>NW_015150468.1:1904228-1933600 GCF_000732505.1 Cyprinodon variegatus
GTAAAATTTTTTTAAAACAATTGTATCATTTTACTATAATTTAACTGCTTTGCTCCCTTCTTCTCCACAGGAATCCATCACTGAAGCAGCAGCTGCCATCTTGGGCTTTGCCCTGTCGGAAGCTATGGGTCTCTTCTGCCTGATGGTTGCATTCCTCATTCTCTTTGCCATGTAAACACCTTGGCCCTTACTGTACCAGGACACATCAAAAAGTTCAAGAGTCAGCAGTTGGAATAGAATGATTTCAGCTTGGTGTATTGTTTAAATCTTATCAGTGTTCCTTGCAAGATTGCTACTCTGTTGAGAACCTCTGCTAAACTCAAATCATTGTCATGATGGGTCTAAACTACTGTGTATTTAATTAAAGGGTTTGTTGACGAACATGCAGCCTAAAACAGAAGTAAAACACTTAATTCTTCATCTGCTTTTGTGTTTTTTTTTTTTTTTTGTTATAGAGACATGGTCCTAGGAGTACTGTCATTTTTATTTATTATAGATATTTTCACTAAACTTATGGTCTTACTTCCACTTAAGAACAGAAAAAATTGAGGTTTTGGTATGTTACAAAAATTTAATGGAGAAAAAAAAGGCTTTTTTTTTGTTCTCAACAAAATGAACAAACTGTGGTGCCTTTTGGAGAAGATATTAAAAGGTATGGGTTAAGGCTTCAGCTATATTGAAAGGGGAGATTACAGTTGGCTATCAGAATTACTTTATTAATCCCTTGTGGGAAATTCTTTTACGGTGCAACAGCTTACAGAAGATGGAAGCATAACATTGTAAGTACAATAGAGCAAAATAAAATATAAGAATGTATGAAGTAACTAAATTTAAAAGCCACTCAATAAAGTTACACCCTTCAAATATAAACAGTGTAAAATAAGAATAAGATATGGATCTCATTATATACAATCAACAGTATTAACAATGGTGCTTAGTACTTGTTCCACAGCAGCAGTGCATCAGAGGCATGCTCTCATTAGATCAAGTTAATTCAAATTGTGAAGATTAACTGAATTGCATGTTTTGTTTTGTGAGGGAGATTTTAGGATATTTTTCTCATTTTAAAATACAGGCTTTAGAAAACCCTATATGAAAGGACGTTTTTCAAAATACTCAGTTTCCATATCCTAATCCATATAGCATAAGGACAGCTCTGGGGTCCTAGCCATTCGCTCACTATCATTGTGTTACATGAACCAGGGCCCATACAGTGTTTCTTCACATGTTCGCGGATATATGCCAATTCGACACATTGACGTTCTAAAATGGTGAATTTAAACAGTTCTTTACATTTGTGTAACTTTTGTTTATTGTAGTCTTGTTCTTTTCCAAAAAAGCCGCAGTCAAAATTTGACGGCGTGTCCGTTCCACAATGACAGCTGACAGAAGTCCAAGGATTAAACAAAAACAGGCAGACCCGCTGTTCTAAAATATGTCTACGAGCACCATCTACTAACAACATATAGGATGACATTGCGAATTAATTTGATTGCAATGCACTAAATATTACTAAATAAATTATTGGAATTTAGATGTTATTTTATATTTTTTAAGAGATTTATTTTACCAGAAGTGGAACTGTATAGTTTGGATAAGCGATCGGGGACGGATTTAATGAACGTACCCATCTGGGTCACCGAATTATGGGTCAATAATAATGCTTATTTTATTTTGTGTGCGTGTTAATTTGCTTAATTCAAGATATTTCAACCATGCAACACAGCATCCAGTTAAATGATTTTACATTATGTGGAGGACAATGTGTCCCAAACCTCCGTGGTTTTTGACTTCGATTTCCGGTCGCAGTGGTTCGGAAAGTGTACTACGGCAAAGCTCTATGAAAGGCAAGGTAATTCGTTTAAAGTTACTTACTGTTCGGCAAATGTACCATGTTATTAATTTTGTGATATTGGAATGGCCGTATAGGGCACACATTTGATTTAAAGTAAAAAATGATAATAAAAAAAAAGGTTAAAACTGTTGATTTCTGTGTTCAGCTCGGCTTGCTCTTTTCTGGGTTGTTTTACACACAGTTTCCACCAGGTGGCGCTGATGTATTGAAATATTAAATCCTGTAAAATCCATCTATACAGAATATTAACTTCAAAACCTGAGTTTTTTTTCTTTTAAACTAATCAAAGAACTAGATTGGTTTGTGGTGACCCCGAGATGCAAAACTAGAATCAATTTTATGAAAAATATAATTGATTCCTTGAACCATAATAAAGATATATAAAAAGTCAAACAAAATCTCTGATGATGCAAACAATCTCTTCTGCATTTATTACGTGTTATAAAAATGTAATAGAAATATAGCTTTAGAAAATAAACTTATTTTAAAACTTAACCTAGTAAGAGGGTCTAAGATATTTTTTATGATTTTTTTTGTCACTTGTGACTGTTTTCAGGCAGAAAAAGTTTAGAGGGAGTAGGTTAGGTGGTCAATGTAGACTTCAAAAGGGTGCGTAGAGTAGTATTAACCCCCATGTAAAATGTCTCTCCTATAGATCTTCCTTATCTAGAAACTTTGTGTATGACATTAAACAAAGCCCAATTTCTTCTAGATATGCTCCTAAAGGGAAATACAAGAAAACAGATCAGGAAGTAAAGTAATTGTTTTTTGAGCTTCATAACCTATAAAATGAGTAAAAATGGGTCACAGCTCATTAATAGAAAAACAACCCACATCTACAGCTATAGCAGTATTTTAAAGATTATAAAAGCTAAAAAAGAACTCTGAAACTGTGACACTCTTTGATAGTTTTTATAGTCATGTATGAGTCACTGATGTCTTTCATTTTGGGTGACCAGCGACCCCCCAATATTTGAAATGTAAAATTGGTTTTATCCTCTGATCTTATCTACCTCTGTAAAGGGCTGAGTTACACAGTTAAAACCAGTTTGCACTATAATATAATACTTATAATATTGTTTCATGTTTTTCAATAAAACAAGATTTGAATATCAAAGGTTATTGTATATTATATTCGGTACATATCCAGCTGTAAATTTAGTTCATAACACTAGTGATCTATATATTATATTCATTATTTATAATGGTATTCATCTCTATACTCATTCAGTAGAAACCCATGTCCTGTATTTATGGAACCATTATTTATCCTGCACTTGCTGCTATTGCACTATTGGTTAGACCTAAACTCGTTGCGTTGTACCTGTACATGTGTAATGACTATAAAGTTGAATTGAATCTAATCTAATCTTAATTGCTACCAGTTAGACGAAAAAAAGTATCAGCCAAAATCAAGGTCAGCTTGTCAAGCTTTTAAATGGTTGACAATTAGCCATAAAACGGTAATGGTCACCCCCCAGTCACCATGTCATCTTTTGTGAGTAACCCTATTCAGAGTGCCAACATTTTACAGGATGCTGTCTCTTTCCTAGGTAAGAAAAACATGTAAAAGCAAGAAACTCCCGTGTCCGTCAGTTCTCAACCATTTTGACCAACAGTACAGCGAGGAGCTGGGGGACTTGTGGGCACCTGCAAGGTGAATTTATCTTTAATGATTTTCCAGCTCACTATCCATCAGTACTTTAACTGTCCTTCCCGGACTCTTTTTTCTTTTTCTTTTTCTTTTTTTTGCTCTGCAGGGCAGTGCTGCTGGACCCTCCATCATGGCAGTATGGGGTCATGTTAAACCGCTTCAGCTCTGTGGCAGACATCACACAGCTTCTTCTAGCTCAGGGGTTTTCATTGTTGCTGCCACAAACAGATGTCTCGAAGCTGCCTTATAATAATGCCTCCTCTGTGTCTAATTCTACACATCAGAAAGGAAAAGGCACTCTGTCACATCTCTATTTCTCAAAGTGCCCTCCTGAGGACTTAAGTCTCCAACCCTTCATTACCTACCATGCATCCAGTCAGCCCCATCAGTCAGAGCTTCCTCTCAATTTTCCTCAATCCTCATTACAATGTTACATCCACCTACACCCCCTGCGATTTCCCTCCCAGCCTCACCGGCCTGGCCAGCTGAAGCAGTACTACCTCCTGAATGCTGCCTCCCTTCTTCCAGTTCTAGCTTTGCAAGTGAGAGATGGGGATAAAGTTTTGGATTTGTGCTCTGCTCCTGGGGGCAAAGCCGTTGCCATAATGCAAAGTGCAACTCCAGGTAACACATCGTTAAGAAGAGACTTTCATTATTTCATGAAAAAAATAAGCTTCAATGCAATTATAATAAAGTTGCTTTAATAAAAGATGGGTACATTACTGTCTGCAATAATTGACCTGTATAGTAAGTGTTTTTTATTGACTGATTTTTTCAATCAGATGAAATAAAACATTATTTATCACATCGTTTGACAAGAGAGATGTGTTTTTATGTTAAGAGCAATTTAAAAAAAAATCAGTCAAATGCGTTTCCTGTCTTATTAACCACAGAGAATCAGTAATTCTGCCTGGTTTGTTGTAGATCTTCTCTGCTGTAATGAGCCAGACCCTCACAGACGGGAATGGCTGGCTAAAACCCTGGAGTCCTTTCTGCCTGCCTCCCTGAGCAGCAGAGTGATGGTGTCTGCACAGGATGGCCGGTCCGTTGGGCAAAGTGAAAGCGGCTTTTATGACAAGGTGAGCAACGAACACCTGATATGTTAATGGAACTAGCAATTAAATTTTTTCTCCACATCCAACAAATTAGGGTGATACACTTTGATTTTTTCCAATTCTATGCCAACAATGCAAAGAGAGCAGCAAGCCTTTGAATAGAAGCTAATAAACCCAGCAGAAAAGAAGAAAAGCATTTATTCAAAACAGAAATTCAGACAAAACAGACAATGGCTGTAAGGAATCAGAGAATTCAAACAGGTCAATAGTGGAACAGGGTTATAAAAAAAAAGAAAATAGAGAGTTGAAGGCTTAGCTTTGCTGTGAGTGTCTCAGGGTAAAAGTGACCGATTTCTCTGCTTTGCTTTGCTTTATATATGAAATCCCTGGGAAGATATGGTGGGACAATTCTGAAAAAAATATTTATCATAAAACTTAGGAATCAGTTTTTGAGGGCGTTACAAATTAAACCATGTTATTTACGTTTAAAAAAGTAAAACAAATGTAAGTATATGTAGAAAAAAATTAAAAATAAACAAAAAATAAATGAATATTAACAAATTAACAAATTAATGTATAAGTAAACCAATAATTGCATTAAATATATAAAAAAAAAAAACAAATGTCAAGTCTTTATTGTCATTATGTCTCTATAATGGCATTGTGCAGAGAAACCCAGACATAAATTAAATCCACCTGTAGAAAATCGAAGGACAAGGCATTAGAGGAGACATGAAAATATAAAAGCTAGTATTGTTACTGACGGAGCTCCTGAATTAAAATGTTGTTTTGCAACATTTTGAGGAAATCACTGAAATCAGGGGTTTTCTGTAATATTCAGGAAATATTCAGACATCTGCACCTGTTAACAGGTATGTTGGTTCATGCTTCATGAGCAAGGCACTTTCATATTTCTGGGACAGTTTTTATTTGTAGAATTTTCTTTCCAAACAAAAATTCAAAAGCAATATTTTATTCTTAATAAATAATAATTTAGTTTTTTTTATTATTACTTTTTTCACTTGTGTGATATTTGAAATACTAGTGTGAATTTATTATTTTCTTTTATGGTAGGTATATAAACTTTCAAGCACCACTTTACATAGAAACTTGCATGTAGTTTTTAGTGTTCATATAACGTGCAGTTTGTGCTGAAAAAGTCTGATATGGTCTGGAGGTGGTTTGATTTCCAGCAGGGATGCTTTGTGTCTGCCAGCAGGGGGAAGACTGCCTTTACAGCTGTGGGAAAGAAACTGTTCCTGAATCATTTTCCTGATGGCACTGGAACAACCAGAGCAGTGATTTTTTCACCTGTTGATGAACTTCAGGACCAGTATCTCAGAAAGGATGTTGTTGAGCTAAAATCTTCTAATAGCATCCTAATGATGTGTTTGGATGCTGCAGATCAGTCAGTGCTAACAATTCTAGCTAGGGTGGTATGTTTGGCACAATGATGGAGAACTTCGGGCATGCAGGGACCACAGAAAGCTGCAGGTTGGGGTTAAAGATGTTTAGAAAACTCCTGCAAGTTAGTCCGCACATGATTTTACCCCATGTCTGGACCCGAATCCTTGTTGGTGTTAATCTTTCCTTTAATGTAGTCCACTGGGTGCAGCCGCAGGATGAGAGGCTGAAGCTGCACCTCTTGCAGAAGTAGATGTGCAGTCCATGCGCTGCTTGATGAGTCAAACTGAGCAAAGAAGCTGTTTAAGGTGTGAGGAAGGGCTGGGTCATGGCAGGGCTGCTGGTTGCTGTGCTTATAATCTTTGATGGACCCGATGTTTCTGCACATACTGTGTGAGTTGTGGCTCCTCAATGCTTCAACTTGTGCTTTTTCCTGCTTGATGCCCTTTTTCAGTTCATGCCGAGCCCCGCTGTAGGTCAGAATGTCTCCTGATCTGTAAGCTGCAGCCAGTGCCTTTATGCTTGACACTGATCTCTACTGATTGTTTCTGGTTTGGAAAAACTGCTTTAGTGGGTAAAGCAGGGTCGGAGCGACAGTGATTGTAGGGCAGCACAGATTATGTGTATTTCTCCAGATCAGTGGAGTCTTTTACACTGCAATTAAAGAAGTAATTTCTTCTTAAAATAAAGTGCATTTTTTTTCTTGAATTTAGGAGATAAGTGAGACACTCTGTCAATGGGACAAGACAATTTACATTTAAAATAAGAAAAAAACAGTTGCATTGTCTTATTGCAAGTATGTATTATCTAATTATCTTATTTTAAAATAATCATTTCATTAGCAAATCATCTTATTTACCTTCTCAAATTAAGGGTTAATACAGTTAAAGGTATAGGGGAGGATTTATGTGAATAATAAAAAAAAAAAATTAACATGCAAAGCCCTGTACTGGCTCCTGAGAGGGAACGCCTATTAAACAGGTGCGAGAAAGTGCACAAGCCCTTTTCTTCTTGTGCATGCACTGTTTGCATCGCTCATACAAGCTTACTTTCCAAAAGAAGATTTGCACTATGTCAGACTCACAACAGGTAAGTGAAAATGGGGTTGAGCACATAGGACGGCCTTACGTAAACATATCACCAGAATGATTGACAATTAGGAGAACCACTTATTTTGATGATCCACCCTAAAAAAGAACATCCTCCACTATACCTTTAATTTAAGAATTTTTTAAATCATTTCTAGATCATTTTTGCATTCTAAAAAAGGATAACAAGACAAATTAGGATTTAACTTGTTTTGTAAAAGCATGCATCTTAAATTGCTAATAAAGTAGATTATTATCTCATAATTTTATATTTGAAAAAACCTTTAACCTCCTAACAAAAAAAAAAGAAAAAACACACACACATTGTACAGTGTATTGGGTTGTTCCACATAAAAATCTTTATGTTCCACAAAAAAAAATATGGTTCCCACAATGAAAATCCTTCTAAATAAAAAGGCAAATCCGCAGCTTAACAAAGTAAAATGTAAAATAGGAGTCAGGGAACTGAAAGCTGAATGCTTTGAAAACACTTTACGCACCATTATAGGAAATGCAAACACCATTTAATACCAAAGCAACAAGATCACTGGAAGAGCAAGGTATCAGTTCCCAAATCGGCATTATGAAAGTAGATGATTTATTACAGCTAGGATGAAAGATGTAATGACGACGTTCTAAATAAAGCAATGAAATTGCTGCATTCAGTGAACAAGCAAGGACATGTTTGGTAAAAGACTTTGTGTTTTTGTACTTTTTGTCTTATTTCATAAATCCAAATTAGGTTTTAGCATGATTAAAGGATTATCCAGGATTACACTGATAAAGACAAACTTGCTGCTGAGAGAAGCATGTAAAAAGTGTGGGTTCCCACAAAAATAAACTACGGTCAAATTAAGAGCCGATCTCACATGCTCTCAAGTTCTGTATTTTTGAAACCAGCTTCCATTTCTAAAATAGTTTTCAAAGATAACATTAGATTTTACTTTGGTCTCCCTGATATCTTGAATTGTAATTCTTTTTGTATTATGTGTCACAGAGGACAAATGCTTAAAAGCAGAATGTGTCGTCTCATCGTTTTTGTTTTTCTAGTCATTACAAAACTGAAGAAGAGGAAAGTTTGCCTTTAGGAGTGGATTCATGCTCAGTTTTGTGCCAACCATGTAAAAGTTAAAAGGCTGCCATCATCTTAGTCTTACTGCTTCCTTTAGAGGGCTCCCCAGCAGATTATCCACCCTGTCCCCAACGTCTGCCTCGGTCACAGCTTCCTTTCTTCTTCCTTTTTTCATCCTCTGAACTCACTCCATGTTTAATGTCCTTTGTCCACTGGACCCGCTACCTTTTCTCTGCACATTTCCAAATCGTTTCAGCTTCTCCCCTGCAATTTAGTTCTTTTTCATCCACATGTTTCTGTTCTGATGCAACCCTCCAACTTATCCAGGCTTGGAACCAGCCCTAGGAGTACACTTAACCTCTTCATTTTAGCCATCATTGAGTTCTACTTTGATAACTGAGCTAAGCATAGATTAATTGAGTATTTTTTTAACACACCTAATGCTAAATTGTGATTATCGAACATTGTTTGATCTTTTGCTCCTACTCTTTTTTTTTTTTTTTTGTCCCAAGGTTTTAGTTGATGCTCCATGTTCTAATGACAGGAGCTGGCTGTATTCTAGTGACAGACACCGGGGGCAACAGAGACTGGAACACAGAAGCAGGCTGCCTTTGCTACAGGCTCAGCTTCTAAGGTAAACCCAACACCAGACTCAAATTACCTGCAAGGTGTACTGCTGCTTCAGAGCTAAGACATAACAGATGGAAGCTTTGTATGATGTACAATCGATAAAGTGTGATTTATATATAAAAAAAAAAAGAAAGATGAAACACCGTTTGCCTGCCTCCTATAGGTCTGCCATATCTGCAGTGCGTCCGGGGGGTGTTGTCGTCTACTCAACCTGTACACTGTCAAGCTTGGAGAACAGCGCTGTAGTGGAGACGGTGCTGAATGACTTTCCTGATGCTGAAGTTGAAAATCTGTGGGAGGAGATTGCTTTGCCCCTGTCAAAATACTTTGCTTTTATTTCACTCCCTGGTCATGCAGGAATCGATCCCCAGCCATTCCTTTGCCCACAGAATGTCAGTGCATCCTGCTCTCATCATAGGCTCGGCATTCTGGTCGTTCCACAGCCTGGCAAGGCGTGGGGGCCGATGTTTCTGTCTCGAATTAGAAAAAAGGGATAGAGCTAAACCTCCAGAGACACAAGGACATGCCAAATCTCACCGCTCTAAGTCAGACACTGTAGGAGTGTC
Organism: Cyprinodon variegatus; assembly: GCF_000732505.1. Lineage (NCBI taxonomy): Eukaryota > Metazoa > Chordata > Actinopteri > Cyprinodontiformes > Cyprinodontidae > Cyprinodon > Cyprinodon variegatus. The sequence continues at coordinate 1,913,553 of NW_015150468.1, forward strand.
TGACTTAGTGTTCCAGCACTTATTTCAGGATAAACTGTACAAAGTAGTTTAGATGTAAACATGAAGGCAAAACTCCAAGTGTCAGAGCTGCTGTGTCCAAGTTAAGGTTAACGAGTACTATGAGTGGGCTGGGTGAGTTGTTATATTTCACCAACCAATAAAACCAAACATTCCTCATATTGTCACCTCTACCAATCCTCATCAAGGACAGATTAATGTTTGCTAAATGCATGTAATCAGTGTTTGAGACGAAAATGCAGCAGTTTACAATGTAACAGCAAAGAAGCTGCCTGTTCAGATAAAGCAGCAGCAGCTTCTTACTGAGGTTATTAGGATGGTTTTATTTAAGGAATGTTACAGCTCACTCGGTTTTCATCAGGTCTGAACTTGGACCAGAATGACTGTTTTTGTCTGGATCAAAAGGATTTATGTGAAGCATTAGGTATCCCCAGAAGCTGGAAAACACCTTTAAAGCAGGTACAAAGAAGAGGGATTTATTCATAAACTCTGCAGTTGAAGCATCATGCTGCTCTATAGTAGACAGAAATAGCAGCACTTGGATAACAAGCTCTTATTCCTACCTTTAAAGTGGATAGCAGGATGTCCTCACTTGTTTTCCTTTGGAGTTCAAACTTTGAAAGTTGTGTTGCTGAAAACTCTTCTTCCTCATTTCCCAATCAGCTGTCTTCTTGTTTTGTTAGATATTATTAAGAATTTATTTAAGCTGGAAACTTGAACTATTAGAAAACACATACCAATAATTAATAACTTATCTAATGGAAAAGATAAACACAGATGGATTGTCTGCATTCAAATCGATTCACAAATCAAGGAAACTACTATTTTGGCAGTTGTTTTGATATGTAAAAGCAAAAAACAGAGTAATGATGTAAAATTATTTTATTTTACAGGCATAAATTGTGCTTTTGTAAAACTTCTGTTAGCAAATGTGAATATTTTTCTTATTTCTAGTACATCTGAACCCTCCAGAACAACTAATATAGTTGATGAGAAAACATGGAATCCATAATTATAGGAATATAAATAACCCTTGACTGCTGCTTGAAAGCACCTCCTGAAGCACCCCACACAGGGCACCATGAGAAACACCGTCAAATGCCTTCTCCAGGTCCACAAAACACATGTGGACCAGTCAGGAACGCCCAAGAACCCTGCAGAGAGTGTTGAGCTGTTCCAAAGCCAGGATAGAAACCACACTGCTTCTCCTGAAGCATCAACCAGACTCTCCTCTCCAGCATCCTGGATAGGCCTTACTGGGGAGGCGGATTTGGAACAGATCCGCCTTCTGACAATCCAGGGGTACTGTCCCTGACCTCCACATAAGAGGTGTTTCGGAAGACGGTTGATAAATTTTTATGTATCCTTGAAGATGTATTTATAGGAAAAACAGAAATGTCACAAAGAGCCCCTGATAATCATGATTCATGAATAACACAAGTTTTTTGTTTTGTTGCTCAGTAATATTACATCTACCAGGTCTGTTACTAAACCACTCCTCCTTTTGGTGAGGCTGAGAGACGATCGCATCACCTCTTGTGGGTTATTAAGAGGATGGACTGCACTTGAGCCCTGCTTGAGCAAAAAAATAGACACAGTTCTATCATATTGCTGCAGCCCTTTATTATTCTGGAATGCTTGGGGGACGAGAAATGTTTGGGGTTTATAATAAAATCTCCATAAGGGTAAAGTCATTAAAAAGATCGATGAAACAGGAAATCTAGAAGAGCTACCCAATAGCTTCATCCAACGGTTCCTTTTGGTCATATTGGTTCAAGCAGTCATTGCTCTACTTATTTGTAGACTCTTCTACTTTTTCTTTCCATTCTTTTGTTTCAGACTTTTTGTATGATAATATGAGATCACCATTACACCACATCTGCAGAAACACAAATTTAAAGTGGTGAGATGATGTGGAGCTTCATGGGGGTTAACTATATTGCTGACCTTTAAGTGAACCCTGGTTTGTTGATGTTCCCCATATTGCCGCGTTTCCTCAAGGGCAGAATCTCTAAGCAGCTTTTCCTCCACTTCAAAGGGAGCAAATGTAGGCCTGCTTTGCATAATCAGGTGGAGAGCCGCGTTTTGCCAGAGAGGCAGGAATTAATTTGTGGCACCACCAGATGTAATCATTAAAACCTTAGTCATTGACAATAAAGGGAGAAGAGGAGGGAAAATTAGAAAAGGAATTGTAGAACAGTAAATGGAATTAGAAAGCAATGTAGAGCGCGGGATGGTGCTGAATGCCAGAGGAAACCATCACAAAGCAGAATAATCTGAGCTCAGCGCGGAGGGTAACGTTCTCTGTTAGGACATGCTGGCGTGACTTCAATCCTTACTTTGCTCCTCACATTTTACTCTGTGTGTTCTATCATCCTGGCAGTGCAGAAACATTTAGAAAAAGGGTTAACATATTAACATATAACATATTATTTTGTTAACATGTCAACAAAAATACAAAAAAAGCCACTTGGTTGTCTGGTTGGTTTCATGTCACTCACGGCCTGTGAAGACATTTTATCAAATTAAGGAACAAGAAGGTTTTATCAGAAAAGAAAAGCACCTTACATGTAGTTCTGTTCAGGACAACATGAACACTTAAATGTATCCTGGACAATTCTTCATCTTTTAGCGTTCGTGTTTTGCTTTTATCATAAATTAAGATGTAGGCCTACTGTACATTCATCAGAAACTTTGTGTAAAACACATTGACAGTCCCTTGGACTTGTTTTCCCCTTCAGAACTACCTTAACTCTCCCTGTTATCAGTTCAGCAATGTGTCTAATACATTGCTCAGAGATTTTGGTCCATATGGACCCAATGGCAGTCACTGGATTAGTCAGCTCCCATCCATGATGCAAATTTGCCATTCCACCACATCCCAAAGGTGAACTATTGGATTGAACTGTTCTTCACTACATCAAGCTGCCTGAATCTATTGAGTTGCTGCTGTGTGTGTCTGATTGTCTGACATCTGATGTGCTGTTTGTAAGAATTTTTAAGGTGAAGTTTTTGACATTGAATATCATGGACAGCTAACAAGTGAGTTTATAGATTTAGTGCCTTTTGGGGTATCCATCGCTCATTTCAAAAGTCATTTGTCAATATTCCATCAGTGAAAATGAGAGCAAGACTGTGGCTCTTGATTGATTGTTATGCTACTTTTCTTGAAGGGAAAGATAAGATTGAACCCATGCTGGGGCTAATAAGACAGTGTTTTTCTCAATCTGTAAGGAAAAAAATCGTGTTAGAAAAATAAAATATCCTAAATAATATTTCCTATCTACTAACAATAGTTTTAGAACCTTTTTAAAATCCTAGACATGAGTGTATAATGCCCCTAAAATATAATTCAACAAAGGAAATGGGTTTCAATCTAAAGGTGCAGCACCAGACAGCTTAAAATACATTTTATCAAGTCATCATTATGTGACGCAATACTTATGTGTAATTCAAATAATCCTTTTGATCAGAACCAATGTTAGGATTTAATGCCAAAGATTTGATGGATGAGGAGGAAATTTCTTTTCTTCTGTTTTATGGCCTGGAAATAAAGAACATCCGATCCCATCAATGTCAGCTCTGACAGAAAACAGCAGAGCAAAGTTAATGGGACAGACTAGAAAGGGTAGTTGAAACACCTTCAAGATAAAAGAAAGGAACAGAATTTTTGCTGCTTTAATCTGCTGTTTGTCATGTATGGAAGGAAAAGAAGGAATTTTTTTGTCTCTCTTAAGACCCTGAGTAGAAAGGGCGGTGATCTAGCTTGATCTCTTTCATCTGCAGCAAAACACTGGAAGCTCAACTCAAATGACCATTGTCAGGTGCTGCAATATCAGCAGGATTCTGGTATGAGGTTATTTTAACTATTGAATGCATAAAGAAGATTGATCAAAACAAAAGATTCAAGTTCTGTAATTAAATGCATGGATGTGTCTAAACAAAATCAATATAAGTTACTCAGAAACTTGTATTGTCTGACATTCATGCATGTCTTTCATGCAGCAAAGCACTAGTTGAAAACTACTCAGGAAGAAAAATTAGGGGAGTGTCGGCCTTGTGGTTGGAGCATAGAGCTTGGAATCCTGAGGTTGTGAGTTTGAAACCCACTCCCAAACTCTGGGTCTCTTAACAAGACCCATAACTCCCGTTTGCTCCCAGGGCGCCCCAAAAGGGTGGCCCACTGCTCCCTAAGGTGATAGGTTAAATGCAGAGGGTTCATTTTGTTGCTTTGTACTTGTGACAGTGAAAAAAAGAAATCAGTTTATTTTCAGGACAGTTACAGTGAAATGTGGACTATCACAGTGCATAGAGCAATATGTAGCTATAACTGCAGTCTTAACATTTTATTGATAGTGTCGTCCATCCTGTTATGTTTAGCATCATAGTAGAATGGTTTTTATTGGACTGCTTTTTATTGGACAGTTGCTTGCTTATTTAGAATTGTCTTATAGACGTGTAGCTGCTTGTTGGGGCAAAAATAAAAACAACTCAAAGCTCTCCTTTGCAGATAGCAAAAGGGAGCTTGATTTTGAAGTGGTTGGGCAGTTTAATTGGATTTACACTTTAGTGTGCAAGAACTTTAGTCCTTAGGATACTGAACGTTGTTCACAATGATACTGGAAAACGGACATAGAACGAAAAAGATCTTAGTGCTGTACCTGAAAGGAAGCTGTTGCTAGTTTTTCTACCGCTCCTGTGGCATATTCATTCCGCAAATAGTAAATGGCTTTCCTAGTGGTGAGGGTTCTATGCAATAAACACTTTACAACAACTATGACTTAACCATTAGTGGTGTAGCCAGAAAACAGGCAGTGGCCAAGCAGAGACCAACATGCACTAAGGGGTGGCCAGAGACTGATTGACAGTTTAGGGTCAGTCTACACAAATCACACTGTACCAGCATAAAAAGTAATGAACAAAACATTCTTATTTTCAAAATAAATCAATAAAGATGGACTAGATTTTCACAAAACCCTTGCTAATAAATCTCCACATTTATTTCTACACATATGCTGTCTGAATCCGTCATTGCTCTGCATATTGTGTACATTACAGGGGTCAAGCAGTTGTTCTTTACTCTAATTTCAAAGAAGTCTCTTAAATGACTGTGAGACTCATTACTCCTCATTCTTTCCCATGAAGCACAAACCTGGTTCTAAAAAGAGCATGAGTTCTGTTATTGTTTTATCTAATGTTATATGTGTAATGTTGGGCTATAATGTTATATGTAATGTATATTGATGTGAATAATTTATAACTAATTGTTTTTGTTGCCTTGCGATGGACTGTTGACCTGTCCATGGTGTGCCCCGCCTCTCGCCCGTAGACAGCTGGAGATAGGCACCAGCACCCCTCGCGGCCTCACCTGGGATTAAGCGTGTCAGAAAATGGATGGATAATTGTTTTTGTCGGTAAATGTACTACCTGAAAAATCCAGTTGGAACATTCCACCTGAGAGTATCGCTGCTGCCACCCTCTGGTTCAGAGGGGAACTGCTTGTTCTGGAGGTGCTAAAGTATATTATATTGCATCCAAATTTTTGCAGTCAGGTTTTTCTATGGCTAGGGATGTATAAAATCAAGCGCCTAGCCACACAGACTGTTTTTACAAACATTTGTGAAAGAAGGAGTTCTCAGGAGTTAAGTAATTTCTAGCATGTAACAATGATAGGATGCCATCTATGCAATCAAATTTGGTTGTGAATTTTCCTCACTCCTAAATATTCCACAATCAACTGTTGGTTGTACCATAAGAAAATGGAAGTGTTTGGGAATGACGGCAGCTCAGCTACGGAGTGTCAGGCCGAATAATGTGGTGGAGTCAGCTAATGCTGAAGTTCAGAGTGTGAAGAGGTCACCAACTTTCTGAAGTCAGTCACTGCACACCTCCAGCCTTTCTTGTCCAACATCAGTGTGTAACCTCATGTGCTTTTGGAAGAATGGTCAAAAAATCCATAAACACACAGTGGACAGTCTCCCCCCCAAAAATGGAAGCAGTTTTTGCTGCAAAGGATGGTCTGACATCATAATAAACCCGTTTCAATTAGGAATGGGATTTACTTAAGCTCATATGTGTCAAGGCAGATGACAATATAGTATATGTTCCTATAATAGTAACAAATCTTAGAGTAGTCAGTGAGTGGCTGTAGTAGGCCATGGCCACCCCGTTCCCCCTTCTAGCACTGCCCCGTTAACCATTTTAACTACTTTTTGTACAGTATTCAATGTCTGGGGAAAGACATTCCAAAATGAACAATCACTTCCTGCATGTCTTCCAGAAAAGTCTTGCTTTCAGAAAGACTAGAGGTAGATGTAGGTAGTGGATTTCTTTACCAACTTTTAGTGTGTTTCTAGTTTTTGTATTCTATCAAACTTTGCTCATGATTCTAGAAGGTGTAGAAAAAAGAAAATAAATGACATATAAGGTCTGATTGCAGTGTGGCCCCTAGTAAACTGTAGCAACAGAGATGTTTTTCTGCTGGTTTCTCTTTTGAAACACTTCTACGAGCCTCTGCAGCTGCCAGGAAGGAGACATCCATAACAGCGGCACCACAAGACAAAGCACAGGCTTAACAGAGTGAAGACAGGACAGATTACCTTGGCCCAGACATTCATTCATCCTTTGAAGAAAAGACAGAATTGATCTGGAGATATAAAACTAAAGCCCTGGACAGAACTGCAGCAAAATTTGATTTAAGGGAAAATGACTGGGTCTTCTCAGCCTTAAGTATTGATGTTCCTTCCCAATTAAATACAAAAAAGGAAAAGTGACATCAGTGTAACATGGTCTGAATTAATGAAGCTTGAGTATGAGATTTTATGTTTCTGTGGGTTTTACAGTGTTTAAACTATTTTGTGTGGCAAAAAAGGGATAAAATTCCCAGAAAAAAGAAGGAGGCTTTGTTTTGTTATGTTTGAAAGAAAATGAACTCAAACTAAAGCTGAATGTTTTTTTTTAAACAGCAGAGTCCACAGTTTTTATCCTATGGGACAAAGTTATTTAGCTACAGGAACTCAGTGGTCTGGTTAGTGCTAGGTTTGAATATGTACAGTCTGTGCTCTTTATATTCATGAACAAAAAAAGCATTTACAAGAATATGGAACATTCTGCAGATAATTGCAAGGCTGTAAATAATACTGAGTTTGTTGGAGAAAACATTGCTATAGTCTCTTAGAGCCACTGTAAGGGAGGACAAATGAAGAACATACTAATCCTTCACATATAGACTTTTTATTAGTGTTCTGCCGATGCCATTTTTTTGGCCCTGAAACCTGGCTGTGCAGTATTGGCCGATACTATCTGTTTGAAATTGATGTGTATGTGTATATATGAAGAACTGCATACTACTTGGATGTAAAATAATTGCCGTCATGGCTTTGTCAAGCTGCTGCCTACCTTTGTGAAGCAGGAAAAAGACTAATGCAAAGTGAATCCAGTAGAATTGTTTATTGCCTACCTGGAATGGGTGACAATAGTTGAATAAACTTTTGGCTCTCAAAATGGTATTGGTGCCTTATTTGTTGGTACTAACCGATACCGATACCACCATTTTAGTGCTGGATCAGAGCCCTGCCTGATACTGGTATCGGTATCTGTGCAACACTACTTTTTATTATGTCTGTTTTCTTTGACTTCTGCCATTCATACTAATATGTTAATATGATCTCAGAAATTCTCTCTGAACTTTTCATAATATTCAGCACCATAACTCCATATCAGGTGATGTTCCCAGAATTAAACATGCACTGAAGGCCTGTGTTAACTCTTGTTTGACCCCAGTGTGAAACCCTGTGATACATACACCCAGGGATAAAATCCAGTAAAGTTATCCCAGGACTCAGGCGCTTCATCTTAATTTTCCCTCTTCAAACCTTGCTGAAGTGGACACGCCCCGAGGAAAAGGAATGGCATGAATAAAACATCCCTCACCTTCTGGAGAAAAAAAAGGAGAAAAGAAGTCAGTGAGGAGAATAATAAAGGTGCTCATTAAGACTGAAAGATTTCATACCAGTGTTTAGTTTCAGTCTTGAAAACATTAGCAGATCTTAATCGAAGCATGCCAAAGGTTATCGCTCCTCGCAGTGAATTCTCACAGATTGATTTGAGGTATAATGGCGCCCTCCTGAAGCTTACCCTTACAATGCTCAGACTAAATATTTGACAGCCTATTCACATTTTGCGTCAGCACTAACCACTTACAGATAAAGCATTTATTATTCATATTCTGTGTGTATGTATGTGTGCAGCTTTGAGGCGTTGCAGCATGCCATATCTTCTGTGCTACTTTTCTCACATTTTAGCTTATATAAAAGTTGGGCATTTTGCCTTTGCAATCTGGTACTGACAATATTACAAGACCGCATCACTTTGGCTCTTCTAATTATATTACAATGATGTCTTACAATGTTCTTAAAAAAAGTATGCAGGGGAATTTTATTAGCTTTTAATAGTTTCCTTCCCTACTAAACTGTATTTTACTGCTGCAGAAGCCTTATCCATTTTTTAATGCTTTTTTTTAGAATACTGTTCTGGTTTTTATAATATTTGCTTATTTACGTTAAAGTGTAAAAACTATATTATGTATGACTGGCATAACTTAATGGTGGCAGCAGTCTAAACATTTAAGTAGGATTGGAAAATGTTTGCCCTAGGGGCCATTAAAGTTTCTATAAAGGCACTTTAAAGACACAAAACAAAAATCTTAAGGGTTCATCCTTTGGGACAATTTAAGGATAATCTCTTTGCTGGAAGTCTCATAGAAGCAGTGAGGAAGTCTCTATACATTAAAATCTAAAGTAATGTGTTTATATATTTAGCACTTGTGTGAAACAGAAAAAAAAAATAAAAGGTGTTAAATAGAAAAATTAACAGATATAAGAGACAAGAAACAATAGAGCCATGGTGGCAGGATTTAACAGCAGGATTTAGATTAAAGATTAGTCTGATTGAAAAGGTTTTAATTTCTTTATTTCTATGCAGAGTCGTTTAAAAAAATGGTAAAACTCTAATTAAGACTTAGACAGCTTTTTTGTCATTTTGTATGCACATAGTGTTTACAAAACTAAGTTTGGTTATATACAGCTTACAACAGTGTAATGACATTGCAGTTGGAGTAAGATAAAGATTACCAGAATAAAGTGCAGGAGTGATCAGAACGTAACAATGTAAGAGAAAAAGAAACCAGTTTAAAATAATGGTGCAAAAGGATTAATATAAAAAAGTTAATTGTAGAGCAAAATACAGTCGAAATTTGAGTTGTGTCCTATTTAAAAGGATTATAAAAGTTCAGCAACGTTAAGCGCTTGTGATAAGGGGGAGTGAGTTTTTATATCTCTATGACTAAAGTTAAGTCCAGAATTTGACTAGGCCACAACAAACAAAAAAAAAACTGAATAAAACAATAGAGGCCATGCATTTTTCCTGATGGCATTCACTTAGTTCTCTTTGAGCCGTAAAAAACATTTTTGGAAATGTGTCCAATAAACAGACAAATACATTAGTATACAGCTTCTATTACTAAATTAAAAACTTAAAAAATATTAGTGGTGTAAGTATTAGTTTTAGTAAGGCTGTGTACTCACACATCCATCGACTTTGCAGTGAAATTCATTCAGGGAACACAATTTGCCCATATTGCCTTCCTGGGCTTCCCATGTCCTTTGCCTTCTGGCATCCAATATATATATATATATACACATATATATATATTTTGCAGTTTTTCACTCTTATTTTTCAACCATTGCTGTTTATGTTTCGCACAGCAGCTTGGCATTGCTCAATCATTGTTCTTCATTGCTTCTTAGACAAACTTATTATAATTTTGTATACAAAATGAAAATTCTTTTTGTACAGCTCACATGACATTTCCATTTTTCTTGAAGTGCAGCAGTGACCAAATTTAAACATTGTGGGAGAAAAAAAACGGTGCAAAAAAACACATTGATATGGTCAGTTTGATACAGAGTCTGTGATATGATTTGCAGTTTTTCCAACAGTTCAGCAGTCTGATGGCAGTGGGGAGACGCTGTTTCGGAATCTGCTGGTCTTGCATTGAATGCTGCAACAGGGAGAACAGTCCATGGTGGGGATGTGAGGGGTCACTGATGATATTACGGGACACACAGGGCTGGGATGAAATGTCTTTTATGAATGGAAGAGGAGCCCTGATGATCTTCTCTGCAGTTCTCACCACTCTTTTCACCTTCTTCCAGTCTGAGGCGCTGCAGCCTCCTTACCACACTGTGAGACAGCTGGTCAGAACGCTCTCTATGGTAGAAGGTGGTGAGAATGGGTGGGGGCAGGTGTGCTCTCCTTATCCTTCCTAGGAAGTACAAGCTCTTCCGTTCCCTTTAGACCAGTGAGGTGGTGTTTACATTTCAGGTGAGGTTGTCTGTGATGTGCACCCGCAGGAATTTGGTGCTGTTGACCACCTCTACAGCTGAGCTGTCAATGACCAGTGGAGTGTGGTAAGGCTGGTTCTTCCTGAAGTCCAAGATGATCTTCTTCATTTTCTCCACATTCTTCCATACACTTTGAATATATCTATGGCTCTTCCCTTTTTTCTCAATGTATGTTCAATTACATTTATTTAGATAGGCCGAATTCACAACACATTTCATCTTAGAGCACTTTGTAGTGATGATTCTAGACTTAGACAGACTTGGACAAAGTTTATAGACAAACTTCTCTCAGATCATATATAGAGTCAGATTGGTAAAAAGTTTTCTATCTAAGGAAAACCATTGATTACATAGAGTCAGTCACACAATCGTCCAGGATGAGCATTTGGCTTGCATGGTGTCGGTTATGTAGTTGTGTTATACACACAATACACAAAGCAGTTTTTATACTGACAGAGCAGAAAAGGGTATAAAACAAAGAAATTAAATATGATAAGCCAACACGGTGTGATAATTTAATTGGAAGATAATGGTAGTCAGCCTCTGGCTTAAAAATCTGCAAGGTCAAATTAAATGACTATGCCCCTTTAAGGCCAACATTTGTTTGTTGTGTCCTGAATTAACAGTGTAGTCCACATCATCCACCAATTTATGTTGGCTTGTTAATCTTCTTTTTTAACCTTAGAAATCTCTACTTGAGGCTTTTCTCATGTAGCTTCTCGTCTCTTTTTGATTTTCTTTCAATCAAGGCCTTTGTGCTACTTTTTAAGGTATTCTAATAAACTTAATGTTGTCAGAGAGACTTTTTAAGTGATTTCTTTATTCCACAGCTGGTCTGGCTTTGCTACAATCAGGCCTTAATGTGTCAAGTAAAAGTAATGTTAGTTTTATAATAAATGTGATTATTTACAATTAATAATAATCTAATGAACGAAGCAACAGGCTCTTTTGAAAATTATTTTTTAGTTAAATTTCATTGATGTTGAAATTTCTTGATGATCTGAGACATTGGATTGTAAGGAATTCAAACTAAAGAAATATGTAAGGTGGAGGTTATTTTTCACTTTTTGTAAAATAAAGTAAGAAACAAGGAAAGTCTGGTTTGCTGTAATCCTCACAGTGAATCTGCCAGCAAACCAAGAATGATATTCATATGTAAGAACGAAAACCTTCTTACTAAGGACTTTTGACTAATTACCTTAACGTCATGGCAATCATGCTGACCTGGCAAGTCTGGCATCTGCAGAAGGTGAGACAGAGGCCAATGCACCACATAAACTATCGTAAACAATAAGGCAGATGGCAGAGAGGAAATTACTTTATTTATTCCTTCCGTCTATTTTTTAACCTGCCTTCCCGTCCCCTCTGCACTTTCAGAACTTGCTATTCTCTAAGTCTCCTTGTCACCAGATGACTTTTTCCCTGCATCCTTTTCCCTGAGTAGCTGGCTGTTCCTCTACCACCTCTCCCCACCAACCCACCCTCCCCATCTCAGAGTCAGGCTTTGATCTCGTCAGCCCCAGCACACAGGTAGACAGTGATGCTGTATGGCTTTTCTCTGCCTATTAATGTCTTAACTCTTACTTTACCTTTTACTTGGGCTCTACTGAGACATCATTTCCCCACACCATACTGTGTAATGACAGGCCTGGACACCCTTAATCACACCATTGTGTGTGTGTGTGTCTGTGTGTCTTTGTGTGTGGGTTCAATGGAGACAGAGAGGAGTAAGAAATTAAAATGAGGTCTTCCAGAGAAGCTGAAATATGTGATAAGACATGATGCAATCATTGCCTGGCTGTTTTTATAAATAATATATAGGAGGCTGTTATTAAATGTGATTTACTGTACAAAAAAAATCCATAACAATGACAAAGAAAAACTTTGAGGTAAAGTCAGTATTAAGGACAGTGAAGACTGTATTAACTGTCTAGTAGGGTGAGCTAGACTGACACCTAAGTTATTGAGTCCACTTTAGATAGAAGCATACGGTTCAGGTGAGTATGTTTGGGAAGAATAATTTGACTCCTTGTTTTAGTTTATGGCTTGAAGTAAGGTTTCATAAGTAACTTTAATCAAGACAGAGATTACTTTTTTTTTATTGAAGGATGTGATCACCTGTTCTATCTCTCAGTGAGGCGGCGGGAGGCGATGTGGCTCAGCTCAAGCTGTTTTTTTTTGTTTTTTTTTTGTAAATGCAATGCTCCTATCCAGTAATATGAACATTGAGCAACCAGATTTTTATAAAGTAGGTGAATAATGAGTCACAGCTGGTACTGCCTTGCACACCAGGCGCTGCCAATGCAATAAGGCACACAGGAGAGAGGTCAGAGAACAGGCAAGGCTGCCTGCAAAGAGACAGCGACCAGGGCATTGACAAAGTAATTCTGGAGAACATACATCATTGTGGCTCCCAAGATTGTTTTCAGACTGTCAAACAAAAAGAAAGAATAAAATTAGACACAGTGCCTAAAAGCTGATAGCTTATGTTTAACATGTATACAGTTAAAACAGCAGCTTTTACCAGCAGGTTTTATTCCTCTCTTTGTACTACTGTACTATTTTTGTGAACCTCTCCTTCTTCCTCAGCAGGATAAATGATGAAGTGATAATGAGCATCACAGGCAATCTATTAGCCTAACGTGTTTGCAGGTCAAAAGAACAATTTGTTTGGGATTTTGCAGTGTTTAAAATCACTTATTTATAATTTTAAATATCATCATTGTCAGACTGAAACCTTGTATTAGATTAAACTTTTTAAGAAGAGAAAAAGGGAAAGAATTTACATTTACAGCACTACTGTATAGTAATGATACTTCAAAAACTGTCTGTCAAATAGAAACATGGAGAGATTCAGATTTATTTTAATGAACCATTTTGTTAATTCAAAGACGCAAAACAAAGAAATTAATAAAATTCTTCTTACAGAAAGTCAATTACTCTGGTTGGCATTACCAAAAAATTTCAATTCAATTCATTTAAGGGAACAAAATAAAAAAAATGCATTTCTAAAATGTATTTTTTTTAAATGTATTTAAAGCAGCTGATAAGTCAGCTGCTTTAAATTTTTTCATTATAAATAAAAAAATACAGCATGACTGTACATGTCTCTTTCAAACCATATACAGTCATATTAAATCTTAACTGAAAATTTAATTGACTTCAGTAACTTAATTCACCAATTAGAGCACAGTATATATAGCCTGACGTAGTCCTACTCAATTCTAGTCAGAATATGAGTCTGATACTGCTCCATAGAGCTATGATTATGGGGCGTGTTTCGAACGAGCCAGGAAAAAAAAAATGCCTCTGCACTCAATTGGATAGACCTACAACCAATAAGAGCAACGGAGTGCGTGACGTATGTTAAGCGACGCANCACACACAGACACATCAGAATGTATGTGAAATCATTAGCAAAGCTCATGCAACTTTATGCAATTCTCTGTCTGCTCTAATGAAAATCACCTGTCCCTGGGATGCTTGATGATAGAAATGCATGGCCAGACTCTTAATGAATTCTTGAACATCATAGCCCGTCACACTAATCTAATGGATATTAACTTTTCAAACCTGAAACATACTTTACCTCTGCGCTACAGCTGCACCCTACACATATTTTGAACACAAGACTAATATCTAATTAGTTTCCTTACATTTAGCTGTAAATAACACATTTTCAATACACCAACATTTTAAGCAAAGCAGGAAAAAAGTAATAATAGTTACTTTTATCATTATTACCAACAGTAACTATTAGGAATACTACAGCACAATTGATCCACTGATCATTGAAGTTTAACTGGAAAAAAAAGGTACATTTAGGAAATCAGCCTTTTGAATCAAGTCGTCCAAATCCCTCATTCATAGATCAGCAGCTTGCAACATTTAAAATCTTGATGCTGCTGATTTTTCTGAGACAAGAAACGGAAATTGAAATAAAAAATATCAAATATTGTCATATATTCAGAAAATAGCTTTAAAGCTTTATTATAGAAGCAACTCTGACAAAGTGACCCTGATCTTCTGTCACCAGAGGAGCAAATATTAAAGCTATAAGGCTTTGATCAGTTCAAATCATACCAGGTTTATACTATACCAGCCATATGCAGAGACAATAGTAAATAAACTTACCGCAAAAATAAATCAATATTATCCTAAAAACAATCTACCCATCACAAGAGGTTCATTTGCTTCTGAGTTCTTTAATCACCAGCCTACTCCCAAAGCACCGCTTCTGCTTTTATTGTTCAACCTTCTCCCTTTCAAGTGAGTGATTATTATTAAGAAACAAAAGATAATATTCATTTTAAAAAGCATTTATTAGCTGGCTTTGAAGAGTGCACTTGAAAAAAATGAGATCTAAATGAACAAAATTCAAAGACTTACAAGCTTTCATCTGACTACACTGGGAGCCAGTCTTACACCACTTTCCCTCTTCTCTCCTTACTTCTCTCACTCTCTTTTTCTTCCCTCAGTCTCTTCATCTTTCTGTCTCTCTTTCCTGGAGTGATGGCTCAATTACCATTCCTTACACTCAGGCTTCAAAAGGGAACAAAATGGAGCAGGGTTCTATGAAAAAAATAGAGAAAGAAGAAAAGTCTTTTAATTTTTTACTCCCCATCCCCTGACTGTCTGAGTTCACTGAGCTCTATTCTGAATTACACCAGTAATTTTAAAAGATTTTAGGGTAGGAGCTGAGGTATGGAGCAAAATAGCGATCTCAGTGCTTAATGACAGAGGAGAAGAGCAGAGTGTGAAGAAATTTAATGAAGTCAATTAGCTCTAACCTTTCCATTCCTTAAAAAAGAACTGAACATTTTTTTGTTGTATATTCTATTCAAATGTATAGTCAATACATCATCTGTTTCCCATTAAATGAAGCAGCATAAAGTCATTTATATCAACTAGTCAATTCATTTTCTGACTGCTCATCCTTCTGCTTCCTTTCACACCTCTGTCTCTTCTTTCTGATTCTTCCCTCCTCCTAATCCTCTCTTTCCCTAAGTGCTGCAGCCTGGAGCCTCGGGGATCCACACGACTTGATTGTGTTTTGATGTTCTTGTGAAACCTACAAGTGCACTCAGCACTCAAGACCTATAACATACATTTTCAAGGCTGTTCACCCAAAGGAAAAGGGCATGCAGGGAGAGGAACGAGAGAGCATTTAACATTGCTGTTGTAAACACGTAGCCTAAACGTTAGAAGCTGGGTAAATAGACATAAATACACATAAATCCCTACACATAGACGGGGGGAAATGAAATGCTAGATCTACATTTATTTTATTTTTTTGTAGCTGTTACAATGATTTTCGGATTGCTAAACAGCTCATGAATCTTTTGTGAATCTAGACTGATTTTTACATAAAAAGGGATAATTATCAATTTTAATGCTGGATCACACAATGGATTATACTGACACTGAAGGAGCTTGTCTTACTAAGCTAATTTACTCTTCTGACACACCAGGAAATTAGTCACAGAAGCAAAAAGCAAAAATTTCCAAAAGGAGTGTATTGGCTGCCAATATTATAGTGTCAATCCTGTAATATCACACCATCTAAGTATTTGAGCAACTGGAGGAGTTGGTTGTTAGAGGTGGTTCTGGTCTAAAAATGACTTTTTGTGGCATTTTGTGTTTTTGTGGCAGATACTCAAAGCTGGGTAGTAACATTTACTTAGAATAGAATAGAATAGAATAGAATAGAATAGAATAGAATAGAATAGAATAGAATAGAATAGAATAGAATAGAATTACACTGTCAGAAGTACAAAGCAACGAAATGTAGTTTGCTTCTTTCCAGAAGTTCTATAGAGGATATAAATATTTATTTACATGTGCACAGAACCTATGTATGCATGGATTATAAATGGTATATATAAAAAGAGAGTAATTGCAAGAGGCTATAAAATAAATAGATATAGAAGCTATAGTTACCTGAGTAACTTTTGGAGAAAAAAAAGGGGTAGTTGTTCTTTACTATAAATACTCTTTTGTAATATTCTTGTGAGAATATCGCTGCTTTTACCTGAGTAAAATTTATGGTTACTGAGTAACTTGTGCCATTCAAGATCAGATGAATGTAACCGTTAAAAAAACTTGCAGCTTTTTATTGCTTCCTAACAGTAGCAATAAAAAGTCCCAACTGTAATCGGTTTTAGAAGTTTGAGCTGAAAGAAGTCATCTGGAAAAGTATTTCTTCCGTCATAATATGTTATTTTTATAATCATGATATTTATTTGAATTTTTTTGTTTTATTTTATACTTTGAAATACCAAATTTGGCACATAATTTACTTTTTGATCATATCATTTAAACATGAAATCAGATGTCTTGAGCCAACCACTACTTAGTAATTGAGTAACTATATTACTTTTAACTCTGACATGAGTAATTTCTTGGATGACTACACTTTACTTTACTTGGTTAAACATAGATAATAGTGCAACTCTAACTTGGGTAGAGTTTTTAGGTTCCTTTTACCACCTCTGCATATACTGTGTCCATAACTATCTAGTTAAAAATGGGTAGATTCAAATTGTGAACCTCTCCAACTCTAACATGAAAGGCAGCCCTTATCTCCCTTTGAAATCGAGCCATGAAACAATTCTGTATATGCTTCTATAAAGTGTGGAGTAGATTTTCATAATACATTAGGTGGTGGCCAAATGCAGGCAGATAGCTGGCAGGACTTTTAGTAAGAGCTTAGAGAAAACTGCTTAAAACACAGGTTGACACAAACAGGAGCAAAGCAGCAAAACATGGTGGGAATAATAGAAGAGACTAATAAAAGACAGCAAGACTATAAATAGTTAAGTGAGTTATTACTGGAACATTTAACAGGTGAGTCTGATGAACTGATTGCTTATTTATTTATTTATTTATTTATTTATTTATTTATTTATTTATTTATTTATTTATTTATTTATTTATTTATGTATCTGCAATGCAAGCACAAAACTGGATATAACATGACTGAACCTTAATTAACCAGAATTGAAACCATAAGCACTGAATTACCAAAAATAATACAACTCTGAGAACCTTGTTGATGAATGCAAACAACACTCTTCATTTTTCTAATTCAGAAAGTTTTAGCCATCTGGTTTTCTTGTTGACAATGCTGTGAGTTTGCTTGGTCTTTAATTTGACACATTGTGGGACCCATTTTCTGGAAAAATATCATTTTCCGGGGCCCAACTGCTCCTAGTGGAGTCTGATGCCTTTTTTGGTCTTTTTTAACAACAATAAACTAGAGTAATAGTTTTTTTCTCTAAGTGAATAAAGACTAGGGATACAACAGCGACTTGTTCAGAACTTTAAAAATTATGTTACTGAAAAGAGAACAAATCAATGTGACACCTGGCCGAATAACGCAGGAATCAATGAAGTCTTTTTACCTCCCTAAAATCAATAAGTGCTCTAACTGGGAATGACTCCGTAAATTAAGTTAACCAAAGTCCTATCTAATAGAGAGCTACGACCACAAAACCGGTTCAAATTTTTATAAAGCAAGTTTAGTAAATCCATTACTACTGAATGCTTTCTATGCAAATAATTTGATATATTATAGATAAGGAAAAGGGTGCAATGCCTTAGTAATGCTTTGCATAAATGACGACTGCTGTTTAACTAAGACTCTCATTTATTGGGTAAAGGGGCGGCAATGAGTCAGAAATGGGTGAATTTTATTTTCATGCTTCAAACATTCCTTATTCAGCAAACAAAACTTTATCAAGAACTACTTTTTTAAAGATTTATTTATGTTTATTGTTTTAAAAGCAAGACTAAATGTGGTACAAATAAAAAAAAATGTTAAAAAAATACAAGGTTAAAGTACAGAGAAGAGCACTTAGGGGAAAAGAGATAAAAACAATCACATGATCTGCTTTGTGTTCTTTGCTTAAATATGTAGCCTTCACATGGATAACTTCTTTTACAACAATATATTTATCAAAGAAAGGGAAAATGAGTAACCTGAAACCAATTCTTAAAATCTCTCCTAGAGGAGAGATACAAGGCTTACATTATATGATCTTCAAACTAATCCTAAGCCTAATCCTCATCTGCACTGTCAAATCGAAACAAGGAGAGAAAAGCTGGTGTGTAAACTTATAATTGACATTTTGTCATTATTTACTACTGCTATTTGGGGTTTATCAGCTACTGTGTATTTCCACACCGTAACACGTAGTTTTCTGCTGTATACATTCATCCAGAGATTAAAACAAGTTCTTTTTTAATTTATAGTATGAGAAGGTGTCTGCAGGCCTTTCGAGGATTAGTGTGAGCAGAGCTGTAGCTATCAAATACTTTTGAAGGGCATGAATCCTTTCACATCCCTTAATCACTGTGAGGATCCTTTATCCCACTGGGCCTCTTAGGCACAGCTTCAATCCAATTCCTCAGCCGCAAATCTGGGTTTTCCCTCCTGCTACTGAGATCGATCTCGTAACAACAGGTGCTCAGGTGTTCAAATGTGTCCACGCATCGACAGAAAGCTTTCCTGAGCTTTAGAAAAAAGGAAATCGGCTCAGTCAGCAGCTGGAGAGGAAGAATCACAGTTTATGTGATGTCCTTTGTAAATGTTTGATGTGTCACCTTCTCTTTGACCCTGAGATCCTAGACTGAATATCTAACATATCTTCTGATGTGACTCTTATACAGCCTTGTTGAGTTAAACTCAATTTTTGACCAATTAATTTTTTTCCTGTCAGGTTCCAAATATCCTAAACATCCCTTTTATTTATATTTCTAATGATTACAGGGAACCAAAAAAATCATGTTGAGTTCCATTAATGGAAACCCAACACAGGCTAAAGTTTCATTTTACACTTGATTAATATTGTGACTGTTTTATTTTAAATCTTACAAGGTCACCCTCATTTCATCAAAGAGTAAAACTTTGAATTACCTCTCAGTTCAAACTTTTTGATGTTTCTAACGTGTTCTGATGGTTCAATGAAAGTGTGTGACGCATTCATGAAGCATGCCCTGCTTTGCATATCTTTCAGAAGGTTAAAATATATGTTATCTGTATTGTTTAGTGTGTATCTATTTATTTCCACGGGTTATAAGAATTCTTCCAAGGCATCACAAAAACATTAGCAAAATGTTAATTGTGACCTTTTTCGTACTTCCCCCTGAAGGGGAAAAATATTTATCAATCAGGCACAACAAGCTTGCACAAAAGGGCAAAACAACTCTGGAATAGATGTTCAACTATATATATATATATATATATATATATATATATATATATATATATATATATATATATATATATATATATATATATATACTCATTCATAGCAAATGGCATATTTCCTTTCCTTTCAAATTTAATGATGTTCATTTTGCCATTTAACAAAGTGGCCGCTTGAATGGCAGAAGTGCTTTGCTAGACTTGTGTTTAACGGTAAGAGGTGGTAGTTTACTTTGTGGGTGTAGTCATATTTTCTTTTTTTGTGCTTGTTTTGTACATTTATCAGGTAATAAAAACACCCTCAGGTTTGTCATTTGAAATCCTTGTTTTCACCCCTCTGTTAATTTTATGTCTTTAAGGTTTCAACTTCAACATTTTCCACACATTCCGTAAAAATTCAAAAAATATCCACTGGACTT
>NW_015150468.1:1934020-1973197 GCF_000732505.1 Cyprinodon variegatus
CATGCAATGGTAACCGATGAATGGGTCGTTTAGTTCCATCGTTAGCCTGTAATATCTGAACCTGTCTATGATTCTAGGGGTAGGCACTGGCCCATCTGTGACCCTGACAAGGACTAAGGGGGGAAAAATTGATGGATGAATAGATGAATGGAATCTAGCAATCTGAAATAAATATGAAATAAATCACCAATTACCATCCACATACTCACAACTAAATCCTACAGAAAACTTGTTGGTTGATCCAAAGACCTGAAAGTATAAGAAATGACCAAGAAATCTACAGAAACTGTTCAGGGATGACTGGTCAAAGATCTCATTCTCTGCATGTTCCAACCTTTTAAAATATTAAAACAAGGACTTTTTATGGACAAAAGGTTGTTATACAAGTATTCACAGAAGGAATTAACAATAACAGTGGCACTAATGTTTGTTATTTGAAAAATTCATCTGTCCCTGCTTACTTATCTGCTCCCCACAGTTTTTTTTATACAAGGCTAAAAAATGAAAAAACAAAACCCCAAAATTGAAATGAATAATAATAAAAAAAACATTTTTTGTTTTGTTTTTGCAGTAAAGCTGCAGTTCTGCTCATGTCATCTTGTCCTTAATGGCATTAAAAAGGAATTACCAGATCCTAATGTTTAAAGATTTTTTAACTTTATGATGCGGCTGCTCGGCCATGTCTAAATGAGGTCTCAATAACAGCAAACAGTCAACATTTGTTATGAGACAGTAAAGTAAGACATTTAATCTATTATGTGTTTGTTTTTATAACATACAGCCATCATTTCTTATGTAATTTTTATTTGAATAATGCTGCCTGAAATTAAATACTAAAGAGGGGAACAATGATTTCCCAGAATGCATTCTGTGATTTACACCTCGAAGAAGAACACTTCACAACTTCATGGCTATGTCACTGATCTCACCCATTGTTCAGTACATGAAAATGAATTCACTTGTTGTTATTACAAAAGCTTATTTAATGGAATGTTGGTGAAATTATTCTACTTTAGAGTCGATTTTCTAAACTCTTGGTTAATAAAATAATCATGTGGATAGTATGAAGCATGTATGATTATCGTCACATTATGTCACCAAGACTGAGTGTCTTCAATAAACTTCAATTTCAGATCCAGAGACTCCAAACTTATTGCTTCAATTAGGATCTCTAGTGACTCATAAAAAAAAATGTCCTACTTTATGATTTCCAACAGCACTTACACTGTGATGCCGGGACACACACACACACACAAAAAGTAGATTTTGTGGAAAGGTCAATCAGTAACAAACATGGTCCCAAAACCTGTTCATTCTAAATAGTTGCCCTGTTTTATGCAGTAATGATGAACGATGAGGATACTTATATGGCTGTCTCTTTGTTTTTGTTTTTCAGATACCCTGCTGTCTGTCCTCAACCAAACACTCCTCCTCCTTCCAGCTCCACTTCTCCACGTGTCCTCACTCTTCTGCATGACCAGTTCTATGTCAGCCCTTAATTGTGTTTCGATGTTCTTCCAGACCTGCAATTGAGCTCCATTTTGGCAGCCAAAACAGAGCCCATGTTTGTCAGTGTAGAGACATGGTGAGATTCTTAAGATTTTCACGTAGTCTGTCTGTCTGTCTGTCTGTCTGTCTGTCTGTCTGTCTGTCTGTCTGTCTTGTCTGTCTGTCTGTCTGTCTGTCTGTGAAGAAGACTCTTCAGATATGTGCAATCAGCCAGCAACATCAATGTAGGCTACAATGAAAGAACTCCCTCACCCTCTGGGGCCCATGTCACTTGTAATCACTGTGACTTATAAGACAAACACACACACACTGTTAGTCTTTTCTAACGCTCAACTAAGTTCAGCTCAGGGAGTAAATATTTGTGCAGTGCGAAGGAGGAAGGTTCCTCACCTCAGCAGTGTGCCACCATATCATGAAATATTCAAAAAGAGGAGGGTGGGAGCAGCAAGAGAGGGAAAGGGGAGAGAGCAAAGAGAAGAGAATGAAAGGAGGAGGAGGAGGAGAGAGGTCGCTCATAACAGGACAAGACGGATGGTATGGGTAAGTTAGTGGCTGGGTGGCTCCATAGAAATAGTAGAGGATGAGAGGGGAAGGACTGAACTGTTTCTGTTGAGAAGGGGAAGAAAAACAGAGATGCTGTTGAGGAAGTTTGAAGGATGAACAAAAAGGGCTAATGAGATACAGGAAGGAAAGATTCTAGAGAGTGACAGGATGAAGAAATGATCATAAAGTAGATATGGCAAATGTGGTTGGCAAACAAAGATTTGTACTGACAGGGGGAACTACATTACAAACAATCCAGCATGTTTGTATGACAAAAACAGTAGTGACTTACAGAGATTCCAGTAAACTGGCTGCAGCAAGAGATGCTCCACAGCTCTTAATGGTCCCAGTCAGTCCTGCATGTGGAGAGTGACAATCCCTGTCCACAGCTTAATGAGGGTTTATTCTTTCACAGGTCATACAGCCTTGTGATGTTGGAAGATCACAAAAAGCTAAAGCTGATATGTCATTTGCCTGCTGCAGCTTCTTTCTGATATCTGAAACAGCAAACAAGCCAAGAACATTTCAAAGCATTCTGCTCCATCATCCCATGTTTTAATCTAATGGTCCAGATTTAACCAGGCTTTTATGGTTATAAACAGCAATGGCAATTAGTTGTTATTTCGACTCATATTTGACATATTGCAGCAACCTTTTCTATTTTGAGAGGCCTTGGGTTGTTTAAAGCATTGGAGCATTTAATTTGATCGTTTTATGCCATACACATTATTATGATATCAATAAATGATCATCTGCAATACACACACATAGTGTTGGGTCATAGAGAAGAAGTTGTCAGGAGCTCACGTTTTTCAAATTTACTCTTACATTTTATGGTTATGGTTACAAAACCATTGTTAATAGGGTTAATATCTTTAAAAGCTCCCGTTATCTGTCCTTAAGATTCCCTCTGCAGTAATAAATAGCTGTGACATAACTTAATCATATCCTTTCCAAGATGATTAACACCTATAGCTACTCATTATTCACTTCAATCTCTATTACGTTTTGAAGACACCTGCAGTGCAGCCGATAGCTAGATGTTAATCATTTACATTTAATTTCACCTTTAATCTTTCTGTAGGCACTTTTGTCAAAAATGACACGTTGTGAAAAATGGGCTTTGGCAAGCCTTCGCTTTGAGATGAAGAATTTTGTTCTATTTTTAAAGGTGACAAAAGTTAGCAGAAGGACTTATTGTAACTGATGTAAAAGGTAAAGAGTCAAAGTTTACAGTTATGGTGAAAAAGTACATCTCTTCATTTTAGGGTTTAAAAATGTGATCTTTACAAGGCTCTAAAACAAATCTAACTTCAAGTACATAGAACCACACTTCAGTAACTAGAATATTTATTTAAATAATAAGTTAAGTAAGAAAGTTAAAAAAAAAAAAAAAAAAGCGTAACACATGTACTTTTAAACCATTGCTCAAGTTCTCTCTTTGTACCAAAGACTCAGATTAAGGTAGCTGCTTGCAAGGGTGGGTAGAGTACCCAAAAATGGTCCTCAAGTAAAAGTAGCACTTCTTCAGATTTTTTTTCGTCATGTAAAAAATTTTCATCAAAGAAATTACTCAATTAATTGTAAAAAAAAAAAATAGGGAAAATAAATCAAGAAAGCATTTGGTTACTAACTGTTGTCATGTTGTAATAACTTGATTTTTAAAAACAATGTTATCAGATGGACAGAAACATAAATGTATGTGCAAATTCTGTTATTTTAAAGGATTTATATAAAATATATACATACATCACCTAATTAAACAAATAAAAAACACAGGGGAAAGTTTCTTACATAATTATTTTCCAACATAAAACTGGAAAGAGTAAAAATAGAAATATCCTTTATTGTCCTGCAGTTGACAAATTCGAATCAAATCAAGATATAAAGGTACGCAAGACAAAAAGTAATTTATATACGGTATGTTAGAGTATCATATGTTACTTCCATGAACACTATACAGTATAATATTTACTTCATCCTCACTTGGTCTCTCACTTGAAAAAAGAGGTCAGCAGATAGAAGATATAGAAATAGATACTTTTTTACTGAAACTTTTTTTTAAATTTCACCAAGGGGTTTATGTTTTCCGAGCTGCTCAGTGGCGCAGTGGGTAGCACTGCTGCCTTGCAGCAAGAAGGTTCTGGGTTTGATTCCCTGGGGTCTTTCTGCATGGAGTTTGCATGTTCTCCCTGAGCATGCGTGGGTTCTCTCCGGGTACTCCGGCTTCCTCCCACAGTCCAAAAACATGACCGTTAGGTTCATTGGCTTCTCTAACTTGTCCTTAGGTGTGAGTTTGTGCATGAATGGTTGTGTGTCTCTGTGTTGCCCTGCGATGGACTGGCGACCTGTCCAGGGTGTAGCCCGCCTCTCGCCCATTGACTGCTGGAGATAGGCACCAGCACCCCTCACGACCCCACTCGGGACAAGCGTGTAAGAAGATGGATGGTTTATGTTTTCCTTGGTTCAATTCAGTTTATTTCTATAGTGCCATTCACAACACATGTCATCTCAAGGCACTTTACAGTTCACCCGATCATACATTCAAATTGATTCAAAGTTTTTTATCTAAGGAAAACCAGTTGATTGCATTGACTCATTGACTCGGTGCAATCCCTCAAACTGAACATGCATGCAGCGACAGTGGAGAGGAAAACTCCCTTTTAAGAGGAAGAAGAACCAGGCTCAGTGTGAGCGGCCGTCTGCAAAGGCCGACTGGGGTTCAAGGAGACAGGAACAGGAAGCACACAGCCAGGCAGACGAGCTCTGAGCCAACTCCTGTGTCAGAGGATGAAGAGAACACATCCAGCCAGTCAAAGTCCGAGAAATAGGACACAGGAAAAACAGGTCAATCTCCAACATTTATAAACAAAAGTGTTGATGGCAGCGGCACAGTTGATATTTCTCTCCAGGGTGGTGTCACAGCCAAACATGAACAGATGAGGCTAAGCTACTATGAGAAAAGGCAGAGAGAGCATAATGTTAGAGAATAAATTATAAATAACCAATAACAGGACATTGCTGTTGAACCAACATAACTCCTCATTCAACTTTTAAGTTCTGGATACATAAAGTATCCAGAACTTAAAAGATCTGGATATTTTGGTTTACTTTCTTTGTTAGACAAACAATACCGCATTATGAATTTACTCAAGTCAAAGCAAAGCATACAGTGCAGTAAACTGCAATGATAGTACATAAAAAAAATAATCAATCAAGTAAATGTAATGGAGTAGTTACACTTATTTAGTTATAAACCCACTTAGGTGAGTGGTGTATAGACGCTAAACAGAAAGACATCACCTCAAATGTCCTTTAACTCCATTTTTTGCTCTTCGCTCTGGTTTACAAGCCAAGATCCAAGTGGACTCTGTAGTTGGAGGAAATTTTTCTCAGGGCATGCAGCCAAAGCTTAATGCAGGCTTTCAGTTGTGATGTTTCAGGCATGACTTCTGTTTTATACCTAGGTTTACAGTAAAAGGGTAAGAATAATTTAAGAGGAAGAGGCTTGCATTTATTAATAAGACTCCCCACCAGCAGAGCAGATTATAATTGTGTCACTGAACAGAGTGGCCAGAAGATCAAATCCCTCCAAATGAGATAAACTACTTCTTATTTTCTAAAAGAAAGTATAAAGAGTTAATTTCTTTATATCCCTGAGTTTAAAATAATACATTGTCGCAGGCAATAAAAAGAGCAGGGTAAGAAAAAGAAAATAAACCTGGTTAAGTTTAAACTTTACATAAAATATGAGTATTACTTATCCAAATGTCCTGGTTTAGATGAAGTAGTAACCAACAGGTTAGCATCGTATATAAGCAGGTCACTGCCTACCTATGTTGCTAACCGAAAAATTCACCATGGGTAACACAATTTGTTTCCTGTTCTGTCTGTGTGATTAATATTACGATAAAAAAGCAGCTTGAAACCAACTTAGCATTCTACATCCAGTTTTCTCCAGTTTGCTGAATCCAAAAACTAAAGGTAAAATGAGGTTTTGGTCAGTTATGAATTTCATTTCGTTCCAAGGACTGACTTTTCCTTGCAGAAATAAACTTAAAAACTACATTGACTGTTTTACCCTAAATCCACACTCATTGGGCACCTTTACCAAACAGCTAGAAAAATATACCAGAACAAACCTATTCTTCCTATTCCTTTCAAGGGAGTTATGCTTCACAAAAGTGTGTCTGGGACAAATAGAATCACTGAAACAGTATCATAAATAGAAGTTGCACTTTTTGATCTGCAGAAAATAGACCAGTATTGAGCATAGGAATCAATAGCATTTTGCTTTGAGTCTTTAAAACATGTGTTTGTGATTAAAGAATTACAACAAAAAGATCCAGAGATGCCGTTGTCTGAAGTCCAGCGTGAAGTTCCCAGAGTCAGGGATGATTTGGGGAGCCATGTCATCTGCTGCTGGTTTTAGCCCGCTGTGTTTTCTGGCCACAGCAGTTGTCTGCCAGAATATTTTAAAACCAACTTTTTGATTGGTCTTATGTAAAAATCCAACTTTCTATGAAATTGAATTGTGTGCTTTCATTATCTTTAAGCCAAAATGGACAGAAATAAATGCTTTAAATAGATCACTGTATTCAAAGAATCTAAAGATGTCTGTTCGATATAAAGGATTTCAGCAAAGTCTACAACACAATACCAGTGAGTACATGCAGAAGGAGGGAATTCTAAAGACTGAATAACTCAGTGCCATCAATCCATCTTCTACCTCTTGTCCATCACATCATGAGAGGTGCATATCTCCAGCAGTTTCCTTTCTATTAAGGCAGGGTACACCCTGGACAGGTTGCAAGTCCTTTGCAAGGCAACACAATC
This sequence comes from Cyprinodon variegatus, assembly GCF_000732505.1. NCBI lineage: Eukaryota > Metazoa > Chordata > Actinopteri > Cyprinodontiformes > Cyprinodontidae > Cyprinodon > Cyprinodon variegatus. The sequence continues at coordinate 1,940,909 of NW_015150468.1, forward strand.
ACGCAAACATACACACACACCTAGCAGTAATTTAGCCTGTGGGAGGATGTTGGAGTACCCAGAGAGAACCCACACATGCACAGAGACAACATGAAAACTCCATGCAAGAAATACCCTGGGCCAGGAATCAAACCTAGGATCTTTTTGGCTAAAGGCTACCAACTGCAGACAGTTTTTTTGATAAGTACGAATGAGATAGTTCATCCTACCAAATGTTCTATCCAAGAAGTATTTTGTCATCATAACTCTGTTCACACTAAAACTGTGATGATGATGAGTGTGTTCTGATTTATTGCCGATTTAAAAGTTGAGTTAAATGTAGAGGTCCCACTGTGTTTTAGTCTGTTTAACCACATAAAAGGGGGACATTTATATTTGAATTTCATATGTCCCCTTTATTGTAAATAAGTCAAAGTTCAAATTCAGTCAGAGAAAGTAAGATATTGATTTCTATTAAGATCTTACTTCACAAATAATTAGAAGTAGTTTGTGATTAAAATGCTTGCACTCATCTAAAAATGGACAAATCTCTACAGTAAAGGTCAAACAAAGGCTAACAAAAAATAAAAAAATAAAAATCATTTAAATTCTCTTTTTATGACTTTGACCTTTATTTACCAAAACTCCAGCTGAGATTTAACATTTATCTCCTTTCTAAAACTAACTTTTTGTAGAGATATGAACACAGCAGCTTGACCTCAACAATAACTGGATTCACTGAGTCCACAACAAGTTAGAAAATCCTTACTAAGAATGTTACTTTTGTTCCTCCGATTAGATTTTTTTTGGGTTGAGCTTAACCCAATTTCAGGGCATTCACCTTTCCTACCAAACAGGATGAGGACGACTAATGTGACCCTTTAGACCAGACACCATCTTATCATTTAAGCTCTTACTTTTGAGTCCAAAAGGTCGCTATATCTTCTCCCTGACTGGGTATCTCAGTTGACTTTTATAGAGTCACCTCCACTACTGTGAAGCTGAAGTTTTGACCCTTTGAAGGGAAGATTGAAAAAATAAAGCCTTTGTTTTAGAAAGAATTAATTTTTTTTCCCCCATTGTTCTGTGTGCACCCTGAACCCACCATCAAAGTAGTTACAAACCATCTACCCAGTCTGCCTCCCTTCCTCCTTTCCCACCACAAATAGAAAGTGCACATTACTGTTCCCACAACATAATTCAATGCAGGTAAAACCGAGCTCAGACTTGACATGGCAGTGTAATAACAGCTTCATATTTCCCCCATCATCTCTGCAGCCCAAATACCCAAGTGAAATCAATAACCCAGCAGACTTTGCGTCTGATGGAAACGGTGCGTTTTCAATGAACAGCAGTGAGAGATGATGCCAAATATTTTTAAAGACAAGTTCTTTTTGCAGGTCTTGATTCAAAATCCGTGATTGTTTAGTGCGGGGAGAAAAAAACGAGTTAGCCTGCGCAGGAGCATTTCTCCCATCCTGAGAAGAGAGAGAAAGAGGATGCAAGCACTGACACAGAAGCACAAGGGATGCACTGGCAGAAAGTGAGCTGGAAATTCCTGTTTTTTATCCTCCAGCTCTTCCACGCTGCGCTATTCATATTTTCAATTAAAACATGAACAACTAAAGTGACTTTTTTTTTTTTTTTTTTTTAACCTTGAGTGTGATTTCTAGTTTAAAACATCTACTCTCCATTTTCTAACTCACTTCAAAGTCTTTTTCTCATCCTTTATTTTAAATCACCTGCCTGTCTGTATCCTGTCAGAAGAATCCGGGATGAACGACTGATGAAGACAACTCCTGTGGGGTAGCAGTGATTCACCGAGTCTGGATATTGGAAAGATTTTTTCACGTTCTTTTATGAAACCCCATCAAGTTTACATTTGTCGGATCTATTCGGGAGACTGCGGCGGTTCAGTGAAAAGCGCGCTGGTGTTTAATTCAGCGATGCGCTCCGCTGGGAAATACTGTGTGTTCCTGCTCCTGCTTAAAAGTGTCCTGTCGGACTCAGGAACCTCCAACCAAGGTGAGTTCTGCTGTGCAATAACAGCACACTAGGGGAAAGATCTCACTAGATCTAACAATTTAAAGTAGTTAAAAAAAACATCCGACATATACACCTATTTGCCTAATAAGATGCAGACCACAGTTTGTTGATACAGCATGAGATGTTGCAGACATACTAATATTTGGACCACAGACATAATTATAGTTCCATCTTATTTTTGTCCAACAAAAAGTGTCAATTTTTTCAATTTAAAAAATTACAGCTTAAGATTTAGTATAAAAAAAAAATAATTTGACCTACACTGCAAAAAATGCATTGAGCAGGTTAGTGAGACACTAATTGAATAAGACAATTTAAATTTAAATATATTATTTAATGTTTTTATTTCAAGTGTAAAAATGCTCATTCCATTGGCAGATCATCTTATTTCCCTACTCAAGTGAAGGTTAAATACACTTATTTTAAGATTTTTTTCTCATTTTCAGAAAGTTTTTGCAGTGTAATTTATGTAAAGATACTGAAATAAGTAGAATATATCAAATGATGTCCTTCACCTCTACATTATGAAAGCAGTAAACATCACCATGGCTAGATGGGCCACCGAATCTTACAGTAAATGTAAGCCTCTGGCAAACTGTCAGCTGCTGTGGAGGTGCATCTGTCTTTTTCCTGATGAGTTTCTATAGTGTATAAAAATATCTTAGGGTTCTCCCTGCCTGAAGATGATTGCTTGTGTATTAACACACACCATCTACGTTTTTTTATTATTATAATTATTATATTTGTCTACTTTTTGAAAAAGAAAAACCCCAAAAAAACAAAACTTAAACCATCTCTCACTCTCCAGACCTCCCCTGCTGTCACAGGGATATAGTTTGTGCAGCTGCATATACATGAGTAGCATAAGATATAATAATGTAATCTCTCTGCAGCTGCACTGTGTCACATGAGAAAAAAGTTACTGTAATGTAATCTGTTCTGCACATCTTCCACTTTGCACATTTGCAAGGGCGAGTTTAATATTCCACCTCTGAATGCTTAATGTTTAAGATACACATTTTCAAAGACGACAGGATTCTTCCCACTGCAGCCAAATGTCAAAGTATCCTTTTCTTCATTTTTCTGTGTGTGTGTGTGTGTGTGTGTTTTCCCACTAGGACACCTGTCTGCCTGTGATGGTGACAGGTTTGAAGAAAAGGAGGTACACTCAGGGGAACTAAAAAAAAAAAAAAAGACAACGTGAGATGTTTAAAATACACCTAGAAAGAGCCAATACATGGCAGTTAGTTGTGTAATGAATATGATTTATTTCTCATGCTTCACGGAATTGGGGGGAGAGAATATTTTGTCTTTATATAACATGTTATTTATAGAAGAATTAAGTTTTAGAGGTCAGAGTAATTTTAGGTTGTTTGCCTTGAATAAATAAAAACTGAAACTGAACCTGTCATTGTAACTATGTCTACTCCAAGGTCAAGTTGGGATGTTTGAAAGCACACATTCCTTGAGCTTTTATTATTACATAAAACCAGTATAAATAGGTCATACATCATTTCGCTTCTCAATATTACAAATTTTGAGGTTTAGAGAAGGAGCTGTGAAGCTGGATGTTGTAGCTAAAAACAGCCTTTACACTAATAAAATAGATGTAGCTTTATAACACAGAAAAGCAATTTGATAGTTATGTAACAGATCCATTAAGCATTTACATAGTGGTGTGCATAAGTCATCTACCTGTACTAAGGGCTTATGAGCGTGTTTTTGCATCATTCTGAAAATGGACTCCTAAAAAGCATTTTGTCAAAGGGAATGGTTTGGAGTGTCTTTGTGTTTACGCGACGTTGCCTAAAAGCCTAAGGTACTGGCTTTAAATATTGGTAGACCTCATCGCCACTTATAAATGTTGACCTGAGGTCCATTTTCCCTCTACAGAACTGCACACATGGTGGAATTGATATGCAAACAACAAGCGGAGTGAAATTAAAAAGTCTACAGTATATAGTGAGAATACAACTTTTTAGCATTAATGTATACAATGTATTCTAGGTAATATGCTTATCTACTTATTAAGTGTTTAGTTTAATACTACCATCCTGTTTTATCTCTGTTTAACCATCTTGCAATCATCTCTAATTTACTTTTAGAAGATAATAATCGCCATCTTGTGTGTTCAAAAGTAAGAATTTTATTGATATGTTCCATTTTTAATTGTTTGATTTTTTGAAGCAGAAAACATGCATGTGTAATGGCTTTAAATGCTTTTAGGTCAGGGGTCGCCAACCGGTCCTCATCAACTGATTGCAATCTGAACATGATGACTTGATGAGATGAATGGAGTCTGGTGTGCCTTTGCTTGGTTGGAAAGAAAACCTGCAGCCACACGACCCTTTCTGGAACTGGTTTGAGACCCCTGCTCTAGGTGGATAATGTTGTGATCTAAGGTATTCAGGTATTGCTGCAGTTTTATGTTTTAGCTTAATTTAAGATGCTTTGCTGGTTGCCCTTCTCAAAAACTAATCTGTGTAATTTGGGATTGTCGAATCAGTCACTGAATTAGTCGTTTGACCCTAGTGCCCCTTTATGAAAGTCTGTGCCCCCGTTAAACACCAGAGCTTGTTGTTGGCTAGCCAACAATACAGATATGAATCTTAACGGATCAGAGATATTTTTGGTTCTCTGGTGTAGGATGCAATCTAGCAACCTATTCTCATTATGAGTGCGTATGAAATCATACGAAAAGTTATGCACCGTAATTTCGTACATTTTGGACGTTTTTTTCGTCATATGCGCATGCGCATCGGATGCACCATTCACGAATATAGAATATAAATTACAATTAGCCCTAACCCTAAGATATAAAACAGCAAGCAATGTAGTTAGAGACATGAATAAGTGATTTTTTGCACTGTTTTTCCCAGTTTTACGTCCGTCCGCGGATCTGCTTTTTTTTCTGTCTGCCAGCGCATGCGCACTGATGTAGTTTTTTGAGGAAAAACGTCCAAAACGTACGAAATAGTGTGCATAACTTTTCGTACGATTTCATACGCACTGATAATGAGGATATGTTGAATCTAGAGCGTGAATGCGGCCCTTTCTTTACAAATAGCTCCATCATTTCTCAGTCTTCTCTGCCCAAAGTTGTCAACTATCAGATTCCAAACCACTGCAGGAGACAAAAATTTTGCAACATTGCAGAATTGCCAGTTGCTTTCAGGGGCACCAAACGGAAGTTTCTGAACCCTGTAACAACCTGCCACCACCATGATTCACAGAGTGGGTTGGATGTTTTTAAGCAGATATGCAGTGTTTTTTAAGCCACATGACAGTTAGCAAGAAGTAAGAAGTTGACCTTATTTTCATCTGACCATGGAACCTTCTTTCTGATTTTGGGCTTTCACCTTCACTGCTTGTGGCAGTGGTTGATGTCTTGGGTTCTTTGAAACGGTAGTTTACTTCTTGCTTTTATGAAGGGAAGATTTATGAACAACCTTTGGGTCTTTGGGAAACTTCTTGGAGCAAAGCTCTTCTAGCCCAACCTGTTAGTTTACGTTGACAACCGTGTAGTGGTAGGTTTATAACTGTGCCATAATCTATTTTCAGATGTTAAATTAATAAGTGCTTACAAAGTTTCAGTCCTTTAACCCAGATCTTTGTGTGTGTTTGTTGTGTTTTTTGGTTTTGATGCATTAGGTTTACTTCATGCTCTCCAGTGTTGAATTCCATTAGACAGGTTGACTATATTTATTGATGAGGCGACTGATAGAATAAATTAATTAGACTGAATATTTAGGGCTGTCAGAAAGAAATGGATAACTATTTAGCTACTCCAGAATTTTCTGAAATCTTTTTGTAACAGAAAAATAAATGTTACTCTATGGTGTACCAAATAACAATAACATATATTTGAGATTGTTTTATAGAAAGACAGAACATAAAGTTGAACTCTGAAAGCCTTGATATGTAGATGAACTGGAAACAGGCAAGATGTTCCCTGTCCACTCGAATAAAACTGCAGATCTGGTGTATGAGTCAAATAGTGTCCATGTCATTGGTTTCGTCATAACAATGTGACACACTCTAAATGTATACTTTTCCCTCTAGCTTAGCCTGTGGCTCAGTGTTCAGCTCTTATGCCTTAGTTATAATATCTCATAAATAAAACCATCACTGTTAATAGGCCTCTCCTTTACTGTATGGTTGGAGGTGTCTTGTTGCAAACTTTGCAGTTGTCTTCATCACTGTTTTTGGGGAATGTGTCAGTAATTAAAACATGACAGGATTTCAGAACAAGGAGTCTGAAGTCTAGTATCTGAACGCAAAGACATTCAGATCCAGTCTGCTCGAAGTAAAAGGACCCTGCTTTTTCTTTAGAGTATGCTGAATTAAACGCTGACGTTCATTTCTGCTACCATCTAATACAAAGGAAAATCATACTTACTTACAGTGACTTGATGAAGTAACTGTAAAGACAAAATTAAATAGCAGCTCTTTGCAGGGACAATTATGAAAGTGGCTTTCTGCTCAGAATAGTCTTATTTGAATAAGCTTTTTTAGGAGGGAATAAATCTTTTGGAGAGAGAATATGTTATGCTTCCCTTTCTGCTATAATTTATTCAGTTATTACCTAAAGAAAGACAGCAAAAGTGCTAGATAGAATAGATAATTGAATACATAAAGAGCGTATTTAGGAAAAAGCAGTTTTACCTTGTTCTGTGCAGGACCTAGGACCAGGTGCTAAACATACTGGAATCATATTTTAACAGAATGCCAAATAAACACTTTTGGGTCTTTATATGGCATTTTAGATTTAAATATCCAGACAGTCTCATAAAAGAAATATTTAAGATTAGACAGCTAATATTACCTGGGAGAGTATCTTTTCTAGAAGAAAGTCCACAAAAAGCAGTTAAATGCCTTCAGTAGATCCCAATGCTGCAAAAAATTTAAATCAAGAATAGAATTTGAAATATTCCTTCTCTCATATAAAGCTCTTACTGATAGGTTTCATTATTCATTTAAAGTCTGATCGTTCCACATGTTCCAAACAGTGCCCTTCGCTGTCAGATCACGATTAATTGGTGATTCCTAGATTTTCTACGAATAAAAACTGGAGGCAGAACTTTAGTTTTTTCACTGATGCTAACATCTTGGCATCCTTGGCAATTCAAATATTGTGCTGTCACACAAATCATATGAGAACATTTGTAATTGTAACAAATTCTATGTGCACCAGGCCCTGAAATACAAACATAGATTTAAACATGCAGAAATGCAGGTCATATGGTTTTAAAAATTCAAAACCCATAGAAAGATGCAAGTGTCTGAGAAAAAGCAGCAGCATGGCTGGTTCAGGATAATATAATGTAGCATGTGTTGATTATAAATTTACTAATGTGTTAAACTAAGAATACTGCAAGTTTTACATGTTTACTAGTGACTGACTTTAAAGTTAGGCTTAAACCTTTCCTTTCTGATTAAGCTTGTACTGTAGTTATTTATCCTGACCTACTTTTGTTTCCATGCTGCTAATGGCTACGACTGCTGGAGGACATAATGGCCACCTTTCCTTATTCTCTTACATTCTCCTTAAACAAATAACTGCCATGTGAATCCCTACTGGTGTTTCCATTGAAGGATCTTATCTCACGCTTAGTGGCAGAAATTACATAAAGATCTCTATGTATATATAATCTGACTGACTGGACTGTAAATTGCTTTAAAATGGCACGTGTTGTAAGTTAAAGCTATGTTAAAAACTGATTTTGTTTAATTTAAAGAGGTAACAGGAATTAAAAAAATCATAATTGCTATCTTAGATTAATAGATGCACTCAGCATATATCAGTATATCGTTTTTGATCGAAGACCTGGAGCAGTAACACTGTGTCAGAATAGAAAACTTAATGTAAAAATTTTAGTACAATTAAAGTTTTTGTTTCGTTTTTGTTTTGTTTTGGGTGGCTTTTGAACTTTCTGATCTGTCTACTAGTTTGTTATGGCTCTAAAACCAACATTTGAATTATAGCATCCCAAGATTCTCTTCATCTGTGAGGAAAAAAAAAATCTTTAAACTGGCAGACTTGTAAATGATCAGCCTGCATCAAACCAGGCATTTTATGCAAATGTTCTTGACAAAAGGTCAGTTTTAGTCAGAAGAATTTATTTCACTTCAGTCTGACATCAGATATTTTACTTTTAAATATTGGAAACAGGTGTAAAGATAAAGACTAACTGTATCTACTTACTGTTTATACTTACATTAAAAAACTGATTGTTTTCCTGTTTTTAGATTTTAGATATAACTACATATAAAATTGTTTTTTCAGTGCATACGATTTTTGCCATTATTTCCCATTTTCAGCTCTGAGCTTACAATGGGTTGTTGTTCATAGCAATCAAGATGTAATACCAGGAACAGATGGTGGATGATAACGGAAAGGTTGCCTCACATTAAACATCTGAATCTTTCCATGCGTATATTCAAGATTTAAGGATTATCTGGGGAGACCTGGGATTCTAAAATTATGTTAAAAAGCTCAGAAGAGACAGTAGCAGAAAATTATTCTTCCAGAGGAGATGCTCAGACAAGACTAATGTGATTTGACCTCTTGAAACTGTAGCTGCAGCATTTTTGTGTCTATGAGCACTTAGAAAAAAAAGTCTGTGAATTATATTCTTTGCTTAAATCTTTGTTCATTGTTTCTTGGCTCCAAGGTTATATTCTGTATTAAGTCCTTTTCTGACTACATTGTTGTCTAAGTGTAGTTTATCTATTTAGGAAAGAAAGGATGTACAATAAGAGGAACGATTTGCTGCTGTCAAACATGCCATGGAACATTGCTCCTGATTATGAAAGATTGTTCTAATTTTGTCAAAAAATCAATATCATTGTGTCTCGTGGTCTGTCTCTGTCTCTCCTAATTCTTTTTTTGTCTTCTTTTTAACATAGGGAAGTGAGCCTCATTATAATTCACCCCTTAATTACCAGCAGGGAATTGAGGCTAAGTGAAGTTTCTGCAAATACTAAAGTGGTTAATTTAGTCTCTCTAAGTGTTTATCTTTCCTGGTTATCTAGGGGGTTCTCAGAACAGCCTGGCACCCATTAAAGAATCCCAGTTTGTCTAGTCTGTGTTGCTCTAGAGCGACAGGTCATCTGAAGATGTGACTCTTTGGTCTCTAATGTCGACCACTCAAGTGGGACATACTTTATTGATAGAGATTGTAATTAACTGGCTGTGTGGAGACAAAGGAAATTGCACATTCATCACATCAAATTGGCTCAGGGGGCTTATAGCACGGGTCTGATAATGGCTCTCCTTATGCCTGAACCGTGACCAGAGTGCAGACAGCTAAAGGCGTTATGTTTGTCTGAACGCGATGCCATTTTGGATTTAGACAAACTAACACTTGTTAGCATGTTCATGTGAAAACACTAGAAGGCATTAATGCTAAGATCAGACTCTGCTTTGTTTGTGCCTTTTGAAACGACGAGGTTGTCAGATTAGCTTTGAGAGGCATGAATTATTGGCATGACTGTACGGTGGTTAATCATGCCACCCCAGAGGATTAACTGATGTTTGTGTTTGTGATCACAGCTTCCTGAATATAAGCAAGATACAAGGTAAACCTGTAGCTGTGGGGCTTTAATATGCACTCACAGCAGGTAAAGGTGCACCCACAGGTGTGATTTAATGGATTAATTTTCCCAACTGGCAGGTATTGCTGTTACACAGATTTGTTGGATGTAAAACAAAGCCAGCCCTCCTGCACACTACACCTAACTGTCCTGTTATGTGTAATCCATAAAATCCAATTGAAATTGTCGGATGTAGATAAACTGTTTTATTTCTACATATTACATGTCATTTTTTTCTTGTTCTCTAATCAAAATCACTAGTATAACTTGATTTTGGCAGTGGATCCGCCTGCTTTTACTCCTTGTTATATTTTGACTAATTCTTCCACCTCTTCCATCTCATAAAACAATCTAATCATAATAGAACTCCTTCCTTCATTTTAAAACTCTCAAATACGTTTTTTATTAATTATCACATGACCTTTGCATCACTATAAACCATACGGTGTATGTGATCCAATGAGGATACCACACATGTAGTAGTTGTTCATGTATAAATGGCGCCCTGGGCAAACTCTTTTTCGCTTCATCCCCTTCATTATAAAATCATAACACAATTTTGCAGAGACTCCAGGCCTAGAAAGGCACATCTAATATGCAAAAAATATTCTAAAACACTTGTAGAAAGTGTAAAACATTGTTAGAATAAATCACTGGTAAATATAAGCACCCTGTAGAAAATAGAAAACACCCTTAGAAGAGATATGTGCATAGAACTGCAGTGCATTCCCTGTACAAAATACTCAGCAGCTTCTAGTTTCTACTTTCTGATTGCTGATATGAGCTAATGATATGTTGGATTCTCAGCAGGGGTGTTTGTGTGCATTTTTACTTGCTGGAAAGTTTGGACAGTATTGGTGCATCTTGCTAGTAAAGTGAGGACTTTCATGTAAAGTGAGATCCTTTTACTTCTCCTCATTTGTTGGCTGGGTCTTAGGATGAAGGTGTGATTTAGGTTTAGGTTTGGTATCTACCAGTAATGGTTAGGTTTAGGGTAATTGTCATGGTTATGTGTGTGTGGTCATGTTTATCTTACTCTGTGGGGACAGTTTCACAGAAATATGCTACATTTTGCAAAATTAAATATACTTGTAGGGATCAAAGACTGGTCTCCATAAGAAGAAGTTATCTTCTTGGGGTGAGGGTTAGGTTTAGGACAAAGGTGTGAATTGTGTTTAGGTTAAGTTTAGGGTTAGGTTTGTGTTGGTAATAGTTAGTGTTAGGGTAAGGGTCAGGGTTAGGCCATATAATTGAACGCAAAATGAATGGAAGTAAACAGAATGTCCCCTCAAGGATAGTTTCACAAGATATGCATGAGTGTGTGTAAGTGTGATAAATGACATAATCTAGTTTGGGATGAAATGCAATGACTTCCTGAACAATCCACAAAAGCTTATCTTCCAATTCTCAGTAGTAGGAAGGTGCTTGCTGCATAAGACGTATGCAACTCCTCATTGATGATAACAGATAAATAGGGAGCTAAATTGAAATCAACTGAAAAAAATGTTTAAGGCACAAAAGACAGATAAGTTGATAAAGATCAAACATGACTGACAAGTTTTGCGTTTGAAAATAAGGGCAATTTATGTCATCCGCTGCGAGCCATTTGACTACCCCAGTCAAGCTTCAGTTTCCCTTATATTTTATGACATGCACAAGAAAAATAAACATTTGTCAACCAATTGCAAACTACAATTAGGTGATCAGATTTTGACTCGCAACTCTAGCAGCAGTTCCGTTTTAGGAGGCAGAATTTTGTTTATTTATTATAATTCTATGATATGGAAAATTTACGGGAGAGTGCAAATGGTGAAAGAGGGGTAAAATACGGTAGATTCCTTGTTAAAACGGGAGTTCCGACAGCTAAGATAAAATGATGTGGTCTTTTCTGATACCAACCCGGGCAACTGTAAATATAGCATAAAATAACACTGACATACCTACATGAGGCCTGACCTTCTGAAATGTTGTCTGCAGGTAAAAACACATGCAAACTTGTTTTTACCTGCAGAGTGGATCTTCTAAGAAGGCTCAAATGCAGATGATCTTCTAAAGACACAACTGTGCACATTTATGGGTGGAGGATATGCAAATGTAAATATTTAGCATGTGGAAAATTATCTTTCAAACCGGAGGAAGGGCTCTGAACCAGCCCCCTCCATCTATGGCCAAGAAAATTATTTTGTTCCTTTTTTAATGTTTGCAAAGTAATACAGTTTTATATTCAAGTAAAGTAAAGTATTTTCCTTTTTTTTCTTCCAATTATCCACTGCTGTATTGGGGCAGTACCACCACCTGCCATTCTTTACACACTGAAAAAAATAAGGTGATAATGCATGTTTTATTTGGCATTTACTTAATCATATTTAGTAACACAATTGTTTTATGTACTACCCTGCTAACATGAACCAATTGTGTTACTAAATAAGATTAAGTAAGTGCCAAAAACATTTGCATAATTTTTTTTGGTGTACCGGTATATAATGATGCCACTGGCGCAGCATCTTTAAAGTTTATCAAGCTGGTAAACATTAGGGCTTGCTCCCCTGCTACTATAGATAGGGAAATACAGAACCTAAATTGTCGCCTCTATCCTGGGTGAGGCAGCGGTTGTATCACTTTAACACAGAAACTGAAGCCGCAGGAACAGCTTAACTTTGGATCCCTATAACCTCCAGGAAATCTGCTCTCTGTGCAGGCGGTCACAGCTTGTAAGCACTCTGATAGCGCAAATAAACTCAGCGGTTTCTGAAAAGTTTTCTTGTATCTTTCTTTGCTTGATGAAGTTACAGTTAAGACCAAACCAACAGGCATTGTTAAAAGGTTGCAATGTTTTGAATTTGATTTACATGGCTACCAGACATTTCCACAGCTGCATCAGGCTGCTGTGGTGGTGAATAAATAGACAGTCTCAACGGTTTAAGAAAGATTTTGACCAAAACTAAACAAGTCACACAAGCAGAAGCCTATAAATGGCATCAATTTTGGCCAAAGCAGGTATGGAAAGCCAAAAAGGCTACATGCAATAAATTAAAAAGTGGCAAGATATATATTGCAAATTAAAAAATGTCCTTCTTATGATCTATGCATTTAATAAATTGCTTTTTTATTTTCATACTTTTTTTTTTATTTTCATTACATTGTCACAAGTATAAGGCAACAAAATCAACTCTCTCCATCTCCTTGGGGAGCAGTGGACTGCCATTGTGTGGCACCAGTGGAGCATTGTAGGAGTTAAGGGCCTTTGCTCAGGGACTCAGAGTGGCAGTCTGTGAGAGTGGAGCTTGAACTCAGAACCTCTGGTTTCCAAGCGCAATGCCCTAACCACTAGGCCACCACTCACCTTAAGTGAATAAATAATTAAATTAGTAACTTAATTAGCTACATACATATGGTTCCTGCTTCCATAAATATCTAAAATTTCATATGTATACATATGGTAGGAGGGACCAATCCTAATATATTGTCCCAGGGCCCAGCTAAGGTTGTCAGCTCGGTGAGAAATAGACAACAGCTGAGGAGAATTGAGGCGCAGCTGAGATAGGGGCACTGAAAGACAAAGGAAAGACACCTAAAACTAAAACAAAATTAACATAATAATCAGGAACCAGAGAGATGTTTCTAAATTGGCTTCCTGTTGAATAAGCTAGGCTTAGTTGGTCAAGTCTGGCCTGATTTTCATTTGTTGTCATTTGGGTTTCATAAAGCTGGCTCAGTCTGAATCCGATGCAGCTAAAGTTAGGCTTATTTTAAATACATCAAATTGCATCTCCGTCTCCTGTTCCAAGCTGTTATCCATTGGGAACACAATCCACAGTAGGAAAGGAACTTTGGACTGCTATACTGATCTTGGACAGCTGTTAGCCTTCCAGATGTCAGTACAGTATGTGACAGACTCTTTGGAGATGCTTTTCGAATTGGGACGACAAAATCAAGTCACACAAGTTCATAAAAGCTAAAACTTATGAAGTTGGACACATTTTTATGTGTCACACACAGTTCATATCAACTCCATGAGATGAGCTGTGCCTACATGTCCTGCTATGCAAAGAATTGTTGGCAACCATATACTGTAGCTCACATGCAATGGATAGGAATATCTGGACGTCCCTATGAACTATGGATAGGAGGCATCTTACTTCCTTTTCCTACTTCCTTACTTACTTACTTCCTAGACTTGCCTCTCTATTTGGACAACATAATAGTTGCTGCTGACACACTTCCCGTTTGGCTTAAGTTTCCTTACAGATTTGCATTATTTGGAAGCAACCTTACCCTGATCAGAACCAGGTTTAGAGCTGACTAAGTTCAAACTGCGTATCTTCTTTATTGAATCCACCACTTGTGCGCAGAGTATTTGACAGAAATTGGTACTAATTATCACTCATTACAATCAGTGTCATAATTTGGCCATGATGTATGGTGTGATCAAAATGGCAACTAGATATAAGATAAATATTATGGAATTAATTCAATGCAATAAAAGATATATTCGTACATCATTATTTTTTTTTACTTATGCAAATATATATACAGTTACGGAGCAAATAAATGATATTTCCAAAATATATAGAAAACATTTTGTCTTATTTTCTTTGTGAAATAACTTTGTCCCAAGGCCTTAAATGTATCCTCACACTCATGCATGTCTGTCAGAGATGGCATGCCTGTTTATAGAGAAGGTTGTGGAGCACTTTTAAGGAAAGCAAAGCATCATATTTCTTTAGGGCTCATAATGACTCATGATAGTCTTCTCTAACGCTTATCTGCTTTGATGAATATTAAACACTTCTAGAAGAGAGTTGATTTACTAAAGCACCTATACTGGACCTCAGTTGACCCCTAATTGTTCCACAGACCTTTTCCCCAAGCCTGAATGTCTTTGAGTGGTGTAAAGTCAGGCCGGGCAGACCTTCCCTTGACTTTGTTACATAGCTTCTTTTTTTTTTTCTTTTTTTTTTTTTATGCAATTCAGTTACTATGAATGAAGGTTATTTGAACAGGAAAATCTGTTCCAGGTTTCAAGTGCCTGAATCTATTTGTTGCCTTGTTGAAATACACTCAGTTGGATTTATGAGAGTTTGCCATTTTTAAAGATTTTGCCCTGTGTCTATCTCACCACTGGTGTTACTACTGAAAGAAAAGGATGTAGGTGGGAAGCTTTTGTTTAAGCGGCTGCAATTTTTGGTATTTTTAGATTCTTGTCGACTAAAATCAGACTAAATCAGAATGAAAAGTTAATGGGAATAAAACTATGATAAAAATCTCTAAACTAAAACTAAACTAAATTATGACAAAAAAAATTGACTAATTTTCCAGTACAATCTTTTACAATTTCGTTAAATAGGTATTAACCTGTAGTCTTTTAAAATGTCAAAATGTACACAGTTTAAATGTTACATTTAATTTAGGTCTGTTTCTTGAAATATTGTGAACAATGACAAACATAACACTTTCCACATGTAATGACCTGCCATCCACTTTATCTGGTTTTGATGATGAACTGTATTTTTTTTTAAATTTTTCAATTAATCTTCTGAACTGAACATTTTGTGAAAGTTTCTCAATGAACTCTTTGATGCACTGTGCAGGACTGCACAGTCTAGTGAATTGCATATACGGTATATATATATATATATATATATATATATATATATATATATATATATATATATATATATATATATATATATATATATATTGGGTAGCTTGGGGGGGAATTTCTTTTTTTCTTTTGCCACCGTGAGTAAAGTTCCTTCTAGTTAAAAAGGAGCTGCTAAATGTAGAAACAGAACAAAGTTTACATTTTCTGTGTTGGAAGTGAAAAATATATATATATTTTTTCTTTAGTATATGTCTTTCCCCATTATTTTTCTATTTTTGTATTTAAAGTGATGTTGCTGAAAATTCTTGACCTCTAAAAAAGAAAGTACAAATTTACCAAACATCTGCCAGGAAGAAGGTGTCTCTGTGTTAGGGTTGTCTCGGACTTTCCTAAGAGCTGTTATTTCATAGGTGGCTGAATCTGATAAGAGCTTTGAAGCTTATGTAATCTCCTCATTGACAGCTTGATAACTACTGTTCACTCTCTTCCTCTTTTGTCACCTCCACCTCTCCTCTTTCTGAAATTAATTGAACAACCCTTCCTGCAATTACTACTTTGCTTTGCCTGCACTTATTTTTTGATGTTTTTTTTTTTTTGTGTTATATTTTTCATTTCTTCTCCACCAACACGTCACCTCTATTTTACATCACATTTTTCTTCTTCCATTTCTTTTCTATCTGCAGTGGTTCTGTTGGACACGACAACAGTACTGGGAGAACTGGACTGGAAAACCTTTCCTGTCAATGGGGTGAGTGAGATCCCACCAGCAGGGTTTTATGGTGATGTCTTTTTTTTTTCACCAAAATAATAATGTTTATCAAAAATGAAAATAGATACCATCAGGAAATATATAATATAATTACCTAAAACCTTCTGTCATTTACTGAAAACTTGTTTTTATTTTTATTTTACTGTCATTTACTGTAACTGAAACAAATATTTTTAAAGTTTTCTTTAAAAATATTATGAATAGAATAGAATAGAAAATCCCTTTATTGTCCCACAATGGGGAAGTTCTAGTGTTAGAGCAGCAAAAATATAGAAAATATGGTCACACAAATCTGGACCTTAGAAGAGTGAACATTTGTGTGAATATTTTTTTTAAAAACAGCAGAGAGAGAATATTTGGTGCCTGTCATTAATTTTAAAAAAATGTTTAAATGAAATTTAAACAGTACCGCAGCAGAGCAATACTAGTTTTAGGGGGGGGGGGGGAATCCTTAAAACACTGCATTTTTCTGCATCTGGATGGATCCTGTTCACCCTTAGTGCAGTCTCCTAGAGTAGCAGGTCTAATGTGCTGTCCAGCAGCGCAGGATTATTTTACAGGTGGCGTATTTTAATCACAATCATCAGATCAAATGGAAAGGTAGCTTGCAGCAAGCTTGTCTTTTGAAATCAAAATCTGTATTAAAACCTGTAGCACTGATGAATATAAATGTGCTCTGTTTCCACAGAGGAATTGGATTTTTTATGTATTAATCACTGTTTAAATGCTTTATTACATTGTGTTATAAGATATACCAAAAAATAACGTATATGTTTTTCTCTGTGCTTCTACTCTATGGCCACTCTCCACACAGCTGTGGTCCTCAAAGCATACAAGCTGTAACATTCAACTTTTTTTTTTATTCAAGTTATACATTAGTAAAAACGATCATTGGTGAGTAAAAATACATCAGAAACTTTGTATTCTGTATTATTGTGTCTGTATTCTGTATTATTATATCTGCATTACAAAGTTATAGAAAAAAGTACACCCAGCCCAAATAGTACATCATGTGTAACTTTGAAGCTGTTCTTTTCAGTGAGAAATGTAGCTTATGACTTGAAAGTAGACTATACACCATCCTGGTGTTTTGTATCTGAGCTCTAACCTTTTCAGCATAAGCGAGTACCAAGAACAGGAGAGCGGGGAGTGAGGAGTAACAGGACTAATTTCCCCCGAGGGAAAGGCAGGCTCAGAATCTAGGATGGATGTGGGACTTTTGAATTTCAGTGTGAACTGTGGGAGTGGAGGGCAGCAGTTTCACAATAGCTTTCAGCTGAAGTGTGTTGCAGATTCAGTTTTATAAATGGGGTGGTGTTGTGTTATTTCTTGGCTGACTTGAGAAAGTCCCATGTGGGGCTTCCACAGATATTAAGTGCTTTATTAAAATCTATGTGCTCCTTTTATTCTGTTTGTGTCTTTGTTGGGACAATCTCAGCATTGGGCTTTTGGGGTTTTCATACTTCCCCACCATACTTTTAAATTTTTACGGGACAGTGGGAGTATAAGCGTACGTAGGTGGTGATGTTGTGTGTGGTTTCATAAACTTTGCTGTATGCCTGAAAGTCCGTAACATGCTGAGTACAGCACAAAAGGCAGTATTTTTCCCTGACATCTTCTCTTTTGAAGTTGATGCTACTGTTCACTAAGTTTATGTGCTTTCTGAAGTTTAGGGTGTTGAGTCTGACCCTACTGTCATCTTGCATCTGCACCAGCAGCTGGTTGTTGTTTCCTTAAAGAACTGTACTTTGCTTTCCCATTTTACCTGAAGGTGGCATGGGAATTGTTTGATAAACCCAAAGCAGAGGCAGGTGGCATGAGATTTAGTGGTTAAAGCACATTATGTATTTGTGTGAACAGCATGTGTTTCTAAATATATATTTCCAAAAAATACAAGTAAGGAAAGGTTTTATGTTTAGGAATTATTATCATAGCCAGGTGTTTGGTTTTAACCACACTAATTTATCAGGAGAAAGCAGTTTTATTTAAAACTCATTTAACTAAAGTATGATTCACTTAAAGGTATGCCAGCACACAAATATTAGAAATCTTACAGTAGTAGGAAGGTTAACAGTAACCATACAGTATTAGTAACAAAAATGTCCAGTTCAGCACTATTGGTTTGGTTCGGTACACCTGGAATCAGGCAGAGCTAGGATTGTCCTTTTTGTTGCATAACATTATAGTGTGACACCAAAACAGAACAGAGAGGACTCCAAAATATTACTAAAGTCTGTTTGGAAATACATTTCTAAAACAACCGCAATGGAAATCTGCATTTTTTCATCAGTTAAAAATCGTGATTAGCCAAGAGTTATATACTACATACTATTTTAAGGCGCTATCTGTTAGGTTCTACCCTTCTTGACGTCTGTTTGAGTTTCTTTTTAAGTGTTCAGTTTCATTTAGATTTATGTTATTCTGTGTTTCTTTTCCATTTTGTGCTATATTTATACAGTCTTGTAGTTTTTGAGTTGTTCTCTGTTGCCCCCTTGTGTAAGTCTCCTTCTCCTAGCTCCCTTCTTGATTCTTCTGTCCACACCTGCTCCCAATCTGCTGATTAGCCTGGTCTTTGTTCGGTCTCCCATTTATACTCTTCCTCCTCTGTTTGCTGGTCCCTTGTCGTGGCTTGCCTCCTCAAGTGTGTTTTCCCCTGCTTTTTGGTTTCTAGTATTTTGTTTTGGATTTTGTTTCTGTTGCCCTTGTGATTTTATTAAAGCTTCAAGAACTCATTTCTGCCTCCCTCATCTCTGCATTTGGGTTCTCAACCAACCTCCACCCCCACGTTGACTCTATCACGTATATCTAGTAGATTATATTGTCTTAATAGCAGCATGATTCAAAGTAATATAAACTTTTGGTATTTTCAAATTTCTGCAGTCTTATAAAATAAAGTCTAAACAACAAGATTGAGCATTTTCGAGAGGTTTAATTGTTATGTCCAATATATTATGTTTCATATCATGAATTCATTGGCTATACCAACTTTTAGTTTTAATCTTTATTTGTCAAACCATTTTTAAAATATGCATTGAAAACTCTATTTATATATGTATTTATATATTTATCTAGTTTTAGTGTTCTTTTTTGTTTGTTTGTATCTCTAAAAACCATAACAATTATGTATTATAGAAGTGAAACTGACAGAGATATTAAAATACACAGAGATTAAACTGATTTGATTGTATCATATAAGATTAACTCAAAAGGGGAAAAACTTTGAATTCAATTTTTACAAATATTTCATTTGGGACTGAGAAACAGCTGCAACAGCAGGTTGTCTTATGAAAACATCCGTAATATTACACAAGGTTGCGTGTGCATGTGAGTCTGTGTTTGGTGAAATAGTGGTGCTTCTCTTGTATTAAAAATTGATTAAATCAATTAAGCTAGACAAATAATTACAGAGAGGCTTTAAAGGCAAATCACCTCTATGGAAACAGCTACTCTGTCCTTGTTTCTCAATAAACAGACTTTATTGCAATGGGGACCAACAGCAGCATTAAGTGATTGAAGAAAATCACGGTGCGATGCCAACCAGATTCATATCAAATCAATAATTCATCAAAACTACAGAGATTTAATGATATTTCCATAACATCTACTCTCTTTCTTTATTTTAGTCTGACAAAGACAAATTGCTTTGTTTTAATCAAAACCTCAAACCTCCGCATTGGGATGAGAGCCCCAACCTTTGTTCCAGAAACAACGCAGCAGGTCTGCGATATTGGTTGGTTGGTGTATGCGGCCTCTGTTTACTCAACATCTAAATATTTTAATATGAAATATGCAGACCCTTAAAGGAATATTCCTAGAAATATTTCATCTGTCTCCTACTTTTATCCACAGATATTTGATTTAATGATGGTGTGTACAGATACAGTAACCAAAATACAAATATTTAAAATGCAGAAACAAACAAACACAACATGGCATTACGATTTAAGAATTTCCGGCAAGGCAAAGTATTTCTGTTTCTGATTAAAAACTCTATACACATCCCTCTAAAGTGGACTGAAGGGTAGGTTAAATGGCTAAAATTTGATTCAACAGTAACATAGTGAGAATTTTAGCAACTTGTGAGTGTTAAATCAATGGCCTACAAAAAAAAAGAGAGAAAAGAAAAACATTGCATCTATGTAACCTAAGTTTCATATAGTGTAGCTCATATTAGGATTAGTTGCTGTACAAAATATGTACATAGTATTCTGCCTGTACTGTGCTTCTGGATCTTCTGTATTAGGTTCATTTTATCTAAAGCACAGGATTTGTGTTTATTATCTATCAGCACATGTCATTGTAGCGTAACACATTTTCAGTCATGGCAACCACAAAATAGGCTTGATTTGGCTGCCTCCAACTCAAGCCTGTTTTGTTGAGTTTTTTAATTTTAATTTTTAAAAAATATGCATAAAATTATATATTTTTTTCTTTTAAAAACTATGCACTAGTTCAAGACATAATGTAATCTGTATTTCTTTATATACACCTAGGTATGAAAGAGTCCTCAGAACAATAAGATGCTCAAAGAAAAATAATACACTGTCTTCTAAGGCAATTTTGTCTCAAGGTTGCACATCAGGTACATAAGTCGAAAGATTTAAACGAAAAACACAAATACATAACATTACTTGAAAAGTAATGTTAAATATGAAAAGCGTCATATTTTAAAGTTTTTTAAGGTTCTTCTCAGAAACCCACACTTATGTGCTTGGGCTAACACTTGTTCTCTTTCCCCCATTTCCACAAAAAAGTCTTGTAACCAGTAAAGCCATTAACTGCTTTAGTGCAAACATACGTCTCATGTGGTCATTAAGGTATGTCTCCTGAGCAAGCATTGACAAGTCTTTATATAGGTACAAAAGTGTACTTATTCACCATGGTATAAATTTCTCAGTATATGTTTGTCCTTGTTTCTTATTAAAAAACTCTAATACAAAAGTCCAGTGATAACAAATTAGGTTTCAGTGTTCTATCACATTGCAAATGCAAAGCCATTTGTGTGAATTTTTATCAGCAAATCATAAAACCTTGTATATAACACCCCTATTTCAATATTATTATGATTTTCTGTACAGTAATTAGTTCTACATCTTACAGTTAAAATCCGATTTTACTGTCTGCTGAGCTTGTTACAAATATTCAAAGCGTGTTTTCATATCTGATTGCTTCTTAGAGTGTGAGCCGCAGCT
Organism: Cyprinodon variegatus; assembly: GCF_000732505.1. Taxonomy (NCBI): domain Eukaryota; kingdom Metazoa; phylum Chordata; class Actinopteri; order Cyprinodontiformes; family Cyprinodontidae; genus Cyprinodon; species Cyprinodon variegatus. The sequence goes on from NW_015150468.1 coordinate 1,962,096, forward strand.
CATCTTTCATATTCAGCACATTTGTTTCGGCTCTGAACCATGTTTCATCCCAGGGGTATATTTTCAAAGACTAGAGAAAATGTGGTGACAAATCACCATTTTTGCTTGTTTGTATGCATCATGGAGCTCTAATTACTTAATAGTGATCATATGCAACCAATTCTTTTTAGATGCTCAATTTTCTTTTTAAGTTCTTCTAAGGAGGGCATTGAAAAGAGGCAATAGGCTCGTCTTACATGAAATGTGGGAGTTGAGCTTCAAGATACAGTTCAGTTTTTCTATACTTAGTTACATTTCCTTTGCTAAAAGATTTCCTGTTATACAAAATAATAACAAATGTATTTTAAAACAACAAAAAGAGGTACAGATAGAAAGAGAGTGTAGAGATGATTCACAAGATATCTACCACATGATAAATTGGTTATAGTGATTCCCTACACTGGAAAAAAATTTAAATCTAGATAAGTAATTTTTTCTTAAAAATAAGTGCATTTGTTCTTGAATTGAGGAGATAAAGGAGACATTTTGCCAATGGAACAAGACAATTTAACGTTTTAAAATAAGAAAACACAATTGCATTGTCTTATTTCAAGTGGATATTATGTAATTATCTTATTTTAACAGTAAAAATACTCATTCCACTGGCAAACTATCTAATTTACCTATTAAAATCAAGGGTAAATATACTTAATTTAAGAAATGTTAACTTATTTCTAGATCATTTTTCCTGTGTAGATAAAGACATCAGTCAGAATCTTTTTGATACATTTTTATATATTTACTACTCTCTCACTGCTTTAATTATTATAATCGAAATATCTTAATAACCATCTCAAATGTCATAAAACTAGAAACTGCCTCTCCTCTGCCACTGTTTGTCCAAATATATCCATTCTGATCTAAATATTGTAAGTATTACCATCGAGTCCCGTAGAAATGAATGGTCAACTTCCATCTAGTGGTCTGGAGAGCTTCTGTTAGTAGGAGCTTGTTTGCAGCTTTTTTTCACCTACAGTGTTTTCTTTGTTTGAGTGTTTTTATCATGTATGTGTTTGCAATTTGTTTTCTTTTTACAGCACCTTTATGTATTTTGACTTGATTCTATTTTCTGTGATGGTTGCATTTCAGTTTTGTATCTTTTTCCTTTGCATATGTTTTTTGAGATTGCTTGTCTCATTTTTTGTCTTTTAAAGTACTTTTACCATTTGTGTATTTGCTGTGCGTTTGCACCTCTCGAATAAACCACGTGTTTTTTTAGATAAAAGCTACAATATGTCATTTCAGCAACATCTAATGCGCAGACTACAGCAACATGAGCCACATCTCCCTCACCGCTTCTGTCCCTCCAGCGGCAGAAGCTGTTATGGTACAAAGTGGCTTCCGTAATGTCTGCATCACCTTTCTTGTCAAGTGATGGCAAGGTTTGTTTATATTACAGATGCACAGATCAGAATTTGGGGCATTGATCATAAAAATCAGTATCTGATGATCAGCCATTCAAGCAACAAATCAATAAGTTCTTTAATAATGTTTTCTCATGTACATTAACATTGTATTATTAAATCTGAAGAGCAGGAGAAAGAAGGTTACATTGATAATTTTATAAATAGTATTTTATAAATAGTATTTGTGTAGGATGTAGGTTTTATATAGGCTCCCATTCGAGCATAACAGCGATCTCTACAGTCACTAGTTTATCAGTTCTGCGTTCCCGTAGAAAGATGTCTGCCTACATACACACTCCACCTGCTCCTATGTAATTATAAATACCAATATCTAAGGCAACCCAAACATACAGATTGAGTATTTCATTTTATAGATGATAAAAATATAACATACTTATGTATAAAAAATGACATTTCTGTCATTAAATCCCTGAAATGATTACACGCTATAGCTTTAACTGTTTAAAATGACCCAATGAAATCCCTAAAGCTTTCTGAAACAATAATGTGAGGTTTACATTGTGTCTTAGGATAAAAAAAAGATTTATTGAAACATATTTTAAGTAATTTTAATGTTTTGAAATAATTAATGGCATATTTATAGAGAATATATAGATACCAAGAATATTATCTGCACCATGCTGGAGTAAAAGCAGACATTAACTCCTATTTTGAAGTTTACACCATAAAGAATATACCTGAATATTGTCTGCCAGGTTTATATTTCATTAGTGAGGAGCAGCTACAGCATTTTAAGATGACCAGGGTACCAAATGAAAGAGTAAATGATTATGATTGATTTTTGATTTGGCCTAAGGGTGTCGCATAGAGATAATTTACATAGCTTAATTAATTGCATTTGCAGCACTCCAGTCAAGGTTAAAGTGTTATGCAATAATTTGTAATTGAGAGCACTGTACATCAGTTGTTCAATTTGTTGTTTGATTCATAGAGTTGCCGTGCTAAGCTTTAAATACTTTTCTTCTAATACATTTTGAAATTAAGTCAAATTGACATCAGTCAGTCACATGGTAAAATAATATTAGTAAACCTTCACACTTTTATATGAGTAGATTCTTACACGTTATCATGACTGCTATATTTCAAGCTGTGGCACAGTAAGAAGTGAAAATACTGCAAAGGTAAATAAGCAAAATATAAAACTCCTCTCACATTAAAAAAACATGTCCATTGATATGGGGGAAATATTCTGTAATGACAACAGAGCACATTTTGACAGGCTGTTATGACCCTTTGCAGTGTTTTTTTTTTTGGCAAAGGCACTATACTGTAAATGTATCTTTTGTGGTTGGCTAAATTAAAGTAATTTAAACACCCTCTATGAAGCAGTGGCGATTTCTCATTGAATATTAGGGAGGCTAAATGTCCCCTGCAAATTTTGTAAAATTATTTGTAAAAAATGCATTGTTAAACTTCATAAATGTAATCATTAAACTGCATTAAATAGGGGCCAAAATGCGCCTTATTTTATGTGTATGTTGCACATTAATCAGCTGTTTATTCCACTCTTGTGGAAAAAAATAACTGAATTTTTTTTTTTTTTTAAGATAGAACAATATTTATAAGTCTAGGATAAGCCAATATTGCTCAAGCTCTTATTGAACATTCCTTAAAGTGTAATTGTGAAACTAATTTCTGGATACTTTTACTTTTATTCATTCAAGCTATTATTTATTTTATTAGATGATATCTATCTACTGAAGATGTTACAATACAGAAAGATTATTTTATCACTTTTTAAGCTGGGTCATGTAGCTAAACATGATAATTAAGTTCAAGTGTATATGTAAAGAATTAAAAAAATTTTCTCAAACTTGGCTGTGTTTTTTCCTGATTTTTTAGACCTAGTAAAAAACAAACAAAGAAACAACAATAACAAAAGGTATATATGATAATAAGGTGGGTTCCTCCTGCTGCTGTTGAAGCAAACTCTATTTACATTTTATTTTTTATGTTAGGATGGAAAAAGAAGCAACCTACTATATGGGTCCAGAGTTATGAAAATAAAATGTATTTTGTGGTAGATCAATTTCTGTCTCACCTTTGAAGCATGGGTTTGTTTTTCATTTACTCCCCTAATGGTGTGTTGGATGAGAAGAAGTGGTAAGCACTGTGTCAAAAAGTGGTCAGCTCACTTGTCTTCACTCTGATTATTATCTCTGCTATTTAAGTATGATACAGATAAAAGATACATAAATTGTATTGTGATGAATCAAGTATTTAGAGACACATTTTTTCTCTGTCAGCATAATTCTGTTGAAGGCAGAGTAGGTTTGGTTAGCCATTAGGTGAGCCTCCTCAGATGGGTCATTAGTTCATAACAAGTCCAGCAGAGAAACACTTATTTCCTCCAGAGGTCTAATTAGTCTCTAATTATCCCAATTTAACATGCTTGTTGATCTGTGGAAACACACCGGAGAAACATGCCAACTGCACACAGACAAAAAAGGACCCATTCGACAGAAATGAAAAATGCAGCTGTCTGTTTAAAAAGAAAAAAAAAAACATATTTTTTCTTCATGGTGTAAAAGGAAATAGAATTCCTTATAAAGAACTTCTATTGCAATGTGTATTGCTGTGTTTTCTTTTCAGCAGACACTGAAGAACATAGAAGGATAGGAACTCCTGTGTATATGTTTCTGAGCCATGATGTCCAGCTATACAGTCGGTATTATCTCATCTGTTTGTGTAGCACCACTGGAGAAGTCCTGCGTGTATTCGTATGTTGAAGCTCTGATCATCCGAGTGTTAAAGAGCAGCAGACAAATGAGTGGGAATGTCAGATGCAACTACCTGAAAATGTTAGCAAAACTGATTTAAGCTCTGTCAAAAGTTATGTTTTTGAAATTATGTTTTTTTTTTAAGCTCAAGAACGTTTACAACTTGCATGATTTCTGTAAAAAAGTCCTAATGACATTCACTGATGTAGCTGTTGTTAGTATTTTTAACAGCTTTGTGTTTTATTAAGCATACCTTTAACTTAATCTCAGTCTGATGCATTCACACTGTTTAAAGATGTTTTTTGATGCTTTGTTGATTCAAAATGTATATCTATATTAATGTTACTTAAACCAACTGCATGTGCATATTTTAGTATAAAGGATATGCAGCCAATTACTTAATCCACAGTTAAGTTCCACTTTTATAAAGCTTGTTTCAATATAAATACTTATTTAGGTAATGCAGAAATTCCACATAATGCAGAGCTAATGGGGAAACATGACTGTTTTCAAAATGCTTTTGCAAGCTTTGCAAAAAAGTTTTCCATGGAGACCAGGGAGTGCGTTTTGTTGATGTTAAAATACGATGTTTCTGTAATCTTAAACACGTTTTTACTTGATACATAAAAGTTGAAATGAATGTGTAGCCTCATATTTATTCTGTAGAAAAATTTATCTTCAGCTCTTCTTTACACTTTTTTATATAATGGCCATACATTTCTTTATCCTTTCAAATAAAAAACAAAATACTTGCATAATTAATTAGATGTTAAGATAAGTACTTTACGTTAAACAAATAAACTATTTTTTGCAAGATTTGTAATATTTCATACTTATTGTATGAACGCTAATTGTACTAAATTAAATGTGAATTGGCATTACTTACTGAGAGATGTATCTGTGTTTTGTCTGATGCTTGTCTGCAGTGGGATGCCATCACAGAGATGGATGAACAGAACAGACCTATTCACACCTTTCAGGTTTGCCATGTGATGGAGCCAAACCAAAACAACTGGCTGCGGTCTGGATGGATCCAGCGGCAAGCTGCTCAAAGGGTCTGGGCCATATCTATTTGCTAGATATTTTTCTTTTTGTGATATCCGTTTTGAATTAAGTTATCACGTTGCAGGGTTGTTAAAGCTTCAGAATCAAAATGCCTATGCTGTCACTATAAGCAGAACAATCAGATTAAAAGCTACCAATATCAGAGCAAAGACAGAGTAGAAAAAAAGTAATATACGGTATGAAAAATATATGAAATTTATGCAATTTACAGTGACGACATTTTTTTCCAGCAATTTTTATTGCCATTACACTGTCACAAGTAAAGAGCAACAAATTTAATTCCAGCATTAAACCCATCCCCTTTTAAAGTAGTGGGCTGCCATTGTACAGCGCCTGGGGAACAGTGTGGGGGGTTACGGGTCTTGCTAAGGGACCCAAAGGGGCAGTCCTTGGGTGTGGGGCCCAAACTAAGTGCTGATAGGGATTCAGTCATTAATGTTGCACAACGCGGCAATGTGTTGAGAAGATAATACTAAATAAGGATAATACTTAATGAGTCTCATTTAGAAAAATAGGAGCAAGGATATTATTTTAAACTTTTAATTGTTTCCTATTTCATTTACTCATCATGTAAAACTGGTTTACACCTTTTTTCCCTCTTAAATAGATTTATTTGGGTATTACTGTAAAAGTTTTCTTTTACGGTATTTTCTCACAGTTAAAATGTTTTGATTCTTGCTCAACTTGTTTTACTAATATAGAATAAGTTAATAAAATCGGAGAGGCAAAATCAGTTTTGGGTGATATAAATACATGTTCATGCAAAAAAAGATTATTAAACTAAAATAATTACAAAAAAAAAGTCACCAAAATTGTTTTTGTGTTTTTTTCTTTATTTTGCCTCAGGTATACGTAGAGCTACGTTTTACCCTGAGAGACTGTAACTCCATCCCATGGGTCTCTGGCACCTGTAAGGAAACCTTCAACCTATTTTACCTACAGACGGATGAACCGCTTCCTGTAAGAACACGGTTTCGCCCTTCTGACTATGCGAAGGTCAGTTACTTGAGAAACTTATATTTCCATTGTAAACTGCTGTTATATCCAAAACTTTGGGAAAAAAATGTTTGTTGTTGGTTTGAAGGTGGACACTATTGCAGCAGATGAAAGTTTCACGCAAACAGATCTTGGAGATCGTGTTCTTCGCCTCAACACAGAGGTCAGGGAGGTGGGACCGGTGACAAAGAAGGGTTTCTACTTAGCGTTTCAAGATGTCGGAGCTTGTATTGCCCTTGTTTCTGTTAAGGTCTGTAAACCTGATTGTGAAACATTTCTTTGCATGAATTAGTGTCTTCAATTGTTCAAATGATTCTTTTTAAAACTCCAGCAAAATATCCATTTGTCCTGTTTTGCTTAAGGTATTCTACAAACGTTGTCCATCAACTTTAAGGAACCTGGCAGCATTCCCTGACACAGTGCCACACATGGACTCATCTTCTCTTGTGGAAGTGAGGGGGGCATGCGTGGAGAACGCAGAGGAAAGGGACACACCCAAACTTTATTGTGGTGCTGATGGTGACTGGCTTGTTCCACTGGGCCGCTGCATCTGTAGCATCGGCCATGAGGAGATTGATGACCAGTGCCGAGGTGAGGAGCTACATTTAGTGCTCTGTTGGATTTTTTTAATGTGTGTGTTTGTGCTAATTTTTTGGCACGTCACCCCTCAGTTTTTATTACTGCAAATACACAGAGGGTAACAAATAAAAAGGAAAAATAAAGCTCTGCATCAACTATCAGATCTCCAGAACCCTTTCTGTTATTGGTAAAAATGTGAGTTTATAGAACTTAAAATGTACTTTATCATCTGAGATTTGGCATCCCTACCTGGTCCCTTGATCCACACTCCTGTTCATCTCCTTTTACCACCATCTGCTTTAACCATTTTCCCCTTATTTCTTTGTTTACTTCTTACCTGCCCCCATTTCATAATTGTCCTTCAGTTACTCTCTTACAAGTCATACTTGCATAGCTGATTCCTTTTCCTTAAGGAGTTAAATACAAACATACATTTATCATTTCTTTAGCTGGCATCCCTTAAAACTTGATGTATACACAGACGTTAATGTTAAATAGCTGGAATGAATACCAAGGTGTTTCAGTGAGTGGCTTGTAGTGGGCTTTTTATCTAATAAATTATCTCAGTGTTGCCTAAAATTAGCGCATTGTGAGCTGAACATATTAATGAAAAGTTAAAGAAACCATTGGCTTGCTCCAGATAGTCTGTTGGCCTGGTTTCTCATTTCCACTGTGTAGACAAACTAAGAGCTAGCCAGCTAATTGCCTTCATTTGTTAGTTTCACAGATAATTTAGCTTGCACCTAGTCTTTTCTAAAACTCCCCCAACCCCCTCTTTCATTCCTGCCTGACTCTTGTAATTAAGGCAGTAGCTAAATTGAGCCACACTGTGCGATTACAATTACCATGCCCTCCCTGTTTCTTACAACATTTCTGCAGACTTACAGCAGTCTCGACTGGCTAGGGTGAAATTCATGTAGTACCCCTGTGGAGATGTAGTTGCTCAGGGTCTTGCAGCTCAAACACTCATTAGCAGCTGATATGTAGGACAGTCTGTAATATCTTCTTTATTTGCTCCTCGGGTGTAATTTTTCTTATCTTCATGTCTTTTATCTACTTTTTATTTATCTTTTCACAATCTTTTACACTCAATCATACCAAGTTAAACAACGCTGAAATCTGTCAGGAGAGATTACCACTGAGATGGCAGCTTAGGTGCAGCTGTCTAATGTATATGTCCCAAATCTATACTCTCCCTGTTTGCAGTCTTATGCTGACAGTGGCAGCTTCTCTTGATTGTTTTGAAGCACAGCCTTGTACCCTAGGCTTTCTTGGCAGCTACTACATGCCAGTAAATTTTGCCATTGTGACCCACTTAGCACTGTGAAAACAATTTGACAGATACCTCAGGCAAGCGCAAATTGTAATTTTGCAAAGCGATTAACTTTCATGCTACATTTGGATAGAAAAGTACAGTAAATATTTATATATCATTAAAGCCACACCGGCCTACATAATTAATATAAATAGGTTTTAACACATAATTTAGACATGGACTCATTTTCTAAAAAGACATGTATTCAGTATGAATACCTTTGGTGGTATATTTCCATACACTGTCAACAGTCTGGTTTAACAGATACTTGGAAAAACTTTACAAAAGGGAAAAACATCTCTCACAATGCAGTTTGATTCAGTGATCTTATTGCTGCTTAATATCAATGTACTGGTAGGATTTTGAAAATACGATAGAGGTTTGATAAAGAATATGGGTAAGTTACAGAAAATAAACAACAAGAACATGGCCTGGATCCATAGGCCGAGTTATGAAGAATCAGTTATTAAAAGTCAGACCAGAGAGCTTATAAACACAACGAAGGGCGAAGAATGACATTGGAAATAGATGAGCTGATCATGAGGATTTAGAAAGTGTGGAAGGGAGCACAACAGGGAGACTGAGAGAAGATGAATAATTGACATAGAGGGAAATAGGAAAACCAACACTTATTCAGAAGATGAACTAAGATACTCGGAGAACAGAACGCAAGAAATAAGTAAGAATCTAAGCTTAAAGGAACAAACTTTTATAACAAAACCTTTAAAACAATAATGAACACACTGTAACTAAATAAATATGGCACAACCTATTTGATCAAAAATTAATAAAGAAGAAATTGCCTGTGTCAAATCACAGACACAAGTGAAAATTGAAAATCCCCAGGATCAAAGTCAAAACAAAGATATAATGCGGTGCAACATTGGCATTGGCAGCACAGGCGACATGGATTTACTAAACTACATTTTACAAATATGTCTTAAGGGTAAACTAACCAGTGACTCTTAATGAGGGTGAGATAATTCCTTTAATATACACTGCAGGCACCAGATCTGTGGATTGTCACCAAATGCAGTGCCAGCAGTTGTTCCAGCCTACAGTAGGAAATAAATATACTACTTGCTTCATCAAAATGAATTTAGTATAGCAATAAGGAATACAAATTGTCTCTTTATCTTTGTATTATGTGCAAGAAAAGCAGTGCAGGGGAGGGATGCATACGAAGCCCTGCCAGCCTTCCAAGTGTTATTTGTTTTTATGAGATTTTCTATGCCATTGGTACTTTTGAATAGTACAGGTCGATGAGGATTGCCTTAAGTTTGTGACATACATCTTATACACATGGACAGTAACAAGGCAGATCCGGTAAAACACTGTCATTAATTTTGGGGTAATGTGTGGAGAGAGTGGAATTTGATTTCAAGTAGTTGTGGGGCATCACCCTATATTGTATAGAGACAGTGGACACATAAGTAATAAAGCCAAAGTTATTTTTAACTTGATAAACGTTGTGCTGGCACATAACTCCTATAGAACCATTGTTGTGCCAGTTCATGGTTAAAAAGAACAAGCTCAAAATTCAGTTTACACAGATGAAATTAACTAGCTCACATTCATAGTTCATAATTAACTAACTTCACAAACCTATAAATGAACTAGTTCAAGTTAATTTGGTAAATTAAAACACAATTCTAGACAACAGAACCTCATTTTCACCCTTTAAATCTGTAATCATAATGTATAGAAAGAAATGGAGAATACTTGATGCAGTCAAGGAATACAGGATCATACAGGTACATTCAGGTTCTGCTGGAAAGATGTGTATCAAAAATGATTTCTTATGTTCCTCATTCATTAGCAGATATTTCCAAAACTAGCTTGGATGCTTTAACTCAATGTGTCATTTTAAATTTGAAGTGGACGTGGCTGACGTATGGATCTGTTGTTAAGTCCCAGTGGGTGCAGGTTGCACGAAAATGTGAGCTTTTTTTCTGTCCGATTCTTCCCTTGTTAGCTCATAAATCTCTACCAAGAGCTCTGCAAAACTGGCATCAGAAAAAACCAGTAGACCAGTCTGAATTGTGCCGACTAGTACTGGCAGTAGACATGCTGGTCTGTCATGCGGTATGCCGTAAAACTTACGTAATCCAATGAAAAGTATCGTTATAAATTGAACATGATCGTGTGTTGTGTGTGATGCTCAATTTTCTTAGAGTGAACGTCACTCTCATTTACGTTCATTAATTTAAAACTGATCCGTTCACCTTTCAGTAAGCAGCATTCATTGAACGTATTCATGCACAATACTGTATAGAACCATTGGTTGTCTGGGTCTTTACTTCCTGCTGGAGCTATTTCTTCTAGCTATAAGCATAAACTGTATTGTGCGCCCTTTATTCGAACTTAAGATCCCGGTTTCTCATAACCTCCAAGATAACAGGTTACTCAAAAGATGGAGTTTTGGGAAGGAGAAGAAGAGTGCTGTTTTCCTCATGTTTCCCGATTGCCTGATATTTGTAGCAAAAATATTGAATTAATATTTTTTGTACTGTCAGCTACAGTAGCAGCCACAAATTAATTACATAAACACAACCTCTGACATTCATAGATTTAAAGACAGTGCTGTAACAGATGCTGCCTATATTAAAATGGTGTCCTTACTATAAAATAGAAAAAATAAAAAGTATGAAATATACATTCCCTAAAAATACTAACCTGACAACAGCCAGATGCATGTCTCGCTCCGCCCAGCTCCACTCACATACATCTGGGAACCCGCTCATTGAAAGTGATTTCCCCAACCCAATTTATGGTCTGTCCAATCAATATGCAGGGTGGGTGTGTCCTGGAGTGGAGAAGCGATCGTGAGATTCCAACAACAATGGCGGCTCGCATTGAGGAAGCAAGCGTTAGCATTGATGCTGCTATTTCTTCTGTGTTGTCCAATCTATCTGATATTGTTTCATCAAAAGAACATCAGAGAACGGCTTTGAAGGCTTT
>NW_015150468.1:1974003-1993681 GCF_000732505.1 Cyprinodon variegatus
TTGTCTCTCTCTCCTATATATGCTCTCCCTCTGCTCTCACTCTTGGTTGGTTCCTTGTCTTTGCTGTCCTCTCGTGCTGTTGTCCACGTTTCTTGTTCTCTCCCTGGCTCCTCATGTTTGGTTTCCCCCAGATGTCTCCATAGTTCTGGTTTGCTTTGATTATTAGTTGGATTTTTGCATTCCTGCCTTTGTTACTGTTTTTGCCCCCATTTAACTCCCAAGAAATCTCCTCAGCCTCTCTGCCTCTGCATTTGGGTCCTCTACAACAACCAAACCCTGACAGTTCATCCCATAGCTGCTAAAAATAATGAGATTTGTCTTAGAAACATTCCAAATAATTCCAGACAATCTTCAGCTGGAGTAAGTTATCTTACAAGATGTTGAGAGCAATCTGTAAAATCTTCAGGGTTAACTCAAGAGGATACAAACGACAAAATAAATGATTGCATCATCTACAAAAAAAAAAAAAAAGAAAATCCACCCAGCTGAAGCGCATAGTGTGCAGAGGTCCCCAAGTGTCTGCAGAATGGATCACAACAATCTTCCAAACTTTGTGTGGCCTTCAGATTAGCTCAAGAACAGTGCGCAGAGAGCTTCATGGAATGGGTTTCCATGGTCGAGCAGCTGAATCCAAGCCATACATCACCAACTGCAATGCGAAATGTCAGACGTATTCTCTAAAGCAGGGGGCTTCAACGTTTTCCAGGCCAGGGACCCCCAAACTGATGGTGTTGATGGGTTGATGGGACAGGTGTTGTGAATGAAACGGTTCCCAGGTTAAAGGAGCTCCTGTGTGTCGCTGATTGTGTGCATTGATGACTGAAAGACACCTTCTGCCTCCATTTATCTGTCTACTACAATGTGTTGAATTCATGTTAATGTGTATTTAAAGACATTTCAATAAGTGGAAAAAATTGCAGGGGGGAGTATAAAAAAAAAAAAAAAGGTCTAATCAACCAAAACTTTCGTGACCCCCATGCAGCACCTCCTTGGACCCCCTCGGGGTCGCAGACCCACTGTTGAAGACATCTGCTCTAAAGTGATGAATCGTGCTTCTCCATCTGGAAATCTGATGTGAAAGTAAACAAGCAGTTGTTAGAACCCCCTGCAGTTTCCTTATTACCATGGAATTGGAGTTAAAAACCCACTGTCATTTAGATGACAGTGGATGACAAACAGTCCTTGGATTTCTACAGTGCGTTTAACTTGATTTTAACTTTGTCAGAAACACCAGAACACAATCGCCTGAAACAAAAGCTACCTGGTAAATACACCACAGTTTGGGAGATTAAAGGGTCAGGTATCTTATCAGGTAGTCAGCAACACAGGAGCACCACAGGAGATAGTACTATCACCATTCCTTTTTACTCTGTAACCCTCCACTTTCCAGAACAAGAGTCCAAAGACATTTGCACAAATACTCTGATAACTCTACAGTCATGGATCCATTAGAAATGGACCAGAAGCTGAGTACAGGAAGCTAATGAACCACTTTGTGAATTAATGTGGAAACAGCTATCTGATCCTGAATTTAAACAAAACAAGGTAGATAACTGAATATATCAAAAGAAACCTGAACAAGCTGTATATTATTAACACAATGGGTGAAGTAGAGAAGGTGGTGGACATGAAGAGGCTTAGCAGAGTCTAAAAAAACATAGGTCCCTCAGTTTTTTGCCGCAATTTTCCATTAGTCAGTGGTTTCATCTATTCTGCCATCATCTGCTGGGGTAACAGCATCAGAGCAAATGACCTAATTGAACTCAACAAGCTGATAAAGACAATAGGCTATGTTCTTGAAACTCTTCCAGAACCTTTGGAGAGGATTTCACAGAGAAGCACTCTTCATAAAATGAAGATTATTACAGAACACTGAAAGCATTCTCTTAAGAAGACTTTCAACTAACAACAGTGTTTTCATTTAGAGGCTCGTCCAGATCTGCTGCAACACAGACCACTACAGAAGGCCCTAGAGCCAGACTTGTCAGAGGCAGGGCCCAAGGAACTGTACAAACCTAAATCAATTGAGGCCCTGCTCACTGATACAGATGCCTAACTGTAAATGAATTAAGGTGGATTTATCCCTGATCCATTTTAGCATCCATGTCCCTTTATGCAGTTGTTGCACCATGCCTTGGAAAATTTACTATGCAAAAATATGGTACACACATATCAGCATGATCAACAGAATGAAAACAGTTCTTGAAAATAAATAACTGTCACTTTTGTATGACACAAAGAGGCATAAAAAGTGTTAAAAACAACTATGTTTTTTACTTTTAAATGTAATATGGTAACCTTGCAGACTGTGGTCTACCAACGTTTGCCAGAATATAAAGTCAAGCAAAAGAAAGGGGTGAATAAGATACTGCAATTGCTATGTTGAATGCATTTTGTGAATACATTTTTTTACAAGCTTAATAGTCAAAAATACAGGGCTATTACAGTTATACTGAATGCATTATCCCACTGCGATATGTTTTTTATTCCATAGAATTATAAAGGTGTTATTTGATGCAATTTTATTCAGAGGGAAAAATATATTTAATATTATTTCATGCTGAATTAAGTCAGCCTCAATTTAGATATACAAGTTAGAATCTGCATTCCAATCTGGAGAAAAGTTTAGTCAACTGAATTTACTCATATTCAAACCATATCCATGTTCACAACAGGCTATGGACATTAAGTGATATAATTCTTAAACCAAAAATATGTTTAAAATGTGTTGGATTCAAAGCATTGAGAAGCTAAGGGCCAGGGTTAGGCTGCATCTTAACAGACATGAGAAGTATGAAAAACACTTAGCCATGTCTAACTGTGATAGAGCCACTTGGCCAGGGGTAGCAAACAGTTGTGCATTGGAAGTCAAAATAAATTCCAACAACACAACAAAGCCTTCACAAATTTTTAATAGCATACATTTCTTATGACAAAAACCTGAATAAATGTATACATTTCTATATCAGTTCATCATATTTTTATATGTTTTGGAATGTCCAATGGCAGTAACCAACTCATTCTAATCAGTTGCAAGGATCAGTGTATAGTAACAACACAGCAAGGCCCTATAATCAATTATTTACTGTTTTAACAGTTTATATCAATTTTTTTATGAATAATTTCAATATTGCTGTCAGGGCTTATGTCATTATAAAGATATGCACTTCAACAGTAGTTGCAGGAAGTTTAGGCGTGAACTTTCGGTGACTTCTGCTTTCTCCTCGTTTTCATTTTGGAACACTGCTTCAAAGGGTGCTGTGATCAAAGCTGTCTGAGAGGCAGCATGGGGAAAAAAGCAAAAGAGGGAGAGAGGGAGCAAGAGGATGAGAGAGCCAGAGAGAGAATAGGGAAAACCCCAACGCTCCGAAATATAAGCAGAGCTCGGCACTAACACGTCCATCTTTTCTCCCAGCTGCCTAAACAAAGGCATTGGGGCTTATCAAACCTGGCTTTCCACCCCAACAGCATTCTACCAGACTGTTCTGACATCTCAATCATGCACTTTATTATTATTCTATTAAGTTCCTTCAGTGTCAGTCACAAGAGGATTACTCAGAGATAGCTGGTTATATCATGACCTAGATAAGGCAACATCATAGAGCTGATTCTATTTGTTCCACATCCTTTCGTTACAGCACTAAATTCATAGGGATGCAGTGAAATGTGGCAGAGAGTTAATAGAATGTATTAAGTTATATTTCTAATTCTATAAATGCAGATAAGCTGCAAAAATAAAAAAGCATCAGTCACGAATGAAAGCAGATTAAGGAGAGAAATTATTAAATTTAGGGATTAAAGTGAAATGCATTTAGCAGTTCTGAATTTCTGTACCTTGATTGCAATTTTTACCCATTTATGATTTGAATACTGTCAGTGTTTTTTAATGGCAGAAATGTATTTGGGTTTTGGGTGAAATAATACAATATCTATGTTTTCTTATTATCAAGAGTATACAGCTTTCTTCCTTGACTACAAACTCCTGAACTTAAACCTGAGGTAAAGTGGAATAGGAAATGATGGAATCGATAAGGTCTTGGTTGTGTTTGAGCTACTGTGCCCCTCTTAGGTCCATTAAGGACTGTGTTTACTTGGGCCTCTAACTCAGCACAGGCAGACTAGAACATATCTCATTCTCTGTGAACTTCCTATCTGCATATCAAAGCTGAGAGACCAGGCAGGGTAAACATACTCTCTGGCACCATCTGTTTCTGACAATGTAAGGCCAAGAGACATCTTATAACCTTGGAAGGTAAACTCAAAATTACCGTCGATACATTCTGAGAAAATACACAAGTGATGCTCTTTGATGGCCATCCTCTTTGTAGAGTAACCATTGAGACCTTTAGAGGAAATACTCAGGTTGAGGTCAAAAGCTGAAAAAAAAGATGACTCATTGTTGCTCCAAAACTATCCTGTTTTTATTTGTCTTGAAGCTTCATTAGAAAATAATAAATTACCAGAAGGCAGTAGATTATGTTTACCAGAAGGTGGTATTTTCTCTACTAAATGTATTTTTTGTCCCTGAACTGTTGTAATTAGAGTTACACTAATTACTTACACTACTGTGTATTGTATGGATATCTAAATGCATTATAAAATAAACTGGTAGAGACCAATGAAGATTTTAATGCATATAAAACACCAGGTTTAGCATTAAACTGAAAGCTAATTCAATATGTAGGCTGCTGTGTTTTCAAGGAGAAACGGCTACTATATCATCTGAATTTTATCGTAGCATCAAAATTAAACAACACAAAGAACCCTTAAAGAAAAACTCTATAGCCAAACTGAACAGCTGAATCAATGAATGTGTCTCCTGTAGCAGACCACAAGGGGCTCTACTCTCACTTTTTGAAGGGGATGTTGTGATTTGGATATGTTTGTTATATATATTAGGGCTGAGACTAAAGATTTTTTTGCTTATTCGATTAATAATTGGATAGCAAAATGTTCTTTAAAGTAGACTTTTTTATGAAATTAAACCAGGTGAAACTAACACGATTCCTCTTGAGGAGTTCTGGGTAGATCATATTCACTGACGAAAAAGCATTTTTATCTTAAATGCAAAATTGTTATATATTTCTTTAACAATTTTGGTATAATGGCTACTTAAGGGTTGCTTTATCTGTCACCAAAAGGCATACGTTGCGCTCTTTAAACACCATTTAACAATACTTTGATAACTAAATTTGATGATTATTACAATAATTGACTATTGTGATTAATCTGAGTAATTGTTTCAGCCCTACTGTAATAGGGCTGAAACATATATATATATATATATATATATATATTTTATGTTTTCTGTACCGTTGCTCTCAGTTGGAGTAGAGTAAAGAAGTGTTTGAACCTACCTCCATCGTCCTTTTCAACTCCTCCGCATGCCAATAAATGGCCTCAACTTTTTTAACTGTGTTATGTTATGTTAATTGAATTTTAATGTAACATCACTTTGAAATGTATGCATGGTTTATAAAAAAAAAAGGTCAATTTTTTTGTTCTTTCACATTCAATTAGCAGCTGACCTCATTTCACACATTTGTTTTTCTCTATGATGCATCATTAGACCTACAGTATTAAGAAGTAGAGTGATACTAATATATTTGTAATCATATTACATGTTAAATCACAATTGTTTCAAGTTGACTTATGAATGATTAGATATTTCACATACTGTAAATATTCATATTAAATGTAATATACACAGACTGTGACATGATGCTTTTGGTCATATGTGTCAAATAAGTATTCACAGTAATAGAACGTTTCCATGATTTGTATGCATTTATTTAAAGTAACATTGGAGTCAGTGTTCAAGTGGTCAGTGGTTTAGTAAATATTTTTGGTGCGAATATAAGGAGAGGTGCTAAAAACTAAACCCAGAAGCCAACATATCTAGATGTGATGGGAGATACTGTACTGTCTACTAAATGTGACATTACCTTATTATTCAGTTGGGAAACTTTAAATTGTTACTTTCATTTGGACACATTTTTATTCTATACTGGATCTTTGGATATTTACTTGAAGGAGATACTAATATTTTCCACAAGTTGACAACATTTCTTTAGGTACTATGAAAATGTTAAAGAAAATTTGGGTAAATACAAGTTTAGGATTCCATACCACATAGTCGTAAGAGATCCTTGATGCTGTTTTTTTTTTATCCGTATAATGTTTTAAACAACACTTATCTGACTAAAAAGATTTTAGAAAGACAAGGAAGTTGTAGATTTCCACAAGTTAGGAAAGGCCTTTGGGGTCACCACTCTGAATATTTATTCCAGGATAATCTGTTCAAAAGGTTTTACACAACAAAGAGTTAGTCAGACCTATGTCACTTTGCCCAGGACATAAAATTAGTAATTTTGTCCAAGAACAACATAGGATGAAGCGGCCTCAGCACTAGTATCTCTCTTTTTCATTATACATAAATTCTGGTTATCATTACGCTGCTTGTTTGTACTGTAATAAGTATTGCCATGTTTATCAATGTAGGACTGTATTTAATACTTCAATCATCCCAATTAACAAATGTCTCATTAATTGGCTGGAAGGGAAAATTGATTTGTTTATTATTAGATATTTTTTACTTACAGTAAAACATCTAAATTGGAATAAGAGGCTGCTTGCATAACATTAACGATAAAAGAGGTTTCCAAATGGATTGATGGATATGTGTGAGGCAGAGTGAGAATATAACACATTGGACCCACAGCGATTTCTCTGGGTGTTAAATATTTTGCTTTATCACTTCATTTCCTCTTCTGTAGCTGCCATTTCTATTTGTTAATTTTGTAATTATTATCACTCCCATGTGCTTTTAGGGTTGTTGTTTTTTTTTCTTTCAAATTATCCCCAAATAAATTCCCAAAAATTTAAATAACCTCTATTATTGCTTCACTTTCCATTGCCAAGTTAGGTTAAGTAAGATAAGAGTAAATATGTAATGGCTTTTTCCATCATATCATAAGTCTTAAGAAAAAAAGGCAACAGAGAACCAAACTGGAAGGCAAATGATGGAGGAAATGTATTAAGAAAAAGCAGAAAAACAAGAAAATGTGAATATTGAGGACGAGCTAAGCTGTATGAAATATTGAAAAGATAAGGAAAATTGATGGAAAAATAGAAATGGGATGGTAGAACTATAATCACGAATTTCAAAGGCAGAGCTGTTTAAGGGTGGGAAACTGAGAATGCCTTGTTGCTCCTAATAAAGTAACAGCAAAAATGCCTACCATTAATATTTTACACTTTATTCCTATGTCAGCAACACTCATTTAGCTAAACCAAATTTAAACATTCTATGTCTAGTTTTTAGAATAATTCCAGTGTCAAAACTTGTAATCTAGTTACCATGAACCTGAAAGTCAAAAAATTGATCCAATCAGAATTGCAACTGAATTGAATAAAAATGTATTAATTACCTACATAAAGCCATCACTAATACTTTTCAAATTCTGCATGTAGCTTTTGATTTATAACAGCCTTTCAAACTGTTAAATGCCTTTTTGCTTGGTTTGGCTTCATAGGCTATAATGAGGAATCTACTTTGACTCAACCTTTAAAAAGGGTTGAGTCAAAAGACAAAAGCTTTCGATTTTAATTCATACCAATTCAACAGTTTGGGTGTATGAAATAAATAAAATCCTTTGTACTAACAGCTTAATTTCCCCTCCCCCCGTAGACCAGTTATGTAATACAGAAGTTATAGGTATATTTGGGATCATAATGCCTTCC
This sequence comes from Cyprinodon variegatus, assembly GCF_000732505.1. NCBI lineage: Eukaryota > Metazoa > Chordata > Actinopteri > Cyprinodontiformes > Cyprinodontidae > Cyprinodon > Cyprinodon variegatus. The sequence goes on from NW_015150468.1 coordinate 1,981,747, forward strand.
CTTTCATTTTTATTTTAAAACATGTTGGTAAGTATTTTCTAATTTGGAACAGTACATTATAAGTATAGCTCCAACATTTTTTATATCTTAAAAAGTTCAATATTTTTTGTCACTTGTTCCAGAGAGTGTAATTCATTGATTATATAGATTTATTACGGAAGATAGTAAATGGCCTATACTTTTAGAACATGTTATAATGTTTAAGAACTCCAAAGCGCTACGCAATGAATTCAGTCCTTCATTCTTTTATTCATACACCCACACACAATCTGATGGTGGAAAGCTACATTATCCTTTTAGCTGACCTTTTGGCCACCAAATTTTGAAACCCAAATTTCTGTTTCTCAGAACATTATGATTAAAGTAAAAAATCAGTTCTTATTGGCTTCTTAATGCATGCACTCACTGGTTGGGCCTCCTTTTGCATGGAATTAATAAGGCACAGCATACTGGCTACCAGCCTGTTGAACTGCGGAATATAAAATAGAAAAATATTAAAAAAGAAACAAATAACATCACAAACATACTGCCATATGGGTTTCTTGGAGCAGGGCTTACAGTTGCAAGTGACTCTCCTTCAGTTTTTTGCATTTTTACTGTGGTACAGGCTATAATTGCTAACGCAAAGATGGAACTGCCTTTCATCCAGTCATATCTACATAAATAGCAATTTGCGTTCATCAAGCACGCAGCCTATTGCCAAACACCAAAAATAAAAGCCTGCACAGAGCCAAAAAGGCAGTATATAAATTAACTGTTTCCTACCCCCCCTCAATATGCATATTTGGCTTAGATGTTTGGCTAAGCGTGCCAAGTTTAAACAGAAAAAATGTACTTATTTTAAACCTCCAAACTATCATTCAGAGCATTAAAAGATTTCTTCATAACTTTAACCTGCACATTTTGCAATAAGAGAAAGATCTCTCTTTTCTCAGAAATATAAGTTTGTTACTATTTTTCTCTACACTGTTTAACGCAAGTTGTATTTTTCAGGATTATTTTTTATTTTTGGGCCAAAATTGTGTTCTCAATCAACCCAAAAGACACCTTAATATCAAAGTTTTATATTTTTGGAAGTTAATGCGTTTTTTTTTTTTAAGATTTGGCCATTTTATGAGGATGCCTGTGTGTGCAGGTAAATATTACTGTGCAGAATTATTAGGCAACGTAATAAAAAACAAATGTATACCCTTCTCACTTGTTTATTTTCACCAGGTAAACCAATATAACAATTCAAAATTCAGAAATAAAAATGTGCAACATTCAAAAACAAAAAAACAAAAAACCAAATCAGTGACCAATATAGCCACATTTCTTCACCATGATGCTCAAAAGCCTTCCATCCATAGATTCTGTCAGTATCTTTATCTGGTTGTGATCCACATTGCTTGCAGCGGCCACCACAGCCTCACAGATGCTGTTCAGAGAGGTGAACTGTTTTCCCTCCCTGTAGATCTCACATTTCATGAAGGACCACAGGTTCTCCATGGGGTTCAGATCAGCAGAGCAATGTCATTATTTTTTCTTCTTTTAGACTTTTTCTATTTTGATGCTTGTGACGGAGCACTGTCCTGCATAATATCATGTTTTTCTTGAATGATGACGTCTTCTTCTTGTACCACTGTTTGAAGAAGGTGTCTTCCAGAAACTGGCAGTAGGTCTGGGAGTTGATCTTGACTCCAACATCAACCCAAAAAGGTCACACAAGCTCATTTTTGATGATCCCAGCCCATACCAGTACCCCACCTCCACCTTGCTGGCGTCCGAGTCGATAAGGAACTTGCTGCCCTTTACTGATTCAGCCAGGTGCCCATCCATCTGGCCCACCAAGACTCACTCTCATTTCATCAGAACAAAACACCTTGGAGAAATCATTCTTTAGATATTTCTTGGCCCAATCTTAACGTTTTGTCTTGTGTGTCTTCTTCAAAGGTGGCCTTTTTTCAGCTTTCCTTACCTTGGCCAGGTCCCTGAGTATTGAGCACCTTGTGCTTCTGGGCACTCCAGACATGTTGCAGCTCTGAAATATGGTGCAACTGGTGGCTAATGGCTTCCTGGCTGCTTAACGCTTGATTCGTCTCAGTTCATTATTTTGAGTTATTATTTTGAGGTATTCTGCGTCTTCTTTTTTCAACACGCTTCTTGCGTCCCTGTTGGCTATTTGCCATGAACCGCTTGATTGTGCGATGATCCCGCGTGAAAAGCTTGGCAATTTCCAAACTGCTGCACCCCTCTGGAAGCCATCTGACAATTTTTGACTTTTCAGAGTTTGTCAAATCTCTTTTCTGCCCCATTTTGCCAATGGAGTATTGGCAAAATGGAGTAGGACAACATGTATGAAAATTATGATGTGGTCAATATACTCATTTGCCTAATAATTCTGCACACAGTGTATTTGCGTTTTGCTGAAATGTATTTTCTTAACTTATGGCACTTTAAGTTCTGTAAAATATTTATATGATAATACATTTTTGTTATTTTGATATGAGAAGCAACAGTCCAGTTTTTTTCTCCTTAGCTTTTCACTCTGGCCCAAGAGTGGCTTGAAACAAGAGATGCAACATCTATAGCTCATCTCTAGGATTCATCTGTGTGAGGTGGGCTCTTGGTGAGCTAACTGCAACCTCACTTTACTATATATAAAGTTTTCCCAAGTTACAAATGGATTTTGTCTGACAATCCTCTTAAGGCTGTTTTCATGCCTGTTGCCGGGGCCCTTTTTCTGCCACACATGTTCTTTTGTTTTAACTCTCCATATTTTTCTTTTTATGCAAAGCAGCTTATTTAGAAAGGACTTTTTGTGGCTACCATCCTTTGGAGTGTGTAAGAGACTTTTTGTCCTCTGGACATCTATTGAGTCAGCAGTTTGTGTCAAGTACTGCGCTGCCCTGACCCTGTATTTAACATTTTGTATTAGTAATAGCTACAGACAGACTTTGCAAATAAACTTCTACTAGTAAAGTATAAATGCAGTGAATTTACACTCTGTTTTCTGTGCACACTCACTCTTTAAAGTGCCTTACATTATGGCAACATTCACCCAATCACACCGTGAACCACGCATACATTAATACAGAGATTCCCAATTGGGAATACTTGTACCCTTAGTAGTCCACAAGTGCATTGCAAGGGGAACATGAAAATAAGTTATTTATTAGGTTTTAAAATAAAATTCTGATGATCAATTTTATATATTAAACACACTTTTATCAACAAAAAAGTAAGTTTTTCTTCATTTTTTTTTAAATTCACCTTCAGCCTTGTCACAACCAAGCAGAGGAACAGACTGGATGTAGAGCACAGCCTGGTTTCAGCTGTTTTGACACTGAGGTCTTGGAGCTCATCAAAGCAGCTCAGGTGTTTTGATGAAAGTGAAGTAAAAAAAAAAACTAATTAAGTCAGTCTGACTATCATTTTTTTTCTGTGTTTTGTTCCCTAATTATCAAGTTTAAATATGATTATAAGGGAGTTACTCAGAGGAGCTCCTGTTTTATAAATACAGGTTTATAATACGATTTTCATTTGTATTTATTTTGATTCCTTACTAATTTCCTGGCAAATTAAAGATTTAGTAAAATATTTTTTATCATTTATTGTACTTTCCATTTTTGGACAATCATCAATACTTTTGAGTGAGAGGGGTACTAATGGTTTGACAAAATGCCCAAAAGAGTACACAAGTCAAAAAAGAAACACTGCATTAATAAAGTAATATGCAGATTGATAGGTTGCTTAAGGTTAAGAAACTTGCCCAGGGGCACACTGATTTGTAACAATGTTTTTACACAAATACAGTAGATGGAATTAACTTAGGAAACATTTGTAGATATTTGTCTAACATTTTCACTAAATTCAAATTTCCTGATATATTAAAATTTGGCAGTTTATTATACGTGATGATTTTATTAAAATTGAACTATGTTGGCTGCTCAGTGGCGCAGTTGGTAGCACTTCTGCATTTCAGCAAGAAGGTTCCGAGTGCGATTTCCGGCCCAGTTTGTTTGGAGTTCGCATGTTCTTCCTGAGCATGTGTGGGTTCTCTCTGGGTACTCTAGCTTCCTCCCACAATCCAAAAAGATGACTTTTACATTAAGTGGCTTCTCTAAATTCTACTTAGGTGTGATTGTGTGCATGAATGGTTGTTTGTCCCGTTTGTCTCTGTGCTGCCCTGCGATGGACTGGCGACCTGTCCAGGGTGGACCCCGCCTCTCGCCTGTAGACAGCTGGAAATGGACACCAGCACCCCTCGTGACCCCGCTTGGGATAAGTGTAATGGATGGATGAACTATGTGAAATTAAGTCTTGAAATGTTTCCCTCTAGCACTATAGAATAAATGGGTTTAACTTTCAGAAATAAGTGACACAGAATCTTTAACTTGTTTTATATTCCAAATTCTAATCTTTTGATTTTGTGTCTTTATTTTGGTGAGACAATAGTTAGGTTCCTGTCGTCCGTAGTTTTGTACATTACGCAATAAGATGGTCGCTTAGTGAGGCAATTATCTTAGTACCCTACCTTTACCCAACAGTCTTCTTTTGTCTTTTTATCTTCCAGCTTGTAAACCTGGCTTCTTTAAGGCATTTGCTGGAAACACTAAATGCTCCAAATGCCCTCTGCACAGTTCCAGCCACGACCAGGCTGCTACGATCTGTCACTGCGACAAAGGCTTCTACAGAGGTATCCAAGACCCTTCCTCTATGGCCTGCACAAGTAAGTAGAACTCAAGAAAAAATCTCACAATGAGATAAACATTTCTCTTTCAGGCAGGAGATTTTAGCTTTCCTACAATCTCTGTAATATACCACAGAGAGGACCTTAGAGTTGTGGGATGATCTTGTACTGCTGAGTAACTTGAATCTATCTGGAGCTCACATTGACCTTTCATTCAGCAGTAATGGGCATGTTTCATTGTATTTCTAAAAATATTTTTCTTCTATCAATGTTCATAAAGATCCCATGAACCACTTGCTACAGTTTCCATGTCTAATCAGAATATATGTTACTGCAGTACTTAATTGGACAACAATTTTTGCCTACTTTAAAGAAAAGCTCTGTTTTTATTGTTTTTATAATCCTAACACTACATAAACACCTAAGGATTTTTTTTGTGTAAAATACGAAACCATATTACGTTTGTGTCAAACAGTTTAAGAGTCTGGGTTTTTATTTTATTTTATTTTTTGCAACATCATTGTAAAGTACACCATGTTTGGTGTTCTCTGTAACAAACTTACTCTACCCAGTGAATTTCTTATGATCCTTAAAACCAACAATAAAAATAAAACTTATCAATTTAAACTGCTGCAACATTTTTGAGTCACTGAGCAAAAAGAAATCCATCCATCCATCCATCCATCATCTGACACGCTTGTCCCAATTGGGGTCGCGAGGGGTGCTGGTGCCTATCTCCAGCTGTCAATGGGCGAGAGGCCTGGTACACCCTGGACAGGTCGCCAGTCAATCGCAGGGCAACACAGAGACAAACAGGACATACAACCATTCACACAATCTAGAGAAGCTAATTAACCTAATAGTCATGTTTTTGGACTGTGGGAGGAAGCCGGAGTACCCAGAAAGAACCCACACATGCTCAGGGAGAACATGCAAACTCCATGCAGAAAGACCCCAGGACAGGAATCAAACCAAGAACCTTCTTGCTGCAAGGCAGCAGTGCTACCCACTGCGCCTCCCATTTATTTACTTAATTAAAAGTTCTAATTACTCTATCCACCATAGCTATATAATGATCAGATCAATATACAGTAAGCATTAGATAATGTAATTGGAAGTTATTTATCCTTTCCTGAATTTTTACTGGTCTTATAGCTTTGTGTTTAAAAACGTATTTGTAAAAGTGTTTTTTCCTGATCTAATTTGTTATTTAGTATTCATGGGAAGAAACACTGTCCACCACCCACTCAGCTGTTAAACTCATATTAAATACCACACTTGATTTTTGATATGAAGCAGTTGGCTAACGCTTCATAATTAAAAATAGGTGTAGTTTTATCAACTTATCAGAGAAAGTAAACCTGGAACATTTTAATACTGGTATTTGTAACTTGTATCTTACGCTGCATGACCCACATGACTTCCACATTTCATTCTTTCTGAGGAAATCAACGGGAGTGTTGCAACTTTCTGTTTCAGACTAGCTGAGAGTTTCATGCAGTTGGATTTAGACCTGAAATGATTCTTTCTACAGTATCGGTGATTTCTTTTGAAACCCAAAGTAAAATTCCCAATAAAAAAAGCAGTATTTTTAAATACTTAAACTTTCTAAGCTTACTCTAACAAACATGTAGTGTTTAAGTCATGCCTATTTGTGTTTCTCAGTTTAAAAAAAGGTTTTTGATAAGGTTGAGAAAATCCTTTTCATTACAGGTCTGTATGATTTTACAGACATTGAGTTATATTGAGTGGAATACCCTTGACTCAAAACCAATTTTAGATATTTGTGTGTGTGAGAGAATTTTCATGAGAGAAGTTTTCATGCTGGAACAAAACATTTCAAACTTAGCAAGAAGCTTCCGCCCACACAACTTCACACAGACATTTAAAGACACGCTCATGACACTTCACATTTCTTTGCCAAATGATACCATGGACGGCTTTGAAAACTAAAATAAAGATGAGGACTGGCAGGATTTTTATCCAGAAACAAACCTGGACTGAAATACAGCAAGATATTTTTTTCTCAACAACCTACTCACTTATTTTAATTGCACATTATTTGTTAAAGGATTCTGCAAGTGGCCCCCAAACCTGTCAAATGAAAAGTATTTAGTATAAAAAATATAAATAAATACTTTCTCTTCTATTAAATGTCTTTGTTTCTTATTTTCCTTTCTCTTCAGGGCCTCCCTCTGCTCCGAGAAATCTTGTTTCATTAATCAATGACACTGCTCTCTTCTTGCAATGGATGCCTCCCATCAACACAGGGGGAAGAAGCGACATCACCTACAATGTTTTGTGTCAACGATGTGATGGAGGTGATGGTAGTGTGACCCCATGTGAGCCATGTGAACCAGATCTAAGATTCATTCCACGGCCGCTCGGTATAACTGGTACTTCTGTGGCCATACTGGATTATGCAATTCATGCCAATTATACCTTCCATGTGGAGGCTGTGAATGGCGTTTCTGGACTGGGTGTGGCTCCACGATCACTGGCAAATGTCTCTGTCAATACGCACCAAGCTGGTGAGTTCAGATATTTTGTTGTATTTCCCTTATTCTGAAAATAAGGCTCTCATTAAAGCCTTTATGATAGATTTTAATCAACAAATTCGGACAGTTTTACTATACCTATGTTCTGAGTATGGCAGGGACATGAATCTGTTATATTAATCAAATTATTATTTAAAAGAGGGATAAGATTCAGTGCCCTGTTGGTTGAAGAGTTCAGTCTCCATAATCCCACACTTGCTTTGATGCAGGCTCATACTGACTACAGAGTGGGTACAGTGAGGCTGCAGTGCAGTAACTCATACTGAATGCTGTGGCCAGCTGGGCCTGGCTACAGCCCTGGCTGCAAAAACAGCCACATGGTAAGAAAGTATTTTTGCGTGGGTTCGGGCAAAACTTGGTGCGTATTAATTTCTTTTTACTCATCCAATGGCTCATCTGTTTCCTTGTGTTTTTGGCGTTTTGTTTACATACAGTAAGCCATGTTAGCATAAGTTGGTGATTGTTTTCTGAAATTTACCTGAACTCTTTATTAACTGGTGCCTGATTTTTCCTGTTGGGCTTGTGTATTTCATAGCCAAAGAGACAAAGGACTGCTGCGATGTCTGGCAAAAATTAGTCATCAGACCCACACTGCACAGTGGGTGCTGGTGGTTTCCCCATTTATTTCAATCATTTGGTTTCATTGCGGCATTCACATATAAGTTGCAGTGTATTCAGTTTGAGGCTGTAAATTCAGAAAACCCTTTGGATGATGGACTAAATGCTTTCAACCAAAAAACAGAATTTTATTTTTTTTTATCAAACCTTTCTTTACCTAAGCAAGTCCTGGATGACTTAGAATCTTCACCAGCATCATATAAAAAATGTGTTTTATCAAAATACTTTTATCACAGGAAACAAGAGGAACTTAGTTACATGTTATGGATGTGGAATCAATACATAGGCAAAAATCCTCGTTTTTAGGTGTAGAATGTCATGCTCGTTCACTTATCACCAACACAACCGCAACAGATGTAACTTTTTGTTCCTTCAAATGAACATGTAAAAGGTTGATTTAGGACATCAATTGAAGGAGAGTTAGTGATATTAAGAACTTGGCAGTTTTTAAGCAATTTACACTGGTTTGCTCTCAAAATTTAATGTAATGTAATGTTGTTAGTAAAAGTTAAATTCCTTGCCCTTTTTTACTTAGTTTGCTTTTTTTTCTTTCTCTTTTTTCAGGTAGAATTAAATTGCCCTTAAATCACCTTCATAAATGTTAATATTTTAATGTAGCTGCTTCATTGGCTGATTCATTCTTGCGCAATGCTGTGTTTCCAACTTAAACTGCTGCATTACTTAATTCACATTTCTGCCTCCCGTGCTTCCCTTTTGACCAGCCTTGTAGTCCACCTTAATGAGTCAATGTGTGAAACACTCTTGTGACCCTTGACGAGCCGAGGGAGCATCTCTGCGATGAACTTAATTCTAATTAGCAGAACCCAGGTGACCTGAGGTTTGCAGCTCCAGGGGTTCACAAGGGATCATTGTCTTGGACTTGAATGAGTAAAAATAAAACACCTGAGGTCCAATCTCTAACTTGAATTTCAAGGGTAGGAATATTGAAGGCTTAGCTGATTAAGAAGGTCAAGAGAAAGGTAAGTTAATACATTATTCCAGAGTATTTATGCACATATTTTTAATACAGGATCAACTATAAAAGTTTATTCATTTTTTCGAAAAATGTATGTGTTATTATGTAGCAATCCAACCCAACACTGTTAAAGTTATCGGATAAAATTTTAAACGTCCAGTATTTTGGACATTGTTTAAAATACAGCAGATATAATCAAAAACTTCACAATGAAAAGGAATAAATGCATGTTTGATAGCATAAACTTGTGCACTGCAATTGCTGCTAGAGACATTTTTTATTTAGTTTGAAGTGTCAATCATAAGTGTTAATGATGCAAGTGTTTATTAACTAAGATAGGCATTGAAAACCAACTACCAGATAGGTTATTTTCCAGTGAAGAAGACATTACTTCAAGCCTCTGGTGTGACAAAATAATTTTTTAGACCCATGCCCTGTAATTCTCTCTCATATGCTCTGAGAAGCTTGCTATGAATAATAAATGCCTGAAGAACATCTACCTTTTTTACATTGATCCATTAGCTAGGCTTTTATCATGCAGCTGGTCTCTTAGGTCCTTCCAGGTCCTGCTTGAAGTCGATCTTTTTATATATATATATATATATATGTATATATGTATATATATATATATATATATCTAGATGTGTATATACATATATATATATATATTTTTTTTTTTCTATCTTTTTTGTCCACAACATTTAATCCATTTATGCTTTAAACCACAATTGGGTGTCTCTTTATGTATGCCTAATGGTTCTTGCTGCACAGTATTGTAATTAGTTTATATCAAGCTGGCCTCTTTATGTTCCTACAATAAAAAATAACTCTTCAATAAAAAATTATTACCACAAATACTAATTTAATTTTGTTTCATGCATGTTTAATTAATTCTCATATCAATCATTACAGCATTACAGCACACAAAACCAAGCACTTGCTCAATGTTTCTGTTTTAGTTACCCTTTTATAACAGGCTGTTTTTTTATTCTTCTGGTATCTACCATTCAGTTAAATTCAGTTTATTTATATAGCACCAATTCACAATAAATGTAATGTCAAGACACTTTACAGAAGCAATTCAACCAGATCATACAGTCAGACTGATTCAAAGTTTTCTATCATGCTACAGTAACTTGCGACAGTAACTTGGTATTACTCAACAAGCTAGCTCCTCTAGTCAGCCCTCTCTCTGTAGACACTCTCTGGTAACTTGACAGTATGAGATTAGTGATGGTCAGGTTTTTACTGCTTCACATAAACTTTCTTTTCAAAAAAATTCCTTCTGGAGATATATAATCATGCTTAAGTTCCACATAGACATTTACATTAAACAGAGCAAAATGATTAGTTTTCCTGTCCTGATACGTCAAACGTTAATATCACGTTTGACAGCTTTTTTTTTTTCAACAACTAAAAGCCTTAAGAGAAAATTCTCACATTATTCTGCAACAAGTCATCTTGTTCAGAAAGTTCAACTATATATTGCAGGTTTGACAGGTTTCAAAACAAAATATATGCTAAGAGTTTATATCAGTTTAATTTAATCCTGTTCATTCCAATCTATACTTATATAATATAGTACTATGTCTCAAAACAACCATAATCCAATTTAGTTCAAAACTGACAGTTTTAATAAATCAGTAGTTATAAAACACCAGTTATGAAACAGTGGTGTAGCTTAAGAAAGCTACAGACTACCCCCCAGCTTTACTGTGCATGCAGAGAGGAAACGTTGATAGTAGGGCTTAAAACAGTGACTTAACAAACACCACTTCTTAGCTAGATTTATGATCATCTGGAGACAGGCTTTTACAACCCCTGGCAAAACTGATAGAATCACCAGTCTCACAGGATGTTCATCTGTTTGTTTATTTTCTTGGGAACAAAACTCTTTTTTTCACATGACACAAAACTACAGTCAAGAGGCAACTATCTGGCTTTAAGAAAGACAATCAAGAAAACAACTTTTTAGCTCAAGCAGAGGAAAAAGTTTGGAATCAATCTATTCTGAGGAAAATATTACTGAATCATGAAGAAAACAAAAACAAGTGAACACTTCAACAAACCACTAGCACTTTGTTGCACCCACTGTAGCTTTTATAACAGCTTTCAGTCTCTGAGGCATGGTCTTAATAAGTGACAAGAAGTAGTCTTCATCAATCTGGCTCCAGCTTTCTCTGGATGTTTGCCTCCAACTTGCAGGTTAGAGCCTTATCATGAACCATGCTATTCAACTTCAACCATAATTTTCTAATTGAATTGCTATCTGGATTATTTGCAGGCCTGACATTGACATGTGTCTTTATCTAAGGCTGCATGGACATGATTGTGGAAATTTTCTTCAGGCATTTCCCTTTATAAATCTCTTTGGGATTCTACTGAAAAAAGTTCCCGTACCTTACCCTATACATATGCCCTACTCATCAATAAACATGACATCATCCAATTCATCCAGTTATCTACAGTCCACAACTGCTTTCACGTGCCCCAATGTAACTTTGTTATTTTTTATTAAGGTGTTAATGATGGCTTACTATTAGCTTTTCTTTATGTAAATTCAATTTCCTGAAGCATGCATCCAATAGTTGTTTTACAAATGTTATTTGTTTTGTTGTGCATTTTTGTTTTCAATAAATATTGCTGTTCAATTTTACCAGCAGATTATGAATCTATTAATAACTAGAACTTGAAGTTATAGTTAATTAATATGTTATTCAAATCAAGGGTAAAAACAAGTAATAAATTGTTAGTGAAATTATTATAACGGACAATTTGCTCATTTACTAGGTGTTATTAAGGGCTTACCTTTGGACATTTCTCATTTTGGTGCCATAATTCAGATCAGTCTAATTAATGCAGCAATTATCCAAGGTATGTTGACTCTTTTTTTAAACTAACATGCAGATGTTAGTTGTGTCATGATCGGTTCACTATGTTAAACCCACATGCAGAACACTAAGGGAGACGGAGGAAAAGTTTAACAATGTTTATTTGAAGAAGTGTACACAGAGTAAATAATACTGGTTCAGGTGCCGGTCCGGGACAGGTCTCACAGTTTCTGAAGGAGATGAGAGTTTGGTTAGCCAGAGACTAAAATGGCTGAACTGG
>NW_015150468.1:1994660-2000017 GCF_000732505.1 Cyprinodon variegatus
GCTTTATCGATTCAGGAAAAAAATTATGGGTAGAGATTGAGACCCAAAGGAGAAAAGCATGTGAAAAACCTGCCATCAGTGTATCATCCATTACTTCAGAAATTACTTCAGAAATGATAGCAGTAACTGCTACAGATGCAAATAGACTGCTAATAAATTAGTAGTCTAATAAAAGTCAAATGTTGCATTGGTTATGTTTAATTGCTTAAAAAGAAAGGGAAATTGTGATGAACATTTTTGTTTGTAATAAATAAAGGGACATACGTCTATGATTACTCATCGATTTGCATGCAGAATCCAAAATCTCTTTTGAGGAAGAGTTTAGGGAGATAAGCATTAAAGGCTTTACAGGTTCCCCTGGTCACTTCCTCAACAGTGAAGAAAAACATCATAATTTTGGGGTTTCTGAGTCAATTTCCTGTCTGCTCTACTCAGATAAACCTTAACACAGAGCATCAACCTTTGCTTCGAGCTGGTGCATTCATCAACTATGTGCATGTCAGCATGTCTCAATTTTATCATTGTACTCTTACTGTCTTGGCCCTTAAGAATACTACTCATTTGGGCCCCAATTTTTTCTTTTTGTTGAATTATTTTTCTTTTTGCCTCTCGAATGGTTTTTAATTCGCTGAATAACACAATAATAACATTTATGAAAGGAAGTTTTGTTTGATTGGTTATTTTCATCCAAAGAGAAATCTTAATTTCATTACTGGACTATCTATTGTTGAACTTGTTTTATTGTGATCTTGCTTTTGGAGGATTTAGATTAAAGGCAGATCATGCAACTGAAAAAATTATTTTGCTTATATTAAATACAAGTGGCTTAAGCGATAGGAATTCATTCTGGATATGTATATGGTTGTATTGTACTGATGCAAACTAATGTTGGCAAAGGTTGAATGTTAATCATACTTGATTCTGTCTAACTTGTTATTAATCTGACTTATTTGTCATGGTAAGTGCTGTTAAATGTAATTTATTATGAATGGCATAGTACTGTATACAGTATACAATTGATCTCATTCAAATTTAATTTTACCTGCCCAAACCCCATACTGAATCAGCCCAGAATTTGTTATTAGCATTTGCATCTTACTTCCTCTCATGTCACCATCTCATTTATGAAAGAATAATTAAAACAAATCGATGGTCTCTATTGCATTTTAAGGACTTTTTGTTCCTTAATATTCATTTCCAACAAAACTTTGCACTACCTCACAGATGGAAGCAAATCGAACAATAATAGTTTCATTTGCCACTAAATTAGCTTTAAAAAATAGTACCTTTTTTCTTATATTTTATATGATGGATGGCATGAACCGTTATTATTAATTACAGTTTGTTTTCTAAAATGATGCAAAAGTGGCATCAACAATGCAGTAAAGTCATTTTAGTATCTTGGCATTACTTCCAGTTGATTAAATGTATTTGGCAGTCACATATCAGTTACCTTCAGAGCTACACCTTCGAGTTGCCTCCATCCTCCTTGTTTTATTGAAAAAAAAAAAATACATGATACAGGTTTTGCTCTATACCTATTAACCATGAGTGGGTTCCTATAGCAATTACAATTCTAACCAAGCACATATTTAGCTCCTATTAATATATAGATTTTATTTTTCAAATCGGATAAACTGATTCTATAATCCCAATTTAATTGTTTGACTAAGAGTTTTTAGCTGATGTAAAGTGCATTGGTGCTCAGATAATAACATGTATCTATACTGTACCTAATTGCCCTCTATTATATAATAAACAATATTTTGCAAGGGTCTTACTTTTGGAATTGATTGGTATGCTGAAAAACTGTCTTCCTTTTGTAGGAGCCAGATGTTGGCTGCACTGTATGTGTGTCACTGCATTCCAGTTCCTCTGTCACAAGCTGCTAGACTGATGGGAGGATGTCAGAATGCAAAGTAATCTCCACAGAGGAGAAGATTCAGCCTGTGGGGATGTTCCTATTAGGATGTTTAGGCTGGATTAAGTTGTCAAACTGCTTTTCCTCAGTAGAGATACTGTAGGCATTCACAAAAAGGCACATGTATAAACAAACAGGCAAACATATTCATAAAAAAATAGGACATTTGCTTGCTCTTACCACCTACAGATATGCATATTATAAACTAATCCTTTTTGCAGTGCCATCCCTTATATCTAAAAACATTTCTGTATTTTATCCAACAAATACACATTCAGTATTTTTTTGGATTTTGTAGTTTTGAAAGTCCAAAGTAATACGTGTTCAGCTATTAATTCTCAGTGGACGTTAAAAGCTGCTGGTGCATACTTGGCTGCATTACTTATTTAATAGTATGTCAAGATGCTGGTTAGCTGATGATCGTCAGCTGCCATCATAACATCTCTCAAAGCAGTGATGCAGAGCCGAGAGAGCTGGATGATCTCTCAATTTATGAAGACTGAGCTTCACTCTGCCCAGAACATGCTGGGGGCTAGTTGTTGCTTAGCAGAGCATTTGTCACTGAAGATTCCACCCTCTATTTCACTGCAGCATTCTTTGAAGAAGCACAGAGAAGTGAGATAAAATAGGTGCAAGGATTTTGCTATGTAGATCCGAAATATGCAGGACCAACAGGAATCTTCCAAGAAAGACTCAGTCTGTGTAACGCAAAAAAATCAGAAAAAGTATGCTTGTTAATTTGTGTTTTTTACTTACTGGCTTTAAGAAGAAGAAAAAAAAACAAAACAATGCAACTTACTTTTATAATTTATATACACTACAGTAAGCAGTAAAGCTGTTCTAAGAAGTTCTCAGTGGTTTGTTAGAGGATATCTGAGAACAGACAGCACCATTAAGACCAGGTGAATCATCAGGGAAAACAGGGATAATATGGAGAACTCTAGAGCACGCAAAAGTAAAAAAAAAAAAAATATGCCCAAAGCTTCTAACAACAAGATTAACGAATGAAACATCAAAATGGCTATGATATTGCTGAAAAAGCCACAGATATGTACAACTTAGGTGGAATAATGTTTTAACAAGACCAATCATCTATTCTTTAAAAATGAGTGACCAGAAGAAATCAATGGATGATGGGCAGTAATGCTTAAAGTAAACATGTTAGAGGCTGAAAAAAAGAAGATTATAATAATGCTAAACCTAGAGCCAGAGACACAGTGGAAGATTTTAGGTCAAAGTTTGTTCATGTGTTAAAAGAACCCAGTCATATTCCAGACCTAGATTACATTGAGAAGTAGTGGCAATACTAGAACGTTGATGTTTACAGACAGAGTCTATTCAATGACTGAGTTTAAGTATTTTGCAAAGAAAAAGAGGTTAAAAGTTTACCCTGAATGTTCAAATTACTGGCAGCCAAAACTGCAGCAAACAGATGGGGCACTACTGTAAATACCCATAGCTATAAAATGTGTCAAAACCATATATTTTATTTATATTTATTTTAACATTACATTACAATGTGTTGGTTTATCACAAAAAAAAAACAATGAAATATAGAAGCATTGGACAATGAATACCTCTTAAAGTTACTGCATGCATTTATAATGTAGAATTCTTTAATCTTACACCAAATGTACTCTCCTGTTGTAAAGTTGGTGTGACAGTCTTTGGAGTGTATAAAAAACATACCTCCAAGCACTGTGTCACTAGAATGAATTATTAATGTCATACATTTTTTAGTGGACATGAACTGGCTTTGAGTGATTTATTTGAGCCATTATACATTTAAGACAAATCTTTACACTGTATGAAAAGGCAACCCACATGTTACAAAATAACATTTTAAACAATAAGTTTAGCAGAAATGCATTTTGACATTCATTTGCTTGACAGATTAGGACTTAGTTTGGACAGAGGAACAGTTAGGTTGGCCTATAAATGTAATAAAAGAGGAGGATCAACTCGTACCTACAGCCATACAAGTCTTTGACTGGACTGAGTCTCTAACCTGTGGTTTCAGAGTCAAAAGTTGCTTTTTAGACACTGATCTGTAGCCTTTTTATAACTTTGCCCAAAGATGCTGATAGGTTATGTAAGAAAATATAAAATGTATTAAAAACCTTTGTTTCTTTGTTGGAGTTCTCATGCAGCTTATATGATACACCTTTTCTAAAAATATATATATATATATTCTGTGGTAAATTTGTCTATAATACTTTCCCACCGAAGGTAATTATTAAACCTAAAATCAAAACATATTTATGTTTTCTTTAATTTAAAAACATAAGCACAATTCTTATAGTAGGCCCTATGCTTTTGTTACTCTAAACAAATTTTGTTTAGCTGTAATAATGCAAAAAAAGCCTCTCAGAGATGCAAAGGTCACAGAGCCTCTGGAGTGGACATACAAAACTTGATAGTTGTGATTTAATTGAAAAACAAACAAAATATCTTGTCAGGAGTAAAGGAGGTGATTATGGTGTTTGTCCCTATTCTGCATCCCGCATATAATCAAATATACAATTTACAGGATTGTGAAAAAATATTTGCTTCCTTACAGTTTTATTCTGTTTCTTTGTTTTTGTAACATTTAAATGTTTCAGATCATCATTCAGATTTTAATATCTGAGAAACATTTCCAGGCGTAATACAAAAAACTGTAAAATTATTATGTCATTCATTGAGAAAAAAGAAATGTGCAAACCAGCCTGGCCTTATGTGAGATTGCCCTTAACCTAATAACTGGTTGTATCTCCTTTGGCAGCAAAGGTTGCCTTGATGACTGAAGTTGGTGGAAGGAATTATGTGTAAGAAGTCTTTTATATCTCTGAGGGTTTTTTCCCTCACATCCGTGCAGAATTTTTTTATAAGCCAAATTGGATGCCTTTCAAGCAAGTAATAATGTGTTTTTTGGGGGGTGGGGGGTGGTGCGGTTTGGGGTTTGCCTTGGTTAATGTAAGGCAAGTTTTTATTGTATGGCAGCATTCACACACAAGGCAAACTAAAGTGCGTTGTAAGTAAAGTCACGCATAAGCATAAAAGCAGTGCAAACAAAAAATAAACATGCAAAAACACGGATGTAAAATAAATGGCTTATTTTTTAGGCTCTCTATTGAAAAGCTGCTGTAATCCCAAACTGTTTTAATGTAAATCTATAGGAACCAACAGTTTCTGCACATCTAGGGTTTCAGGACCTAAAAGGTTTACATGGTTCATTCATTGGCAAGAACTTAGAAAAATGTTTCCGTAATAATCGTGTCATGCTTAATAGACCAAAGGGTACAATCTATTTACAATCCATTATTCTGTAAACAGAGAGCCAGTGTCTGATTTAAGAACCTGAGTGAGTGAGTGAGTGAGTGAGTGAGTGAGTGAGTGAGTGAGTGAGTGAGTGAGTGAGTGAGTGAGTGAGTGAGTGAGTGAGTGAGTGAGTGAA
>NW_015150468.1:2000179-2010789 GCF_000732505.1 Cyprinodon variegatus
TGGACATTTTTACAGTAATGGACATTTGAAAATAGCAGCAACATCAGAGATCTGCAAAATGACAGCAGTAAGTCATTTAACTGACTAAGACAAAAACTTTGCAAAATCAGCATGAATGTAACAACTTATTGAGGTTGTTGGGAACAGTGGTGGTTATAAAGTCTTGCAGCTGCTGGGAGGAAGGATCTTTGATAACACTCCCTGGTGCATTTAGGATGCAGCAGTGTGTCACTGAAGGAGCTCTTCAGTTCTGCAACAGATTAATGCACGGGGTGGGAGACATTCTCCAACAGAGATTTTAATTAAGTTCTGAGCTTTTTGTTTCCCACCTCCTGCACTGAGTCCAAAAGGGCCTCCAGTCACAGAGCTGGCCTTCTTGATCAGCTTATCCAGCTGCTTTCTCTCAGCTACAGATAAGCCACTGTGCCAACAGACAGCTCCATAGAAGATGGCTGACCCTGCAACATAGAAGTCATAGAAGTCTTTAGGGGCGCCCCCTGCACTCCGAAAGACCTCAGTCTCCTCAGCATGAAGATTCTACTCTGACCTTTCAGTCCAGTCCAGTTTGTTATTCAGATGAACACCTACAGTAGTACTTATAAGAGTCTACTATCTCAATGTCTGTTCCCTGGATGTTCACCGTTGTCAGTGTGATGGATCTGCTTCTACAAAAATCCACCACTAGCTCCTTGGTTTTCCCTGCATTAATCAAGGGGTGGTTCTGCTCGCACAAGACCACAAAGTTCTGGGTCCACTGTCTGTATTCTGAGTTGTCCCCACCTGTGATGAAGCCAACTATGGCAGAATCATCACAGAACTTCTGGAGGTGGCAGTGTGGGGAACTGATGGAGAAGTCTACAGTGTAAAGGGTGAAGAGGAACGGAGCCAGTACTCTTCCCTGGGACTGCAAACAAACCTACCTTAGACACAGCTCTGTGCCGTCTCATACTGTGGGTGGCCGGTGAGGTAGTCCAGAATCCACTTGGACATGTACTGGTCCACTCCTGACAGCTCCAGCTGGTCCTTTAGCAGTCCTTGCTGGATGGTGTTGAAAGCACTGGAGAAATCAAAGAACATGATCCTGACTGTGCAGATTTCTCAACTTGAGTCAGAGCTTGGTGCAGGAGGGAATGATGGCATCATCGTCCCCAATCCAAGGATGGTAGGCAAACTGCGGGGGATCCATTAAAGTCTTCAGCAGGGGGCGTAGATGGTGTAAGACCAACCATTCCAGGGTCTTCATCAGGCGTGAAGTCAGCGCTACTGGCCTGTAGTTGATGGGGTCCTTTGGATGTTTTATCTTTGGCACCAGTACCTCACAAGAGATCTTCCACAGCTGTGCTACTTCTCCCAGCCTCAGGCTTAAGTTAAACATGTAGCACAAGATGCCATACAGTTCATCTGTACAACATGCTGATGAAGATTCTCAGTCATCCAGGTCATAGTCATTCCATAAAAGTTTAAAAAACAAACCACTGGACTTGGTTTAAAAGATTTGAAGACATTTCGCTACCTGTCCAGGAAGAATTCAAATGTCTGGCATTTGAATTGAGAAACCAAGTCCAGTGGATTGTTTTTTAAACTTTTACGGAATCTGCACAACATCTTAGAAGCCTGGAGCAGATGCCATCTGGACCCGCACCTCGATCTTTTGCAGCTCATTCCTCACCTGTTTTGTTGAGAACGACAAGATGTGGGGGAAGGGGATGGCTGTGTTGGAATTTGTTGAAGGAGGTGGGTTTGGTGGTGGTTTGGAGCTGGGAGGCATGGAGTAGTCAGTGGTTGAAGTAGGTGAAGGTAACAGCAGGCGATTCTGGGGTGTGGGAGGAGTGAGTGGCTGATCAAACCTGTTGAAAAACTGGTTCAGATTGTTAACCCATTTTAAGTCTCCAACAGCCTGGTTGTTCTGATTTTGGCCTGAGATTGTCTTCAGGCTTTTCCAGATCACTCTAATGTTGTTCTGCTGCAGCTGATCATCTATCTTCTTGTAGCTGTTCTTCCAACGCCTGATTTCTTCTTCCTCAGTTCTTTCTGCACTGCTCTCAGCTCCTCCCTGATCTAAAAGCTCTCCTCTTTTCTTTCAGAGGATCCTTAATGTCAGGGTTGATCTATGGTTTGTTATTGGAGAAGTGACAAATCTTTCTGATAGGCACAGTGTTGTCAACACAGGAGTTCATGTAATCCGTGATGTAGTGAGTGTGCATGTTAAAAAGTCCCACTTTACATACACATAACACGTTACCACTTTTGTCGTTGGCATCCAATAATGATTTAGAAAATGGCATACATGTACCATTTTACCCAGGCTTTTTCTTGAGTAATAATCATCTATGTGACACAGATAAGAAATGAGCTAAGTTAAGAATAAAATGTTCAAAATATTTTTGTAGGTTGCTTTCTGACACCTTGAATGGATCATTTAAAGTGATTTTGGTTGGCTTTGTGTTGGAGCTGGAATGTATCTACAATCTGCAGCACAGCAGGGTTAGAGACCCCTGCCTTAGTATCATTATGTATAACCATTTATTTGGTTATTTTCTCATAACAGCACCTTTTGTCTCTTCATTTTGAGGTGCTGTGTGATGTGCTCTGGTAAACCAATTGCTCAGCTTCATTTATTCTATCATAAATTACCTGTTGTTCATACTGTCATTTTGTGTGGGCTGAAAACTTTGCATAAAAGCAAAACAATTCACGTGTTCTTTAAGGTGGGTTTCAAATGAAGATTTTTCCACAGGTCTACACCTCTGTAGAAAATCTTGAATTAAACATTAAGGTGCAGTTAATTCTTTTTTTATCTGGAATGGCTTAATTATTTTGAACCATAAGAGTAAAAAAAGACAATAAATATCAGTTATTATTTTAAACTAAAGTAAACCAAAACAGAGATGCAAAATATAAAAACAGAAAACAAATCAACAACAAAAAACTAGTGCACCATTGCTGTTTCCATATGATTTAAAATGCTGAGAGGATGCCAATTGTGCAAATGACAGATGTTTGTGTGTCTTACGGACTTAAAAATTCTGTAAAATTTTATAGTTTACTTTTCTGGAGTGAGCTGTGTGTGTCTCTGATTTTCTTACACTGTGGGGACAGAGTAAGGCCAACGTAAAGGTTTTTGTGAGGACCAGTCAACTGGTAGTAGAGTAAATGGATATCACACAGTAAATAGGAATGGTGAGCATACCTACTTAATTAAGTACTTAAGCTGTACGTAATTACAGATTCTGAAGCCCCAGTCTACACAGCAAAGGTTTAAGTTCACAGTTGAACATGAAAAATGTGTTTGGGGAGAAATGTTTGTTCCCCCAAAACAATGTGGCAGCTCATCTGAAGTGTTGAAAGTACCCTCTAAATTACTATGCAACTATGCAAAGAGACAGATGTGACAACATCAAACTGTGCCAAAAACAAACAGAACAGTTTAGATACATCAAACCAGACATTAAACAAGGAGGTGGAGGGATGATGATTGGGGCTTGCTTTCAGCCATAGGTTTTACAAAGTAGTCTAGTCTCATGTTTCAGGCCACTTTTTAACAAACTCAAGCCTTAAGAATCGATCCACCCAAACAGTTAAATGTTTATTCCAAAGAAGAATGGTTCTGTATGGAAATGGGTGAGTACATACATTCCTATAGAAAATTTCCGTTTCAAATGTAATTTAATTATTGACCTATAAACAATAACAGTGTGGTATTTGCTCTCATTTATTGAATACTTAAGGTTAATCACATAATATCGACACAGGGAACCCATTTAGTTTAATTATATGCTGAAACTGCCAATTCTAGAAATGACGAAGTGACATGCATCTGATTTAATCTTCCCAGACTGTTGTGGCTTGTAGATGTTTTGCTGCAATAGTATCATCTATTAATGTGTAGAACAACCGGTCCTCTGAACATTTCCAATAACTTTGGTGTCCTAATTCAGATGTGGATTCTTACTCTTTGCTCTTTTTCTCTTCCCCACAGTTGATTCTCATCTGTTTTCACCTCCCTGCACTGAAAAAAAAGAAAAAAAAAATGTCTTCTATTTTTATGCTCAGATGCTGGGGAGATGCAACCTCATGGGATTTTTTGCAGCTCTCCCTGTTCACTCATTCGCCCGCTTCCCTTGCTTCCTTTCTTCATCTTTTTGAGCATCTGCTAAGGGTTAACCTATTTTTACAGGTTTTCAGATTTTCTTTAACATCGGGTTGTGGGTTTCTGTAAATAAATCCTACTTGTTTTCCTGAAGTATGTCATCCATAGATGGATGTATCTGAGGCGATTGATTTGTGCCAAACTAAAATAGGTTATTGCATAAGAATGCCGGGGGTTGTTCAAATATTACCATTTTTTTTCCCTTGATGCACAGGAAAAAGGATTGTTCTGTTAGCTTTCAAAGCAAGCTAAGAAATCTAAGGGTTCTTATCCTTTAGCAAGTTTACCCATATTTGTTTGTGGCTTACAGGAGGTGCCTCTTAAACCTGACAAACTATTTTTGTAATGCTGGTTCAAAGGTGTGTGAGCACTCTTTGGTTTGAGTAATTTTCAACAGTCCTCAAAATCCTGAGCATTAATCCTGTTTTTCCAAGTGAGAAATCCTTGAAACCCATAGAGTCCAGGCATTATCCCTCTCTGCCATGAAGGCAGGCAAACTGTCACAAAAAAGAAATTCCTTCAATCTTCATGTGGATATTCTGTCTTTTTGGTTTCAAGGTATATCTTTGTATGCCCAATTAAGACTTTCAATATGCAAAAGTAAAACAACGTTACGTTTCTTATTTGTATGATTTTAAGTGGTGCAAATTTTAAATATATCTTAATAATATATATATATATATATATATTTATATATATTTGACATATATCCTTTTGGAATGCATAGATATATGGCAAGATTTTAACTTCCTAGTCAGTACCTAAAGCTGGGGCTTCAATATGTCTACCTTATGTTCATTCGTCAGCACACCATTCGTTTTTTCTTCTTTTTTTTTAAGTTTAAACAGAAAAGCACCCAATGCTGCCAATTTCATTTTCACAGTTAGGAAATTTTCTCAGGATTTCAAGCCGTCTCCTTAAATGTGTCTTTGTAGATATTTGTAAACTTTAATCTAAGATTTTACTCATAATAATCATGTCAGTGATCCTAGTCCATTTAGATGTCAGACAGTGAGAAAAACAAGTTTATGTGTCTTTGTATGGATAATATGAATTGTAAATATATATCTGGTTTCAATTTTATAAAACCAGGCTAATATTTAAAATCTGAATTTTTTTAAGCTTATATGAATAACATACTTTTGCAAGTGTCAGCATTTAATTCCTGCTTCCTGCTTGCTCTACTTCTCCTCTGCTCCTTTTTTTAAATGCAAGTGTTTGAGCTGCTGAACTGTGAAGAGTTCTGTCTGAGCCGAGAAAAGCCTGGCCCTCCTGACAAGATGAAAAAGTTGAATCTGCGATCAAGCACAGCTGAATGAATGTAGCGACACGTCACACTCTTTAAGAGCTGCGTCCACTCGGCGGCCATCTGTATGGAGCAGGTTATCTGCTTCCCTAAGCATGAGAATGCTTTAGGAAACATGTCTGGCTCTGAATTAGTATTCTAGTGGATGTCTTCCATCAGTACGCTCAGCATCAGAGATTTATTAGCTTGTTATATCATATAGTGTTTAAGTTGCAGCTTTGAGAATAATTGATGGTACATTTTTGAACTTCTGATGGGTGATTTTATCATGTTTGTGGCATCACTTTAAAAACCATTCACCCACATTCACAGGTGATGGCAACAAGCTTAACAGCGGCTATATGTGTGGGAATATAGTGGAAAATCTGCTTGGAATCTGCACTTTATATATGTGTTGAATGGTTACAAAAAGAAAAAGAACACACATTTACATGCAAGTTATAAAGTTGGAATGAATGTGGCATCTGACAATTGCTGAATTACTGTTTCAGCTGCTTAGTGTGCTATTTTACCTCATAAAAATTTTGGTTCAGTGAATGCAACTTTGTTTTGATGACTAATGAAACCTTTTAGTTAATTTTTTTTTTTTTTACTTTTATTGAGTCTCAAACTAAAAGTATTTTTGCACATTACAGCTAAAATACATTTCTTTGCTTATCTAGTCTCTCCTTTAATATTTTAATAATAAATACCCTTCTTTTCATGGCTTGACTTAGGTCCTGCCTTCGTGGGAATAGTGAAGAAAGACTGGTCTACCCACAACAGCATCGCCCTCTCCTGGTCAGAAGTGGAACAGACACCTTCAGACATTATAGACTATGAAGTCAAATACTATGAGAAGGTAACATGAAATATCAAAGACACTTTAACTTCTTTGTATTTAAGCAATCTGCTTTAAAATCCATAAAAAAAAGTCTGTGCATTGCTCTCTGACAACAGACTAATACAGAAGCCTGTTTATCTGATTTGCAAAAATGTTGTATAGCATGTATTTATTATCTATTCACACCTATCTAGGAGCAAGAGCAACTGAGCTACTCCTCAACACGGACTCGGTCCACCAGTGTGGTAGTTACAGGCCTAAGACCCTCAACTGTTTATGTCTTCCATGTGCGGGCTCGCACTTCAGCCGGATTCACAGCTTATAGTCCCAACTTTGAGTTTGCAACTGCAGCTGAGGGTATGAGCGTGAATGTTGGAGTGTGTGTCCATAGTGGATTGGTATGGGGTTGGAAAATGGCATATTATATTCACTATGTTTTCAGCAACCAATTACATGATCAAATTATTATATCCAGTAAAATCCATAGAGAAATATATTATCTTTGTCACAGATCAGTTCGATTAATTTTTTGCACAAATATATACTTTAAGCAATTGATATGAATGACAAAAAATTGAAACACTGGTAAGTCTGCTTTTCATTGAGCTAGAATTATAATTTGGCACATCTTAGAGTATACTGTATGTGTATAATCTAATCAGATAAGACTAATTGACAACTGCTGCTTGGGGGTTTCTCTTAAATGATCAATGCTGAATTAAAGATTAGTGAGGATCAGGTATGGACCAGTTTAAACATTTTAAAAGTAACATTTAATGTATTTTACTGTGTGCAAATACAGACGAAATAAATTAAAATATTGTGAAAGAGTTGAAAAATATAAATTAATTTCAGAGGATTTCAGAGGCCTTTTTTTCCTTTTACTTTGAATGACTATGGCTCACAGATGATGAAAACCCATTTTTTCATGTTAGAAAATTACAATACAGTGTAAAAATTAGCCAGTGGTTAGAAAATTATGCGGAAGAAAAAAGTGTTGTAGGCAAAAGCATCACAAGTAACAAAGATCACCACAGTCATGAGAGCCATTAAAGCTACAGTGTGTAATAATTACAGGGATATACAGTCAGAAATGTAATATATTATACATAACTATGTTATTTATCATCATCTACGAGCTCAGCCTCTTAACCTTAATATTTGCGTTGCCTTAGAATTCGTTATTTATAATTACATAGGAGCGGGTCTCGCAGCCATGGAGGCAGACATCTTTGTGCTACGGCAGCGCAGATCCAACAAACTAGCGATTGCGAGATCGCCAAAACGTCACAACGATGTAGAAAAAATAACGGGTATATTTATTATCTTAAGTCTACATGAAATCTATACCCTACACAGACTAATGAAATACTATCTGTAAAATTATCTATGTAAACAAACCTCATCACTTGAGAAGGTAGGTGATGCGGACGTCGTGGAAGACATTTTGTCCCGTAACGCTCTCCATACTGTTGGGGGGGGTAAAAGTTACACACTGTAGCTTTAAGGAATGTTAGAGGCTTTACAGGGAATGGACTTAGGTTGGAGTCAATGTATTAAGAGCCACTGTGCACAGATATATCCAACACATGGGCTACAACTGCTACTTCTGAACAGAGGCAACTTTAAAATCACATTACTTTGGCTAAGGGAAAGAAGTACTCCCAAGTTCTGTTTTCAGACTTAAGTAAAATTTGCCTTTTGTTTGTTACTCAAGCTCCTAGAGTTTGCAGAAGTAGTTTAGAGACTATTAATTCACATTTCTTAAGTCCAGTTTGATATGTTTAGTCAATTTTGATTTGGAGTGCCATCTTATCTGCTGGTATTGGTTTATTGTTTATTTTCTAAAATCCACAGTAAGTGCAGCCATGTACCCGGAAATTAAGAGCAAATGGGGGAGTGGTGGCCTCGTGGTTATAGCAGTGAGCTTGTGCTCTGAAAAGGTTGCAAGTACCTGGTTCAATCCCAACAGCCGCCACTCTGGGTTCCTGAGCAAGACCCTTATCACACTGCTCCACGAGCACCACACAATGGCAGCCCACTGCTCCCCAAGGGGATGGGTCAAAATGCTGAGAGCTCATTTCATTGCTTTGTAGCCTACTTGTGACAGCGTAATGACAATAAAGTTGAATTCTAATACTAATCCAATCAAATTCCATCTGCTTACAAGCTACTACCACTACTTTCCAGTAGGACCTGGCACCTGTCTGCACTGCTAAATATACTAAATGCTGGTTCAATGACTGTAGTGTTAGTGTGCTTGATTGACCATTAAACAGGCAAGAGCAGAACCCCATAGAAATCTGTTGGGTTTTGTTAAGAGGGAAATGAGAGACAGCAGCCCCAACAATACAAATGACCCAAAAACTCCCTTCAAAGAAACCTTGACTTCCATTACACCTCAGCAGTGCAGCAGGCTGATCAGCTCTATGCCATCACTTGAATACTGTAATTTATGCAAAAGAAGAATCTGGCCATGTCTTAGATGCATTGCAATGAAAAAAAAAAACTTTTTTTATTTACTCTATCTACCTTTTTTGACAATATTAATTTTTCTGTATATAAGATTTAATTTTTTAATAATTGACTAAATATTGAACCGCTTCGCAACATTCATTTTTGTTAAAGTTGTGCTTGTTTATTATCTGACCATTTCCCCTTCTCATCTCAGCTTTTTTCTGACTTTCTGTAGATCCAGATATTGCTGATCAGGGTCAGGTTCTAGTGGTTGTCACAGCATCAGTTGGCGGATTTTCCCTTTTGGTCATCCTTACCCTCTTCCTCCTCATCACAGGACGGTGAGACTTCTCCTATTCCCTTCTACCCTGACTGTTCACACATATGGACTACTGCAAAAACACTAGTCCTTCTCCAACTCTTCCAATGAAGCAATGCTTCAGAAATCTGTTAATGGACTCTTTTTTTGCACCTCTTATTTTCCAAATGACTGCACCCATTTTCTGCCTAATTACCCAGCATGTAACACACGTACCAACAGTTTGCTCCATTCCATTAACCTCCACAGGATTGCCCAGACAGTTCACCTTAGTAACTTCTGTTCACATCTATAAAAATGAACAAAAAGTCTGATACCCTGTCATCTACTCAGGTATCATCTGTGCAATAAAGAAGAGAGAATGATAAATAACTATCTGAACTAAAAAAAAATTGGATCATAGTTCTTCACAAATTGTGATTTTATTGTGTTTTATTTTCTATTTTTTTGTTCCTAATCTATTTTATTATAGCTATTTTTCAATAAATTATTTGATAAAACCTCTTTTGTAACACTTTTGTTTCAGCACAGATGACTAATCAAATATTATTTTTACCTTATGGGCCATGGGAACTCAAGCTCCAGTCTGTTAAGACTAGATGCCAGAATATATTTTTTTTGCATAAACATTAAATTAACTTAAAAAAAATATATACTTAAGATTTTTTTCAAATGTATTCTTATAGTAAATAAAAAAAAAATCCTACTTTATTTAAAATTTTAAGATTTCACAAGAACTCAGTCATATAGCTTTGAATAAAATAATTTCTTTCTTTGATCTATATCCCGTTTTAATCCTTCTGTTGTATCAATACTGACTCTAAAGAGAATGTGCTCTGAGTACAGATTTCACATACCAGTAGTTTTTTTGTTCTGTTTTTTTTTTTTCTCAGCTGGTACTTCATTTGGTCCAGAAATAAAATAAGTCAGGATGTGATATGGATGGGAAAAATCTGATGTGAGAGTCTGTTCTTTAGAGCATGCATTTCAATTTGAAGTAATTTTGTTTTTCTATTCAGGTGCCAGGGGTATATCAAAGCCAGGATGAAGTCAGAGGACAAAAGAAGTCGCTTCCACAGTGGACATGGTACTGTTTATAAAGTTGTTGTTTTTTTCTATCTGGTACTCAGGATGTGTTCTTCTCTTTCTCAAAACTATGCACTGTCATTGGAAATGTGACTAGTCAAGAGTAAAGTAGGAATAAGTTGGCAGAAAGCCAAAGGAGAAAAACAGCAAAAAAACATATTTTTCAGAGCAAATAGTGAATTTTCTTTGATTGCTAATGTGGAAATTTTGATTTTGAAGAAACATTCAATGCTCTTAATGACAGTTACAGAGTTTTTTTTAAATGGTAAACTTTGCATTTAAAACTCAGTCTGTTTTCACTTTTTCTTAGCTGTTCTGCATCTGCATAACCTGCATGCTTACAGTATATACATACTGCATTTGTTTGGCTCCAAAAGGGGCCTTTTGATGTATGTATTGATGCATGTCCTTTGGCCTATTTTTGAAGGGGATATAGCCCTATAGATATATATCTATATCTATATATATA
>NW_015150468.1:2011241-2012870 GCF_000732505.1 Cyprinodon variegatus
TATAGCATGTTTGAATATAGTATTTCATTAATAGAATGATATAAGATGAATCTTCAGGGTAAAGGGCATTTTACAATACCCAGTCAGATGAAAGAGCAGAGGACAATGATGGAGCAAATCACAATCTATCATGGTCTATTGGCCCAGATCATGAGAATATAACCTACGCAATGTAGTGCATGCTTGAATTTATTTTTTGCCGATAGGATCAGATGAAAGGCAATTACTTCTGTGCATTTGCAGTCATGTGCTTCCCAACAGTAAAAAAAAACCCTGTGCATGCTGTGTTCAGTTTTTTTCCTTTCAAAGTAAAAGCTTTATTGATCACAAAAATTCAGTTCCTAAAATTAAACATGCAGAGCTCCATCATTACAATAATCAAGGGGACAAGCTTTGAGCGGACGGAGCTGTATGTGGCCTTTTATTGTGGGCAGACTGAGGCACACCTGTGTACTAATCATGGTATCTAATCGGCATCTTGATATGGCACACCTGTGAGGTGGGATGGATTATCTCAACAAAGGCGAAGTGCTCATTATCACAGATTAAGACTGGTTTGTCAGCAATATTTGATGGAAATGTTTGTATTGTTTATTTGGAAAAAGTTTTAGATCTTTGAGTTCATCACATAAAAATGGAAAATTTGAGCAAAACTAAAACTGTTGCGTTTATGTTTTGTTGAGTGTATATAGGCTTTTGGCTTCATCCGTTAAAGATATATATTTTTTCAACAAAATTATGCTTTCTTTTTTTTCAATATGAAAGTTTAACACTGTTGTTGGTCAGTCATATCAGCTATAGAATCCACCTGTCTTGTCTTAACTTTTCAAACATACTGTATTAAACTCTTTGCCTCTTATTGGATTTCGGGAAAACATTTTGAACAAACATCTTACCTTTGAGAATTAAAAAAACTGGCCATATTATGGGGCTAGAATTACAGGTAACTGTGGGTTATTGATTTCCCTGGAGAAAAAACATTTTCTTCCCAGGGAGCTAAACAATCCTCCTTTCAACTGTTTGCGCCATATATTTTTAATCTGATTCCATCAGGGGCTCAATTCCTTTTCTCCAAAAAGCTGCTATATCATGTTTTGGCATGTTGAAATTGAAGACTGACCTGAAAACAAAGAAGGAGAACTGTGTAGATAAATATGAAAACAGTGACACAGCCACTATTCAATAACATTTAAAATTACTTTATTAATCCCAAAGGGAAGTTAAATGTTTTACTAATTCAAGAGCTCTAGGAAGAGTACGTTCATATATGGAGCAGGGCCGTTTAAAAGAATTTGGGCCCAATCATAATTGACTGTATGAATACATATATACAAAAACTCCTCTGTCACTCACCCCTCGTTCTACTGGACGGGGTGGGTGGTCTCCTTCATCCAATGCTCAGGTCCTCTACCAGAGGCCTTGGAGCTTTAGCATTATTTGCAGTATCCTTGCTTTTCCTAGAACTGAATTTCTGCACTGAGATCTCTGATGCTTCTCTAGGTATCTGGTGGAGCCAAATTTTTAGTTACTGCCGAGTTACTACTGGTTACTGCCCTGAGTGCTCCTTCGACCACAGGCACTACAGTTGCCTTCATCTTCCAGGCTCTCTCTAGTTCTGCCCTGAGGAAT
>NW_015150468.1:2015157-2030769 GCF_000732505.1 Cyprinodon variegatus
TTAGTATTTCTTTCCAATTCCTCATGTTCTTTTTTACTGGTTCCATCATTGGGATGGCCACATTGATCACTCGGGCTGCCCTCTGCTGCCTATCAATGATTACAATATCTGGTTGATTGGACACAACCATTTGTCTGTTGGTATCTGGTTCTCCTTCCGCATCTTAACTCTGTAATTCTCCACCACCTCTGGAGGTGGCTCACATTTTGATGTGAGGGTCTACATTTTTTATTCTACACAGATCCTTCTGTACACTATACCTGTCACTTAGTTATGACGTTCCATCCATTCCTTTCCTACCAGTGTCTTACACCCTGCTTTGAGATTATGGATTGTTCTGGGGCCTCTTTGCATTGTCTGCACCTGGGATATTGACTGGTATAGAATATCTGTGCCTTTATTGCTCTGGTACTCAGTAAAGGTACTCAAGGTCCTGTGCTTCCATGATCAGGGCTTCTGTGCTAAACTTCAGCCCAGCCCTCTCTAACCTTTGGTAGGATTTGATTATATGATCTCAATATAGCCTCTGAGATCATTGGAGCCGTGAAAAACATCCACCAATTCATGGCTATTATTTGATAGATTGTGTATTTATCTAGTGAGGAATCTAGGGGTGCTGTGGCTAATCATTCAGCCAGCTTACAGACATTTCACTCTACCAACATATTCACATTACCAACTCTTCAGATATTGACGCTTTTGGTCAAACGTCTCAGTGCTTCACATACTGATTCAACGGGTTATCCCACTCTTCATATATTGACACCCAAGGTAAATGACAGGTTGCGGACATGGTATCATGCTGCACATATGTGACCAACATTTCAACAGCAACATTTCTTTGTGTCTTTTTAGCCGACAAAGTTTTTATTGGTAGCTTTAGGAGTGTACGGTAAGAGGTATACCAGTTTTTAATTAAGCCTAGTGGTTAGGGTGAGGGGTTACTGCTAGTTACTGCAAGTTCCTGTCACAACCTATCATGGACCCTGCGCATCATAAATGACAAGAGGGCTCAGTATTGGATGCGACAAGGGGTTGACCAAGCGTCAATATTTGATGAGTCAGGGATGAGAATGCATTGGTTCCATTTATCAAACTCACTACTGGCTGTCCAGGGTCTTTCCCTTTTCACTAGCCTTAGATCATATTGAAGCTATAGTGGAGGATGTTCTTTTTCAAGGTGGATCATCAAAATAAGTGGGCCTCCTAATTAGGCCGTTCTATGTGCTCGTCTTCATTTTCACTTACAGGTGGTGAGTCTGACAATGGAAAAATTGCAAATCTTCTTTTGGAAATAAGCTTGAATTAGTGATGCAAACAGTAACTTTTAAATAGAGCGTGCACGAGGAGAAATAGGCTTGTGTTTGATAGGCCTTCCCTCGACAGCGGGTAGAAGGTCATGGATGTGCATTTTTTTAAGTGGAGAGTCTTTTCTTTTCATAAATTTACGGAAATCCTCCGCTATACCTTTAAGTTTGTATCCTTATCCCTATAGAAGGGATCCCAATGTATGTCCTGCTTCAACTATTTTGATATCTGAGAGAGATTAAATAAAACATTAGAACTTATAACACTTTTGTATGAGTAGAAAAACTTTAATAATGGAGAAGTAAAAACTTACATTTCTATTATATTTATAACATCTATAACCTTCTTTTATTCCTTAAGATTATTCCTAATGGTGCTGAGAAAGTATAGGGTGGCTGGAGGCCTTTTAGTAAACATTGAACATGTATGAACTTTGAAAGAAAATGTGGTTCAATATTCAGATGTTTCAATTTAATAGAAATATTCTCCTGTTTTATCTTTTACAGTTGGCATTAGGTTTTGCTGCATTTGGCAATGTTCTTTCTCAAAGGGTAAAATAGAAATGGTTAAAAAAGGACATATAATTTCCTCCTACAATTGTAAGCGCTTCACTTAAAGCTTACCCTAGCTAAGTAGTTTATAACCTAAACAAATACTAAAATGGATTCATTTCAGGCATTACAGTCATTCATGAAAACGGTGTGCTGTATAGGAGATTGATGAATGATTGCAGTAATTTCTTTTATTAGATTACAGAAGGGTACACATTTAAGTAGAACATGAAAACTCTAATTAATAAAAGCATAATTAGCACAAAAAATATTTTAGTGAAGAGATATATTTTGATTATTTTATGGCATAAAATAACAAAATGAATTCATAATACATGAGTAGGACATGAGTAGAAAAATTGTTTTAAATTTTTTTTTATTGTTTTAGTTTTAGCTAAATTCAGCTTAAAACTAGATTGAGGCTTCCACTTGTTTGGTGAAAATCTCTCATTCTGATAACTGTAATTCTTTCCTGCCTTTATCGTGCTTGTTCTTTCCTGTTGTGTGCTGAAGGAGTCTCAGTTAGGCAGGTAGTGCCAGCAGGCTTAACAAAATAGAAGAAACAACTTGTTCTTCTGCAGACACCCCAGAGACAGAGGTGCAACTCTAACTCCAGATTTGGATCTGTCTCAAACAAAGCGTTCAACCATCTGCAATGCGAGCTGACAAACCCATAAAGTACATTTAGTCCCAAACTCTGCTGCTAGAGGTGTGCTATGGGCTCCTTCTTGTTAATTTCATATTAAGTCCCATAACATATATTGATTTATGAGTGCTGATTTTGCATTTACTTACTTTACAAAAGTTTTCACTTAGGACTTACAAACTTGCCAGGCTAAAAAGTGACTGTGTGAGGGGAGTTGTTTTTTGTTTTTTTTCTACTGTTAGTGATTGTTTGGAACAGAAAATAATAGTTCCTATAAGATGCCAAACTCTTTCCCCTCAAGGTTTTTACTGTTTTCTTCCACTGTCTGTAACTTGTTTTGATTAACTGTATGTGGAGACCTTCACAGCTCTATTGCAGAGTTTAAGTCAGTAGGAAAAAACTTCTCTAGATCAGAACAGGGAAGAACATCAAGCTTTGAGGGCTGTTATGATTGACTCGATCGCATCTTTGCTAAGATAAAATAAAGTACCGACTGAGTGATTATCCATCGATCTCCTTTATGTAACTGGATTATATGGTTGAATACTTTTTTCCCTCACTCTATAGCAACATCCCAAGGCTCACCAAAGCAGTACGTTACTGCACTCGGATTGCCTCCAGTATTTGGGTTGTAGCTTTGGGATTTTTTTCACCTTCAGATTTTACAATTGCATCACATTTTTATCTCATGAAAGAAATACTGTATATCACAGTTAAAAGCTAATAGAACCAAGTGTTCCATCAAATGTTGACTTAGAATTTTCTTGTGGAAGTCTTAGTATTTCTAAGGTAAAGTATGGTTAAGTTTCAGCTAAGTGCAGTTATGTAGTGTAAGCTATATTTCCATATTTGAAAAACCTTCACAGAAAAATATACTCAAATGCAGTTATAAGTTGTTGTGGGTTCCTGTTTAAGAAATATTCTTAAGTAGATATTTAACGCTTTTAAGAAAAGATCTAAAGATTTGAGATTAACATGCTGTGTAAAATGTGATTACAAGAAAACCTAGCGTAACTACCTACTTACTACGTGAAATAAGAAGATTAAAATGTAAAAGGCAGCGCTATAGGGAACCGCCTCACAGTGGGTCCCTTGGCAGCCATAAGAACGTGCCAAAGGCAGCGTTCTGCGGCACGAATGGCCTCAGTAAATCGTTCCCCCTGATGAATGCTTTGTACTGAAACTGAAATTTTGATTGCAATGTAAATTGTAGTCGACAATAAAGAAATTGATTGATTGATTGGTTGATTGAAAATATATTCAAGGAATACGTTTGTTAAAGCATACATTTAAATGTGAAACCAGGCCAATGCAAGTACAATATCTAGTAGAAAATGAAACTGGTTCAGGAATGTAGGAAAAAGTATAGAAAATTATGGCATATTGTTTACTCAAAGCTCTCAGTGTTATAAATCTTTGATGTCCATGCTTTTTTTATTTATTTATTTTTCTTATCTTCGGGCGTTTAACAGAAGAAACATATCTCAAAGGTCTGGTAGAGTACCAGCGAAATAGTTTGTAGAGTTCTGAAATCAGGTGCAAGGCATTATAATAATCCATTTACTTTGCATTCAAGGTGTGCTATCATTTTGCAGAGTCTAAAGTACTTAATGTGTTAACAAAAAGAAAGTATGATGCCAAATATCTAAAATCATGCTTATGTTTCTGTATGTCTCTTACGCATCAGTCCCGTTTTCTGGGATAAAGACCTATGTGGATCCAGACACATATGAAGACCCTACTCAGGCTGTGGAAGAATTTGCCAAAGAAATCGACCCCTCATACATATGTATTGACCGAGTGATTGGTGCTGGTAAGATAATTACTAATTCGTATTAGTAAATTGCTATATAACTTGTAATTGTAATCTATATTTTTTATAGCACCTGGAAGTTAGAGAACATATTCAAACTGTGCTACTATCATCATTCTTTTTTTTAACTGATAATCCACAAATCTTCCTAAGCTGTCTCAGTTATTACTGGCCACTTGAGGAAG
This sequence comes from Cyprinodon variegatus, assembly GCF_000732505.1. NCBI lineage: Eukaryota > Metazoa > Chordata > Actinopteri > Cyprinodontiformes > Cyprinodontidae > Cyprinodon > Cyprinodon variegatus. Next base: position 2,019,661 of record NW_015150468.1, read on the forward strand.
AGACATGATCTCATTTTATGTCAAGAAAGACATTAAAAATGAATACTTGATACCATAAACTTGTCATTTTTATCACGTCTAATTGCTGCTGATTTTAAGGAAATTTATTGTTTTGTAGATTTGATAATAAAAGCTATAACTGCCAACTGCACAACACTGTTTATGCGAAGAAGTAAAAAGTTAAAAATTAATACAGTTCAGTTCAAGGTAATCACATAAAGATGTGCAAATAAAATCCAGATGCTTTGGAAGTGTGTATTATACACCGCACCTAAACTTTACAGGTCTCCTTGAAAAAGAGTGTGTTGTCATCCGCTAATTGACACCACTCTTGTATTTAGTAAATATTTCATGCTCTAGAGTTTGTATACTTTTTATGACAGTTGTGTTAATATAAATAAAAGCACGCTGTGTAACAAGAAGCAAGAGGTTAAGATAAATTGACAATCCTACCTATTTTTTTTTTATAGATCAAATCAAATAGAGTGTAACCATTTGTAACCATTTTTATATAAGGTACAATAATTGAGTTGTAAACTGACCTTTTCTAACCATTTGAAAATGAATGTGTGTTTAACTGAATCTAAAGCCTTACAGGACTCAACAAAGAAAGTGAAGATATTTTTCAGAATAATTCCAGATGTCTGCTGCTAAGCTGATATTACTTGAAAATATGTCTGCTATTAAGATTACCAGACAAAGATGAATTTTTCTGCAAATATTTCATGACATTCTGTTTCTGCATCCGCTCCAGGAAATCTATTAGGTTTTGGCACTTTATAGTACTAGTGATTTCCTGTAACAGAAACTTTTTTTTACCATATTTTCAAAGGACTAATCTTAGTTGCTTCCAATAAATACTTTTTACCACAAAATTGAGATGTATACAGTGTTATTTCAAGCAGCAAGTATGACCTCTAGCAGTTCCTTTGATAATTTCCTTTTACACAGTCTCCATCTAGTGGAGATGAAGCACAACTACCCATTTTCAGGACCATGAAGCAATGATAAAGTTCAACTATTAAACACACAATGTTCAATGCAACTCTTCTTTTTTGTTTCCTTAAGGTTTTATAAGATTTACATAATTTTAAATATTTTGACTTGTCTTTGCAGGTGAGTTTGGAGAGGTGTGTAGTGGGCACCTGCGTATACCTGGAAGGAAGGATGTTGCTGTTGCAATTAAGACCCTTAAAGGTGGCTACATGGAAGACCAGAGGCGTGAGTTTCTACGCGAGGCTTCCATCATTGGACAGTTCAACAACTCTAACATAATCAGGCTGGAGGGAGTTGTCACGAAAAGTGAGCTCTGTTTTTAAGTTATGTGTCTTTTGTTATGGTTTAAATTCTATTTCTTCAAAGTCAAGAGAAGCGCTTGTGATACAATTATTGGTAATACCCTTTTAACATTTAACACATTTTAAAAAGTTGGACCATCTTTTTTTGTTGTCCATCTATTGCAGTTTTGTTTTGTGCAGTATGGCCAGTATACATATTTCATGTTTTAAAACCAGGTATTTTTTTTAATTTCTTTTACAGGTAGACCAGTAATGATAGTGGTAGAGTACATGGAAAATGGAGCACTTGATGCATTCCTGCGGGTAATCAGTTTATTTTTTGTAATTATTTACACATCTATTTATACATAATCAAACATAATCAATCTTAGTTCTTTTTCTCTTTTCTTTGCATATCTAAACGTCAGACCCGTGAGGGTCAGTTCACTGTGCTCCAGCTGGTTGGCATGCTGCGAGGCATCGCAGTGGGCATGACGTACCTTTCAGACATGGGTTACGTTCACAGGGACTTGGCTGCTCGCAACATTTTGGTGGATGGAAACTTGGTGTGTAAAGTTTCGGACTTTGGCATGTCCAGAGTCCTTGAAGATGACTCTGAGTCAGCTTATACAGCTACTGTGAGTGTGGATAGAGAGAAGAATATAACTGTCAGACAACAGTGTGTGCACAAGTTTAAACATCATTCTTTGCTACTTATTTGCATTAGGGGGGAAAAATACCAATACGCTGGACAGCACCAGAGGCTATTGCTTATGGAAAGTTCTCTTCATCTAGTGACATATGGAGCTATGCCATTGTCATGTGGGAAGTGATGTCATATGGTGAAAGGCCCTACTGGGAAATGTCAAACCAAGATGTAAGTTTTTGGTTACTTAAAAACTAGGAATGCACAATATTGGCATATTTTTGATATCAGCTTTTGCACCAATATAACTCCCCAATACAAAAGGCAAAAAAATGAGGATTATGCCTGCAGTTCAAGCAGGTCACATTCAACCATCTGATGCACGACTCGGCTACAGAAGAGATGCTGAATTAAAATGTTGGAGGTGTGGAGGAATTATAAAGTTTCAGAAAAGCCAAGCTGCTATTTGCAATGACTGCACAGATAAAGAGAGCAAAAACTGCATAGTAACTGTATGTAGGTCTACGGTTGAGTTTTAAAATATCAGCAGATTAGACTGTAGAAAAATTCCAATACTGTACATTCCTGATTAAAACCATAAATATTTCAGGATCTTTAATTTCTGTTTATGTTTGCTTACATTTCTCCAAGGTTATCTTATCTATTGAAGAAGGCTACCGCCTACCAGCACCAATTGGCTGCCCAGTGACCCTACACCAGTTGATGCTGCACTGCTGGCAGAAGGAGTCAAGCCAACGCCCAAGCTTTACCGATGTGCTATCTTTCCTTGACAAACTCATTATTAATCCCAGTAGTATGTTGACCCTGGTCAATGACGCTCTAAGGTATTTCTCAAGTCCTTATGTGTTCATGACTGTTTAAACCACAAAAAAGGCAACATCTTAGAAACATGAAAATCAATCTTTTTCCAAAAGTATAGTTAGTTATTTTCCTATAATCTTACCTTCTTATCCCGTCATCATAAAAAAAATGTTGTTAGATTTATGCGAAGGCAATTATAAACATCCCATGCCTCTTATTTCAAGCAAAGTCCAGCTTAATTTTAGAAAAATGTTTTTTCACTATTAACTAGCCAAATAGAATCAGTTATCCACTTTAATTTCATGCTAGCAGAACGTCCTGTATCAGTTAACCAGCTGTTTGTGATCACAGCTTTCAAGACTCCCCGGAGGAGATGCCAGACTACCCTCTTTTCATCTCTATCGGCGATTGGCTGGACTCCATCAAAATGAGCCAATATAAGAGCAACTTCCTGGCAGCAGGATACACTACCCTGGATTCTATTGCCACCATGAGTATAGAGTGAGTGGAGATAAATATATAGAGTGCTGATATGCAAAGATAGTGTAACATAATGTGCCTTAAACAAAATTAGAAATAAGACCATTGTGATAACATTGTTTGGGGGGATATGCTGTTTATTCCATCTGTGGAGCCGCCCATGGAGTACTGGTTTAAGTATTTTACTTCTGTGCTAGGACCCATGTTCACATCCTCATTGCTGCAGGAAGGGCATCTGGCATAAAAACATTGCTAAGTCTGATGACCAAATCATGTGACTTGCTTCGGTGGACCTTGAATAAAGAAAAAGCAAATAAACAGTTCATTCCATATTTTGTTTAAATCACCTCACTTCCATCATGTAGTGCAGGTAAAATTAATGACTTTTGTTATAGATGCAGATGCAGCATTGATGGGGTAATTCCAGAGACTTGGATTGTGCAGCTTAATGATCCTGCCACATTCAGGGACAGACAAATGATTTGCCCTCGTCACTAGGGGACCAAAAGAAAATGGGCTTAAATGTTTGATCAACAGCCTCTTTGAGTTTTATTGGCTATAAAAACTGCCAACCATAAGTTTTGCTCTGATTTTAAAATTGTATAATTTTCCTTTTTATCTCCAGGGACATCAAACGTATTGGAGTCTGTTTGATTGGCCACCAGAGGAGAATCATAAGCAGCATACAGTCTCTCCGTCTCCAACTTCACCACATTCATCAGAGTGGATTTCAAGTTTGAGACCATTCCGTAAAGCCAGAATGTGTTTTTACACACTCAGCCTCTGCTCTGCATCATAATTCGACTAATTGCACAAACACCGGACTGTTAGGTGTTGCCAGTACCATGTGCTGCTCATAAGGGAGGGGTCTTGATAGAAGAATAGTGGCTGTCCAGATATCCATCCATCATCCTAAGTATCATATTTCAGACAGCTTCCACAACAGCCAACCTCTGTTAGCATTGGGCAAATGGGATATTTTTATTATCTCAGCAAGTACTAGCATCACTTGAATTTAGGACTTCATGTCTCTAGTGTCTATTCAAGTGTTCACCAATACCTCTTATCTTTCCAAGTGACAATCCAATGGTTTCTATTGACTTTGAAAGGTGTCAAGTCAGTTACCTCATGACCACAGAAGATGAGGAGAGCATATACCATCTGGAGGCGTATGAGAAAATGTGTGGTTCTAAGATTTTCAACTGATTTAAAACAGCAAGTCCAAACAAGATTTCTAAACTGAAGACCACTGAATGTCAAGAGATTTTTTTTTTTAGAAACTGTATGTTCTCTCCTCATGATAATGCAGTATGTCTTGTACAACAAGTCTTGTGAAAGTTGTATGTTTTATTCTATATGTTTCTTCCTTAATAAACAACTATATTTTAATTCTTTTTTTTCTCCAAACCTTACGGAAAACTGTTTTGTCAAAGCCTTTTTGAAGATAATGCTCAACAATAAACAAAAGGTTTCAAAAACCTTCAACAAGATCCTCATACTGCTCATTTAATGGTTCCCTGGGCATGAAGACCTACAAAGTAAGTTTGTGTTTGATAATGTGCAATAATTTTACTAATCTTCTTTAATGCTTTGCTTTCTTTTTAACCAGAAATATGATGCAATGTGCTGGGGTGATGTCAGATTCAAGAACTTTGTAAGGATGTGATGATTTACACCTTAAGCAAGCCATTTACAAATTAAATAAAAGAAAAGTTATTTTGAAATGAATTTTTCTGTCCATAAAACAACATTTACAGAGTTTTCAAAGGTTAATAAGACTTTCTACAAAATACATGTAGTATGAGTTATGATTCATGAATAAATAAAACCTTATTATTTCTATCTATCATTTTGATGGAAGCTTTTAAAAACTTTTCAACACACTACCACAATGCAGAGCCATCTGCTACAAACACACCTGTATGTTAAGCCATGGCAGCAGAGCAGACCCCTCTTTGCCTGACAACAGATTAACCAATCACGGTAGATTGCTCTCGGGATGTCCCAAATTTCCGACATTCCAGAGAGAACGTGAACGTTCCTTTGGTTGCCCCGGTGATCCAATGGCAGACTGCACAGGCAGTACAGTGGTCTCCCAGCAACGCAGTGTAAATACTTAGTTACTGCTCTTGTCCTGGGAGGATAAACGAGCATGAAAAGAGTTAACAGAAACATAGGTCTAATACCGGTTACCTAATATATATATACTGAGACTGCATTTGTTGCACCATCGTAGCAACACGGCACGACAGAATTACAGGTAAATTACAGCTCTACTTAACAGTCTACGATAGGATAATACGCGCTAACGTTAGCGATATCGTGGCTAGGCTAACCACTGCGCTGTTAACAACAAGAACGGCACAAATACGTTTTGTTTTTTTATTTTTAAAATTGTATTGCATACAGATAAGAAAGGGGCAAAGGAAGATCGGTGTGTTTTAGTATTTTCCTTTAAAACAACTTAGAGCAGTTAACTTTAACATAGCTAAAGGTTAGCATTGGCTTGCTAGCGACGAGCAGCAGCAAGAGATTAAATAGCTGCTAGCGTGTAATAAATGCTTTCAAATCTGTTAAGAACCAACAATCACCTGTGCCTAATGCGCTCGTATGTCCTATTCGAGATAAAAATCACAATTTTAATTAGTTTTGAATACGATTATAAGATAAATTATACGTTTATATTTGATGCAAGAAGAACTTTAAACAGGGTTTCTATCTAAGACAAATGATTAGTTTACTGGAGACACGAATTGCTATTTAAAACATTGTTTATTAGACAGTTGTATAGTATTTATTTATGTAAAATATTTTTATGTATGTATAAAATAGCTATTTTTGCACCGCTGTTTATCAAGAGGTGTCCAAGCAGTAAGCAGTTCGATATTTAAAATAGCTAAATGTAATTCTTGAAGTAAGGAATTGTGATTTTTTTTAAGACATATAGGTTACAGATATATTTCTATTTGTTTTTCTTAAAAGAGATCCTAACTGTAAAAAAATGCTGCTAAATCATACTCTGATTTAGAATACACTGGGCCATTCTTTATAAAAGTCAGAGGAATAATGTCTTTCCTCCAAACTTTTTAGCCAGTTTGATATTGTATAATGACTGTGATTCACAATCTGAAGCACTTAACTCACTTTAACTCACTACACATTCATTTTATCAGAGAAGAGGGAATAGTGGTAACGCTTTCTTTTACAGTACATCAATAACCATGTAATAATATGGTAATAAGAAAGAAAATCACACTATATTACTTGGTAACAAGAAAAAGTTAATTTGGTAATAACCCCAAAATTAAGGTGAATATGCAGGTAAATTACCTGCATGTAATTATTTCAATTGTATGTTAAATAACAATGGAGACTTTTGGTGGTTAATCACCATTAGGTTACCACGTAAGTTTCTATTTTTGACCACCACCTACCATCAGCTCACAAAGGGAAATGTAAATTGTGATCAAGTTAATAAAGCATAATATAACTGAACTTAAGCTACATATAAATAAGGGTTTAGTTAAGAAGATGGCTTGCTGTCTTCTAGGTTTGGTTTTCTGTTGTATGCTAAGTAATAAACTAGATTTTACTAGATAATAACACATTAACTTGTTGCTGTCGATGAAATGACTGAGTAACCTGTTAATAACGGTTTGACATCCAAGAAGTCTGACTTAACCTTGTTTGCTTACAATTTGAAGCACAACACTTACCAAAATTCTCCATAAAGTGTTTCTTGTTACCTAGTAATATAGTATCACTTGCTATGTTATTAACATTGTATTACATGCTTATTGATGTACTGTAAAAGACAGTTTTACGGGAGTAGTTTTGTTGGAATCCAAAAATTGGACAAGGGGCTTAAGCCTGTTGCCTACAGACTCAGGGCTGGGTTTTGGTGTGTGTGTGTGTATTTAGTTTTATGGCTGAGTAAATGTGGCTCTATAAAGAGCTTTGAGTGGTCACTATGAGCAGTAAAGTACTATACTTATTCAGTCAATTTACTATAATTTAGAATAAAGCTGTTGCATGTGATTATTCCAGTTGGAAAGCTACTATAATACGTACATTGGCCTTTTATCCACTTTCTTCTAGCACTTAATATATTTGGCCTATTAGATAGACTTAACCAGCTCACATCTTTTTGAATTTTAGTATCACAGACACTGACTAGAGGGAGGGCACATAACAAAAAAAGTAAAAAAGTGAGTGAGAGAAATCCAGCTTTATCAAATCCAATAACGCCATTTATCGGATCTGAGAAAGTGTGATCAACATTTGCTTATTTTAGATTTGTTTTCTCTACTTTACCTCTTTTAATTGTTTTATTATTTCTATTTACAAACCTTAATTTTTTTTCTTTGAAGATCAGGCACACATCTGATGTTTGCTGGCTAGCCAATGGGACTATTTGACAAGTTGGTTGGATGGCTGAGGTTAAAGAAGGAGGTAAATGTGCTGTGCCTCGGTCTGGACAACAGTGGAAAAACCACCATCATCAACAAGCTCAAGCCATCCAATGTAAGTTTCTTTGTTGACCCGTTGATATGCATGATTTAGTGACGTATGTTGTCCATGTTCATTCACTGGTTTTGAATTTGCAGTCCTGTGATTACACTGCATTATTTCCACCAAAATTATCTGAAAAAAACTGTTCTCTTTAATGACATTGAAATACATTTCCTCCCTTAAAGCTTCTCCTAAATAAAAAAAATTGTTTTATTTTAGGCCCAGGTACAAGACATTGTTCCAACAATTGGCTTCAATATAGAGAAGTTCAAGACGTCCAGGTAGATGCATAATGCCACTTGATAAAACGTTCAATGCTACTTTATTATATTATAAACTTATTCCAATTTGATATTTTCTGCTACTAAATAAAATGGCATGTACTCTATTTAACAAATCACAGCCTTTTAATAAAAAGTAATTAAAAGAAAAATCATTCTGTTTTTCAGTCTCTCATTTACCGTATTTGATATGTCTGGTCAAGGCAGATACAGGAATCTTTGGGAGCATTACTACAAGTGAGTGCTCACATACAGATTCATTTCTTTTTCTTTCCCCATTTTCTGTGATCTATATTTTAACCCTGTTACTCTCCTTTCAGGGAAGGGCAAGCAATCATATTCGTCATTGATAGTGCAGACAAGCTAAGAATGGTTGTGGCCAAAGAAGAATTGGATAATTTATTAAATCATCCAGGTAAAATCTGGTTTCTGACTTGTTGTGCCTCCCGAGGTTCTTGTGCGGTGGTCAGTCTAGACTACACAAGCACGAGAACAGATTTGGCTTATTATTTTATTAAAAGACACAAACATCCATGACTTCTAATACTTTTAATGATGTTTTTAGTGTGTGGAGAAAAAAAAGTCATGCATGAGTATGTTTAAATGAGGTTTGCATTGTAAACCACTCTTCAGAACCCGTATTAGACATTGCATTGGTGTAAACAAGATTATTATTATTATTATTATTTTTTTTTTACAGTGTCCTGTCTGGCAATGTGGCAATAAGAATAATTGTCTTGATGCCAAAAAGAGCCCAACAGATTTTACTTTCACAAGTGTAGCAGTATGGCATCTCAACTGGTGTAAACAAGATTAATACATTTCTTTTGTTTAAACTCTGCTCCCCCATCTTGCTGCAGATATCAAACACAGGAGGATCCCCATCCTCTTCTTTGCTAACAAGATGGACGTTAGAGATGCGCTGTCTTCTGTCAAGGTCTCACAGCTACTCTGTTTGGAGAACATCAAAGACAAACCCTGGCACATCTGGTATGAACATATTTAAACAATCCAAAATGTCATAATTCTTAAACGGTTAATAAGACAAGCATTAAATCCCAGTCATTGGAGAAAGCATGTCATAGATATTGATAATGTTGCTTTGGATAGTTTGTTAAGTGCTTTTCTGAGTGGTTTTGCTGAGTTGTCTGGGTAATTTTTAGAACAAATTTGTTGATGTTTTCCAGTGCCACTGATGCTATCAAAGGAGAAGGTTTACAAGAAGGAGTCGACTGGTTACAAGGTATGGGACTTGATATTCACAAATGAAAGTGTGCAGACTATAGCGCAGAGTGTTTGGGCCAAGTTTCCACTAATATTCCCTATGAATTCATTGATGATTAAAAATGGTAAAGCTGGTTTAGGTGATGATCATGTATGATATCCTTGGGAGAAATAAGTTGGTGAGGGTTTTAAAGGAGTTTGATCAGATGGCACAGAAGCTCCAGTGCTTTAGATAATAGTTAACATTTTTTCATGTGTCTCTAAATGTCAAGTAAAGCATTTCTGTCTCAAAGCTGATTTTCACACGTGACAACAAGGATTTAGAAAGTTGCTTTTATTTATTTGGATACTTAATACCCCAATCTGCTAAAATCCCCTAAGCAGCTGTCCTTATACCTAATTAACCCAGTGCTGCTGTTCATGCGTGTTATCTGGTGTAACAGCAGCTGTTCAGATCAGTTCCATACCTGCTCTGAAAAAAGATACTTTGAATCAACTTTTAAAAATCGCTGCAATTTGTTACACTTACATTTATTACTTTTTCTCAAATTTAATTCATGAGATGGCTGAAAAGTATAAATTTTGATTAATTAGAAATATGTTTGTTACCTTCAGACAAAGAAAGAATGCATTTATACAAACTAAAACTATAACTTGTAACAGATCAAAAACGATTTTTTTTTTTTATAAATTCATATTTTAATTTGGAAAAAATATTTTTTTTACCATTACATAAAAGTATAAATTTACTTTGGAACAAAATAGTGACAAACATTTAAAATTGTATTTCTTTGGTCCGACTATATTTATTGACCACAGACACAGGATTTATAAACATTATACCTTAGAGCTGGACTTTTAGTTTATGAAATTAACTTTGTAGTTATATCCTGTTGTTGGTTTTGAAACAACCTAAAGAACCTGAAATACGTCAGAGTTCTTAAAATCAACTGCAAATATTATCTGAGACATTTCACTGAATGACTACAATGTCTCCTGCTGTATCATACAAATAAATAGCTGGGAAATTATATATTGTGATTTCTTGATATTTTTTTTTATGTCACAGTGGACATGCTCCTGCAATGACAATTTCTGACCCCTTCATGATTTCTAAGTGGGAGAACTTGCTAAACAGTAGTTCAAATACTTATTTGCAGCTGTGTCATACAAATAAATAATAAAAAATATATATATTGTGATTTCTTGATATTTTTTTTATGTCACAATGGACATGCTCCTGCAATGACAGACCTCTGTTTAAAGTGGCAGATTGAGGGGTTGGAATGGCTGTGGGTTAAGAACAGATATAACATTGAGAAGTTGTTTTAAACTTAAAATTCAAGTAATTTTTACCCAATTCAAGTTTATCAGTTTATTATAAGTTGAATTAGTGTCTTTTTTGGCCTTTTTTTTACCTGCTACACAATCCTAATATAAAGGTATTTTAAGATTAACGACTTTTTTTTTTTTTATATATATACAAGACATATTCATGTAAATAATATTTATTAAATTATCCAAGAATGTCAGTTTCTTTTTCTTCTATGTTTTTTTTTGCCTTCATTCATATTCTCCCATAGATCAAATTATGCAGTGAGTACTTATCTTGTTTTTTAAATGCTGTTAATGATTTTGTTGAGCTTTAGTTGTTTAAGACTTAGAAGTTGTAGCCTTAACCGTGTTTTTGTATCGTGAGTAGGTGAGTTTACATGATGCCACCTTTTCAGTGTTTTCCAGTGTGTGAATTCCTATGGGCCGGATCTATCAAAGGTTTGCGTGTATAAAAACGTGAGCTATTTTACTGCGCACGCTAAAAAATGTACAAACTGATCTATCAACAGCGTGCTAAAAGGATTTGGTCTTT
>NW_015150468.1:2033094-2051762 GCF_000732505.1 Cyprinodon variegatus
GCAGATGTTTTGTTATATGCCAGTTTTTCTTTGGTTCGCCTTCTAATATCCTGGTGTCTTCTTTTTACTTCATCCACTGTTCACAAGGTTTCACCAACAGTGTTTACTTTATTACAGATTTGTTCACATATAGCGTTCCTCTGTGTGACAGTCACACTTCTTTGCTGTGGCTCACTTAAATGTTTGTTGGCTTCATCCAACAAACACATCCATTTCCATGGGGTCGAATTTCCTTTTGTGCTTTCTGCTGTCCAAACTCGCCATGCCGCAAACCACCAAACGCGCAAAACCCTCATTTAAATAGGGTGTCTCCTACAGTTTTGCACCTGCCACCAGTTACGCAATCGCTCTTGTTAAATCACCCGCAAACCATGGTTCAGCCCCTCGCGCAAAATTCCAGTTTGCGAGCGCAAATTACTGCACGCAAAATTGGATCTTGATAAATCCGGCCCTATGTGTACTGTATACGATAGTTTGATAGTTTTAATATGAAACCCATGAAGTGACACCGGTGTCTGAAGGGTATTGAAAGCAAGTTTAGTGTATTCTTGGTAACAGTTTTCAGTCAAAGTGTAAACTCTTCATCCTTCTGACAATCCAGAAAATTCATAGCAACATCTGTCAATTATTCATATGACCCTTTTTCCCTTTTTCTAGATCAGATCAAAACAATGAGAACGTGAGCGTGTGAGGAGCGACCACCAGACCCGACAGCAGGATTCACAGATGTTTTGTGAAAGATTGGTTGACTTTTTAAAAATAAAGCATTAATTAGAATTTATCCCGCTTCTGATCACATACCGTACTGTATTTAGTTGAGTCTTTGACCAGAGGCCCGTACCAGGAAGCGAGCTAGAGGTAGCTGGATGACTCCCAGTCTATCCAGTTTAACCAATCCACAACAATGGCAATCAGGATCAGTGGTACCATGAAGCTGGTTATAAACTTGTTAACTCGCATATATAAAGGTTCAACGTAGCAGACCAATCACATTCATGAGTGCAGAACGGAGAGCGCTGTATTTCTCCTTTTAGGAACAAAACTATCGTATAGAAATACGAAGTGAGATAAAAAAAACAAGTCTCAGTGAAAAGTCAAACATGGTGGCGATATCAAAGAGCCGCCAAATAACGTGGAAAAGGGTTGCTACCTGCTTAAATGTGCAAATTACACATCAGTGACATCCCAATCACTGTACTGCATTTTAATTGCGGCTCATCCCTCAGATGTAACCTCTCAGGAGTGAAGAGGACTTGGGAGCAGAAAAAGATAAAGTATAAAACTTTATGTCATCTGGTTAGTTGGACTTTTTAATTAAATAATGCTTGGGCTACAATAAAGCTGGAAGCTGATGCCACGGTTGCATCATGTTAATACAAGGAGTGATCAGTCTGAGTGAAGTCATTCTGATTTTTGAGCTGTGTGAGAACTCAGATGAAACAAATGGCAGAAAATCTACTCTTATTTTAAAAAGTGAAAGCTCTCAAACACCATTCATCCCTAAATGTACAGAAATACCTCAATATCTTCTCTACTAAAATATATGCTATATAGGATTCAGATCCATCCTGGAAGCTAGCCTGACTGTTCAGAGTAAGTTACCATGGTAACATGCCCTGCTAATAATGAATCTGTTTCCAGCGTACTGTAAAGTCAGGGTTTAACATGAAATTACTTTGTTAAACTGGTAAACCTGCTTCATGGTAAAGACCTCAGTTAAACTGGTAAGAGATATTCACAAAAAGGTATTTGGCAAATGTTTTTTATTTTTTTATACGGTTTGAGGGTTGACATTTTTTATTGTTCCAGTAATTATTGCTTAATATTAAGGACATTAGGGATAATGCTTGAAAGCCATTCTGTCCCCTCTATATTTGGTACACTATGTGACTCAAACTACTATGGCTTTATTTTGTTAATTTAGTCACATATTTAACTTCTGGGTGTGACATCCAAGCTTTTTCAACTTTCAATTTGAAGTGTATGTACAGACCAATTGCCAAATGTTTATTTGTTCTTTTTTTTTATCTCATAGCAGTCTGACAATGCATTTTGTGTTCCTTCTAATTCCCACTCACCTCCTACCTCTTGGCCAGTACTCCCTTGAGAAGGTGATTTTTTTTCTCAATCTGAGTAACACCTGGATAAAAATGAAAATAAAAATCTGAGGAAAAAAATGCTAAATGTTTTTCCAACAGCTGCCTTTTGCTAATCTCCATAGGTGGATGTCGTATGGCACCTTACGACTGCGGCTTATTTAATAATTATTTTTAAGCAAATTTTATCTAGAAGAAAAAGGAAACAGACAATAGATAAAAGATTTGACTGAAATAAAAGGATAGGTTAACTGCTAACTGATCCGTTTTAGGATAGTATGCTTCCATTAGAATAAAACAAACAGCTCTAATTTGGTCAAACTGTCTTTTACAGATATTAAGTTAGTAAAGAAACAAATGTGAATTTAGTGTGTAAAAATTGCTGATAAAAGTCAGAATGTGGGTTTACAAAGCTAAATTCCAGCTAATTATATTTTTGCCTTGTTTTATTCCTAACAAACAAGATGTAATCATTCAAAATGCTACTTTCAGGTTTAGTCGCAGTATGCCCATGAATCAAAGGCAAAGTACAAAGCATAAAATTACAGCCTGTACAAAGATTTTTTTTTCAAGTCTTTGATCTTTTCATGTTTTGTGTCTGACCTAAAGCTAGCTATAAAACCAGTCTGTTTTGTTTCAATTAAGGCATGTAATCTCAACCCAGCTTTATAAAAAAAAGTTTATTTTTCAGTTTTTAAGTCTCTTTTTTTTATGGAAAATGATCAGAAAACAAGGATTTTTTTACAATTTATTTTACAGTATTAAGCCTGGTTACATTTATTTGAAAAGCTGGTCTTTATTTCAGTCCTCTGTTTATCCTTTAAAAGGTTGGTGAATTGTGGCACAACGTTTTTATTATTTCAGAAATGCAGAATAGAAACTATGTTCTCTATTGTAGTCATTTTCAAGCGTTTTTCCCTGTTCTGTGCTAAGCCTCTGAAGAACTGTTCTGCAAATACTGATATGGAAAGAAATGCTTTGGTTTGACTAAATTAGTGTGTGTGATTCCAAATCTTGAAAATAACCTGTGAAATTGCTGCTACCTAAAAAAATAAATAAAATAAAAATATGTTTTTGCAGTTTAGCACTCAGAGAAAACTTTTAAGGGTTTGTTTAGATATTTAGAAAACAGATGTTACAAGGTCTGTGATAGTTGTTAAGCAAGAATAACAATGTATTTTAATTTAAATTAGTTCTTTAAACTTTTATTTCTGACAGTCACATGATGTTTTTTGTTTTGAAGAGCTGGTGCACCTTAGTTTCTCATCACATACATCTGCAGGCCTTTTTTTTAAAGCTTTAACCAAAACTATCCCAATCCTGCTCACAGTGATAGTGAAGACCATGTGAATTTGTAATGTTTCTGTGTCTAAAATATTTTAGATTTTCTGTATGAGGTTAAGTCAGTATCCTGTAGCCCTTCGTATCTGTAGGTCAACAGAGTCCCTGTGTAATTGCATTTTATATTTTAAGCGAGGTAAATTCTTACATCCAATGCTCAAACTGCATCTTTAAATACATAATCTTTAATTCAACTCTGTGTTTTAATTTTTGAACAATAAAATTTGTGAAACTAAGTCTTGCCTCTTTGTAGTTAATGTTCAGGTTTGATGTTTATATATCATATACTGTTCCGAACCTCGTGATCTTTTAGTCTCTCTTCCTCTCATTCTGTCTCTCTTGAAGAAATTTTGTAAGCTGCCAGCAACAGCTGCTCATTAAACCACAAGTCCTTTGGCTCTGAACAGCATTTGGTTGAATGTAATCAAGTTACAGATTTTGAAATGTTTTATCTGAAGCTGTAATACAATATTGTCATATTAATTGCATGTGCTTTTTAAGTGCATCAGGCTTATACTGTATGACATATGGGATTATTATTATCAAATGAACCAGATGCCAGATTTAAGATTCACTTTCTGATTTAGAAATGTCTCAAGGTTCTGCACCAAACATCTGTCCAACATTTAGTTAGCACACTTTACAGCTGTTCACTGGATGTTCAGGGGTTTTTTGTGTTTTTTTTTGCAACAATGTTTTACAGATTCATTCGTTGGATGTCAAATATACTCTTAACTTCATTCTGATACAGTAACTGAAGCATAAAAAAAACATCCATAAAATTGTAAGCATGTAACATTAGAAAAAGATTAAAATATGCTACCATAGAAGCAAGCATAATCCCCTTTGCTACTGTGACTATTAAATAATAATTTTAAACGTAGGTGGTGAATTCAGATGGTTTTGGAAATGGTCGAAAAGGTTTGAAAAATAAAGCTTCATACGTATTGATTAGGATAACACTCTATTTGAATTATTTTGAAATTTCTATTTCACATTTTTTTTCTGTTTAGTTGATGGTTGTTTATTCATGGAAAAGTATTTTGCACATGCAGGTTATCTTTCATCTAAATGTGAATACCCAGTCGATATTATTTAGTTATTAACTCTGTATAAAACAAATGTCCAACATCAAAATAAGTTTATAAAATAATATAATAATGCTATCATAGCAATTATATCTGTAGCCGGTCTTCTCAAACGATTTCCTTTTTTAATCACTTTTGTCGTTAGTAGCAACCTTGACCTGTTGTGCGCATTGCACTCTGTCCATGGTGCTGAATCGCCCTGTTTGCCTTGTCAAAAGAGGGCGCTGCGCGTTTACCAGTTTACCATGGCGAAAACACGACCTTCTCCAGGACATAGTTCCTTTTTTTTCATCCAGTCGATGTGCCTGTGTCTGTGTGCAGGATTTTAAAAAGTCAGATTGTATCATTATACCTCACTGCATGTTTCAGACCCATCCTAATTGGATGCCTGCCAGTTTCGACAAGTCTTTTCCAGATAAATGGACTGCAGGCTGAAGTGGCCATTAAGTAGACAGAGCTCACAGATAAAAATCCTGAAGGCAAAAGGCAGACATACATTTAAGAATGGTCTAATTGCTTCAAGGTGGGGAGTGTATTAGTCGATGAATTCGTTTAATCACGGAGAAAAAGAGGAAAATCATGTATTTCTCCTTGAGCGTGTGTTCATAATTACTGGTTAAATGTTTAAATAACTATTTATCTTCACATAGTTTTATCATGAAGAAATGGGGATGCGTTTAGGTCATCCTTCAGTTATACAAAGAAAAATAAAGAGTTCCCCTGAATTGCACAGCATGCGGTTTTTACGCACGGACTTTTGAGAAAGAAGACGTTTTTTTTAAACAAGAAAAAAACGAACAGACACAAACTTCCTAGCAAATTACTGATTATTTAAAGAACGATGCGACATTTTTAACAACCTTCTCTGAAAAGCAGGTTAAGGAATCTCGGCCCTCTGCCAGTAACATCAGCCAGGACGTCGTGACGTGTTTCATGCCAGGTGCTCTTTTGGAGGGACGGGTGTTTTTTTTTTGTTTTTTTGTTTTTTGTGACGCGTGCCTCGGTCCTCTGACGGCATCTACCCCCTTTATAAGCATCAGTAAGTCACCCGAGAGATCCTCACCGCTGTTTCGCCTCACAGTTTCTCACGGTACAAAAAGGGCAGCGGAATTTCAATGAACTTTATACTGTGATGCACATTTTTATTTACTCCGGTGTCCACACGCATGACTGGAAATACCCTAGGTAAGTAGGTCTGTAATTATTTTCTTTATTTTTTTTTGAAAGAAAGAAAGAAAGAAAGAAAGAAAGAAAGAAAGAAAGAAAGAAAGAAAGAAAGAAAGAAAGAAAGAAAGAAAGAAAGAATTCTGTGCGTAAAATGGATTTTACGCACAGAATTTATGCACGATCTTAAGCTGTAATCTAAAACTACAAAAAACTTTTCAACAGGCTTTTCTTATGAAAACATTTTTTATATAGGTAATGATAGAGCTGCCAATTCGTATCATGAATAATCTTAATATGAACTCCGTCTTTAGGCTAAAGGTGAAACTTTTATCATCTCTTATAGAATTTATTTTTCTCCTCTGCTTTCAGGTCTCCCTGCCCTCCCGTTCCAAGCAGAAGACCCCTGCGACAATGACCATCCATGTAGAAGGGCTTGTAGCCATCGCAGTCTTCTATATGCTCATCCTGGTCGTGGGCATCTGGGCGGCATGGAAAAACAAGCACTCCGGGGAGGCGGAGGGCACCGACCGCAGCGAAACCATCATGGTCGGAGGGAGAGACATTGGGCTGTTTGTTGGTGGATTCACGATGACAGGTGAAGTTTGTGAAAATAGAATTAAATACTTTTAAAAGTCGTGACCTGTTTGCTGTAGTCTTGTTGTATATTTGATGCATATATTTTTCATTTAGTAGAGGGGGATTTTCAAAGTTAAATGTAATCTATTGCACCTATATAACCAAATGATGTATTGTGTTTAGAAGTTTAACTAAAATAATTATAATTAGTAGATTCTTTTTTTCTAGGAAAAGTTTAATTTTAATCACATTTAACAATATGTTTAATAATCTGCAGCAACCTGGGTAGGTGGAGGGTATATCAATGGCACAGCTGAGTATGTGTATCTACCGGACTATGGTTTGGCTTGGGCTCAAGCCCCATTTGGATATGCCCTCAGCCTGGTTGTTGGTAAGTTTCAACAATTTTTTTGTTGTTTATTTTGCATGAAAAATTTATTCTTGGAGCAATTAGTAGCCAAAGGTATCACATTTTTTTATCTATTATATTCTATTCTACTATTATTACTATTTATGTGATTATTATTTTTATTTTTTTTGCATTCTGAAGTTTTTAAATATATAGCTACAAAATGTATTTTCATCAACTGACACTCCTCCCTCTTAATCCCAGGGGGTCTTTTCTTTGCTAAGCCCATGCGTTCAAGAGGTTACGTCACCATGTTGGACCCTTTCCAGCAACTGTATGGGAAACGTATGGGTGGTCTTCTCTTCATACCTGCACTCATGGGTGAGATTTTTTGGTCTGCTGCCATCCTGTCTGCCCTGGGTAAGTCTATGCATCTGCATACAATGGAATAAAACTTTTGTAGAGATGCTTTGAAATGAGTCCCTGTTGCTACAAAGGTCTTCATGTTCTTTAATTTGCTCACCATCATAGGTGCTACTCTGAGTGTTATTGTGGACATCAACATCAAGATGTCTGTGGTTATCTCTGCACTCATTGCGATCTTCTACACCCTGGTTGGAGGACTGTACTCTGTGGCTTACACAGATGTGGTGCAGCTGTTTTGCATATTTATTGGCCTGGTAGGTTCAGTTTGTCTAATTTTGTATAGTGGTCAGTTTTCTCAGAATTATGGGGTAAATTAGAAAGAAATTATTTTGTACATTTTATTACCAGTTGTGGAAATGTTTCATGTAATCTCCAATTTTTATTATAAATTACTTCGTAGAAGCCAAGCTTTCTTGTATTAATTTGAATGTATCCTGATTAATAGCTCTTAAGGATATCATAAAGTGCTTACAAGTCTTCGGTTTTCACTGTCTTTTTACTAATTTTTCAGTAAAAGTTTTTTCAGTAAAACATTGAATTTAAGTTATACAGACATATGTTACTATAGTGTAGTATTTCAACCACAAAATTATGCTCCTGAAATGGGTTTTTTTCTGAAATATTAGCATACAAAGTTGATTAAGTGAGAAATTATTTTTCAATTTCAGTGTCAAGTCATCTGATGGATTTTCCTTTGTTAAAAATTCCAAACAAGGTTTTTCTGGCCCTCATTCAACCTTTTTCTTTGTTTTTATGCAAACATTTCAGAGAAAGCTGCCATGACACACAGACCGAGTAGAATGAGCATATATACTATGATCATAAAAGCAGCAAGAAAGTGAAAGACAACATTTAAATAGCTTCAGAAAGTTAAAGAAATACTGACATAGATCATTGTACAAGGTCACATGTGTCCCTAAAAAGACATAAGTATTTTTAGCCTTTTTTATTACAGTCCTGTGTGGTATCTCTTCCGGTTTTAAGTTTGTCATTTTCCTGCGTATTTGCTGATTTTCTGCAGTGGATCAGTGTGCCCTTTGCTTTGACTAATGCTGCTGTGTCAGACATCAGTGTAACTGCAGTGACGAGAGTTTACCAGTCACCCTGGAGAGGCAGCATCAAGAGGGAAGATACATGGATCTGGATTGACAACTTCTGTCTTCTGGTAATGTCTGCATACTTTTATTCAAGCGAAATTTTTATACTCTTATTTGCTTACTAGATATCTATATAGATATCTACAAGCAACCCTGTCATGTTTTCTTTCTCTTTTATTTTTTTTTCTTGATTTGGATCCTTCAGACTTGTCCATTCTTATTGGTTTTCCCCTATTTACAAAAAACGTAATCTTGTCATACTGTAGATATCTGTTTTTACTTGTTGTCAGAAATCTTTTCTTTTAGTAAACATTTGCTATGGTATCTAAAATGGTATCAAGTAATTTTCCCAGTATTGGTACTGAATTTGACATTTTAGCATTGTGACAACCAAGGTCATCGTACAGTTTTCCACCTAATTATAAAAATAAACATTTGAAAAGTGTGACACAAATTTGTATTCAGACCTCTTGAATTTGATGTGCCTAAATAAAATATGTTGCTCTTAGTTTCCATTTGGCTTCAGTTAAAATAGAAGCACTTTGCTGGCTTTATTGACCTATAATGTTTTGATTAAATTGTTGATTATAGCTAGCAATTGTTTATTACATAAATTAGATTGCTGTGCAGTTTAATGCATTGTGCGATTATCGTGTTAGACCTACCGTGTAGACTGGATTAAAGAAAAGAGCTTTCCTTTTCTCCAATTAATTGTCCATTTGACGTTCAAAATATACTGTCCTCAAATCCTCTTCTTGAGCTATTTATACATTCTTTCTGTTTCATTCTATTATTTTTCTTCTGTTATTCAAAATTAATAGTATATGAAAAATAGGATCGATTTGTGACTTTGAAGCCTTCAGTTTTCTTTCTGTTTTGGCAATCCTGGACATCTGATTTCAGTATTTTTCCCCTGTGATTGTCATGTTGCAGATGCTGGGAGGAATACCTTGGCAGGTATATTTCCAAAGAGTGTTATCTGCCTCTTCCGCCACCTACGCACAGGTTCTCTCATTCCTGGCTGCTTTTGGATGCCTCGTCATGGCCGTTCCCTCTGTTCTCATCGGTGCCATTGGTGCATCAACAGGTTGAAAACATGCATGAGCATTCACATACACACCCTGTGGTCCCATGTGTGCTGCTTCGCTAGGAAAGGCTCTGGAAGGGTTCTTGTTGTCCTTAGATCTAAGAAAACCTGGTAAATAACAGCTGGTTCACCTCATCTATAATGAAGCAGCCAACCGTTAAATGGCGGTGCTGGGTTGTAAATATTGCATTAGAATTAGGCAGGGGAGCAAATTAGTGCTGTGATCTCCAGATTTTTAGGAATCTGATTCCTCCAGGATAAAGTGATGACAAGTTTATTTCATTCCAATATGGGAGCAAACTGTACATGAATGAATTGGCTCAAAATTTGGATCATAATCCCAATCATGTGGCCTTCAGACTAGCAGGAGAACTCTGTGTTTGCACCTTGATTATATTCTTTTGTTGCACAGCTACTTCCACATTGTTCATCCCAGAGTCCAATGAAAGGCATTGGATCCAATGAATCACAGATTTTAGAACATCTGAGAGACCACGTTTAAGATAACTTTGACTTTGAGCCAGTGCATCTAATGTAAAATCTGACTTTACAAATGCATTTATAGAGGACTCATCAAATACTGAGCTTCTAAATCTTTTCTTTTTAACTGCTGGAGCTGTGGAAATTTTACCAGTGGGATATTAAAGCCTTTGAATAAGTTATTGGTTTTCATTTAAGGTAATAAGTGTATGTATTCAATAATTGGCAATATAGCATATAAGCACATGAATTTTTCACTAGAAAAAAATCAGCATTCTTGCAAACAAGAGGAACCAGTCCTCTGGATGAGTTTTAATGATTGTGCGAATAGAAATAATGAAAGGTCTCCTTCTTGATCATCTCAAATCATGTAAAATATTAGACCAGGCTAAACCCTAGTTTGTGTAAGTGTAGCATCTGTTATTTTGTTCAAATATATATTGTAAATTTGTAATATGACTTTTTTTCTCCACTAAATAAATATTCCTGAATAGAATTCAAAATAAAGCGGATAACAGGGATAAAGGAGGCTTTAGATTCTATTGGACTTGAACATTTAAGTTTAAGATTATACACGGAAAAGCCATTCTAATTTTCAAATGAACAATTCCTATCATTAAAAAAAAAGAAACTCAGACTATTTATCTGGGGCGTGCTTCTGTGCGCAGTGGTTAGCATGCACTACCCATGTACAGATGCCTTAGTCCTCGATGTGTCCAACCTTAGTTCGAAACCGGCCTGTGGTCCTTTGCCGCATGTCTCTCCCCCTCTCTTGTAGCCCCTTTCCTGTCAGCTTTAATGAGCCACGGTTGCCGCAAAAACCTCAAAAAAAAGCAAAAAAAGAATGAGATTATCTGTTAGATATCTTGACGTGATTTTTCTTTATTAGACTGGAATCAGACAAGTTATGGTGGAATTTCTCCTGAGGAAAAGGAGCAAGCAGACATGATTCTCCCCATCGTACTCCAGCACCTCTGTCCACCATTTGTTTCTTTCTTTGGCCTGGGGGCGGTGTCTGCCGCTGTCATGTCCTCTGCTGACTCCTCCATCCTGTCTGCAAGCTCTATGTTTGCAAGAAACATCTACCAGATGGCCTTCAGACAATCAGTAAGCCCATTGGTTCAAGAACATAAGCAAGGAATTGGTTTCTGTTTACCTCTTTTTGAAGATTTCTTGTGGCTTATTGCTGTTCTCCATCTTTCCAGGCATCTGACCGAGAAATTGTGTGGGTGATGCGAATCACAATTTTCATATTTGGTGGCCTTGCCACCCTGATGGCCCTGGTTACTGGCACGGTTTATGGCCTCTGGTACCTGAGCTCAGACTTGGTTTATGTCATCATCTTCCCACAGCTGCTCAGCGTGCTCTTTGTCAAATGTACCAACACGTACGGCTCGGTGGCTGCATACCTGTTTGGCCTGGTGCTGCGTATCGGCGGAGGAGAACCCTATCTGCAGCTGCCTCCTTTCATTTATTACCCAGGCTGGACAACGGAGCTGCGGAAGCATCACATCACTGGGGAGATGGAGACAATTGTCATTCAGAAGTTCCCCTTTAAGACCGTCTCCATGCTGGCCTCCTTCGCGGGTAACTTTGTTTTCTCGTACCTGGCAAAGTACTTGTTCGAAAGTGGAAAGATTTCCCACAAATATGACTTCCTGGATGCTGTGGTGTCGAGCCGCAGTGGGGAAATAATGGATAGAACTACTCTTGTAACCCGAAGCAACAACATTGGGCTGTCTGAGTTAGCGCCTGTCAGACCACGACTGAGCGTGACCTTGGCAGCCGCCTTCACACGCCGGGACACGATGCCAGAGGAAACAGTTGAGGAAGAAGAAGAAGAGTCCAGCCCTGACTCCTTACACAATGAGGAATGACAAAACTAGGATTTTATCGAAAATATAAAGGAATGAGTAAAGACGGACTACCTAATGGACCTGGCAGGGAGCAAAGAGGCCAGAAGTATATATCCTCCTTCTGGACTTTAGAGTAAATGGACATCAAACCTAATTGGATAAGAGAGCCACATGTCTGGATACAAATTTCATTGTAGCAGCTTGCTGATTATTAATATATGATGCTGTCTCTTGTGACGTAAAGCAACACACTCCCACACATTTAGATGCACACACGGATAGTACCTATATATTGTAACTTTGCATACTCACACCTTTTTAAAGTCTAATTCATGCGATAATGTAAAACTGAAAAAAAGACAATTAATTAGATTGTAAAGTCTCTATTTATAATACAAGAACATGCAAAACAATTGGCTGGTTCTTCCCAAGTATTAACAGCACAACCACTGTTTGGAGAAGAATCAATAATTTGAAAGCAATAAAATATATTTGATACATACATGCAGAAAATGCAATTTAATGTAAAAGTGACAGTAGCAGTAGATTAGATCAGCTAAAGCAAGTTAAGTAAAATTGCATTAATTCTTTACCGTGCCAAATCCAGTTAAATCGCGAGCTTATGGTAAAAAGAATATGAATTGCGTTAGACAAAATATCATGTTTCCTACTATTATCTTTTCATGTCTCCTTACTGATACACATAAAAGAGTTAGACAAAAAAAGAAATCCGTGAATCGACAATTTCCCAGCAGAAATTATTGTAGTCTGCTGAAGCCTTTGCTTTTGAACTCGTTAATGTTGGGTATAGGAACAGTTTTTTGCCAGAGAAAATAAGTTAGCATTTTAGACAAACCTGTAATCAACTGCCTTAATGATGCTCATAAGAAAAAAAAAACACTTTCAGCTTTCTGACCAGAATTCTGTGAGACTGGAGTGAGAGACTTTACAATGAATGTATAATCTATTGAAGACCTGGTTAGAATTAAATGGGGTAATATTTCCTCTCTATGTTGCAGAGCAGTGTGTTCACAGGCTCTGACTTCATTTCTGCAAGTTACTTGTTTTACAGCAGCAGTGAACAGATTATTTTCTTGTGATGTGTTTATTTGTATACATGCTATATAAGGATAAAACATATATAAGGATAACACATATTGAAGACTGAAATATCCATATGCAATTACAAAACATACACTATAAACGTTTATTTATTTTTGATGTCATAAGAACAATAAAGAGTGAACAGAGTGAAGATAACTATGAGATATGTGTACACAAGTATATTCTTTGTAGCTGTTTTTTTTTTTTTGTTTGTTTGTTTCTATTTTGGAAAAGGATCAGAACATGATGATCTAATACTCATTACTTATGCGTCAAAATTGGTAAAAAAAAAAAAAGTAAAAGAAAGAAGAAAAAGTATTTTCTGTATTTTCTTTCTCTTAATAACAAAACAAAACAAACTTAGAGGCTGATGTGTCCATCAGTATGTTTGTACTTGGAAACTTTAATATTTACTCAAGAGGTTGTTAAAAAATGCTAAGGAAATTAATCTGGTAGTTTATAAAGTTTTACACTCTAAAGGCAATTAAAATCTCAATAATTGTTTCAAAACTGGTTCTGAAAAGACGCAGATTTTCTGAAAAATCTAACCAATCTATTGATTCTCTCTAAAACCGTTTTTGTTTTGTTTGCCCAGCTAAAATATTACTACCGAACCGTAAATCCATTCACAAACTCATAGTTTCCCTGAATCCCAGCGCAATATTTTAAGTTAAAGGGGAAGATAGACTGACATAATGTATCCATGTTTAGTTGACGTTTAAATCTAAACCAATGGAACTTAACCTTTTTAAGGGATGCAGTTTTTTTCTACTTATCTTTTAATTTGGTGTTTTTTTGTTTGCTTCCATTGTTATTAGGCTTTATCTAATAATTCAAACAATTGTTGGCATGTTTTTTAAACCTAATGTTGGTATATATAAGGCTTGATTTCCAGCAGAGTTGACTGCCTTGATCTTTTAAAATATGTGATTTACTCTCCTAAATATAACAAAGATAGTTTTTCATGCTTTTTCAAATCTGTCGCACCCTTTAGAGGGACATATTTTAGAATGAGAAAGAGTACATGTTGGAAGACGTGACTGAAATTACAATCGCTTGGCTTGCATCTTTGTCACACTACTTGTATACAATGAAAAGCAGCATCTTAAAATAGCTCTCCTCGCTACTAATTTACTTTAAGTGCTGTAGTCTCTCTGGCATGGGACTAGAGGAGGAGCCAGGGAACGGTGGGCGGGGTCGATGGTGGTCAGGCAGGGAAAATGGATGAAAGGCGGGGGAAAGAAGCTCACTAAAAAGCTTGCTGTGGAATTCTCCAACTTATATACGCGGAAATGACGCAAGTTCTTGACGTATTCTCTACATCTCCTCCCATCATAATCGCTGACCTCTTTGATGTCCTTGAGAACTTCGACCAATCCCATAAAAAGAAGAGAGGGATGGGGAGAAGGAGTCCTGACTCCATTCACAGAAAGTGGCTCTCAAAGCACTCATGATAATTAACAATTATGAAACAAAACTGTCGGTTGTCCAAAAGTCAATCCATTTATATTTAGAGGCTTACAGAATGACAGGAGTCTGGTTGGGGGATGATTTGTGTGGAGTGTTAAGATACAAACAGAGACATTCTGTTATAGTTAGGGATTGTATTTAGAATCTCCTAACATTTTATTTCATTCATTTGTCCAAAACAGCCAAATATGCTTTAATCCATAAAACTCAAAGATTAACAAATAGGTTTAAAGATTAAAGACTCAGGGGTCAAACTGAGCATTTTTAGAGATATGAAATGAAAGCACTATAATATACCGCACATGAATCTGATTCCGTTTTTCCTAATTTGTTGCAGTCTCTTTTTTCTTCCAGAAAAAAAGGGAATTCTGGTAATCATGCTATCACCGCCCTCCTCAAAGTTGATGCAAGATAAGATTACTGGGAGCGAGTGAAACATTGAGGTTGACATCTGACGTGCAATAGCTGGAGACGGCTTTAGAGAGAGAGCTCAAAGCAAATTGTACGCCCAGGTAACGTGGTGGATATAATTATTGTGATGCAGATTCCACTTTTAGTTAGATTGCTAAAACCTGGTCTGAGCCATCAGAAGGTCAAACTTATCTAACAATAAACTTCTTAACCTGACCAAGTAATAAAAGTTCACAATAGATATGGTAAAGTTGTAGCTTAAGTTGACAAGGAAATGTGAAGACATTCCTCTGCTGTATAGATTTTTTCAGCTTCACAAAATTAGATCTTATTATATTCTTTAAGCTTAAGATTCTGTCTTAATTGTCAATAAAATATGAACACTTGAAATAATCTCCTCCTGACCACACATGCAAATGCATAAAATTTAAATGGTTAATCGAATTACCCCAGTTGTAGAGAAATGTATTTTTGTTATGAAGAAACAGAGCAGCAATCAAAGCGATGGGTTTGGTTTTAGTATTTGTGTATTTTAGAATATCGCATCACAAGATCTTCCATATCTCAAACAGGGATGATGGACTTTGATCATGATGGCAGGCTTCTATTGATGTCCTTCATAAGCAATGTCCCCCATAATTGAATTGAAAGTCAGGACACTGAAACATTGAGAAAGGGTGGGGGAGCAGAGGAGGTATGTCTGAGAATAACATTAAACATGAGTTCAGGTTTCAGATCAAGGTAAATAAAAAATAAAAAAAACACAGTTTACCTTTTTATTTAGTCTGCTAAATAAATCTGGACATACAGTACAAGCAGCTATTAAAGGGGTGCACATACAAAGACACAAATAAACTGAGATAATGTCACGTCTAATTGTTTCCCATTTATCTCTCCATCTTCTCCATTAGTCCCTTTAAGGAGCTGAGGGGCATCTACAGCAAAACGAATGGAGCTACTGGTCAAATTAAATCAGCTAGGGAAACCTAATTATACAGCCAGCCATGTTCCACTCAGGTCGGCTGAAGGTGCACAGTCTGGAGCTCACCACAGGAATGAGACAGGTCCCTAATAATCTGCTAGTGTTCTAATTCTTAATAAGTCAGAGCTGTGAATCAGCTTCACTAAGGATCACTGACACTTCCTCTTAAAAGTCATGCAGAAGTACATAATGGTTAGTTAAGTGGATAATGAGAAAAGCAAGCAAATCAAAAGGAAATATTTATACGATGAGCTCTGTGCAACATATGGGTTATTGTCCTTTAAAATTAAGTAAATGGTACCCAATTTTTAATCAACTTTAAGATTTTATTGTTACTCATATTTTCATTGTTTTTCAGGACAACACCTGAAAATAATAGTCCACGCTCTGCAACCTGCATTAGTTCTAATACTGGATAATTTTCACTTTTAGGGGTGTTTACTACAAATTATGTCTAGTAATCTGTGTTTAGTAATCTGGTGCATTTTAGATGCATAACTTTAGATGATTATATTATGAATCTAATTATTGCATAATATTTATCATGTTGTGTGCTATTGTAATAGCACACAACATGATAATAAGTTATTTTAATTGTTTGTGCTAATTTTGTATTCTTGTTCTGACCTGTTTAAAGTCAGATCTGTACATGTTATTTGCAGTAAAAGAGTGTCAGAAAGGGTTCATATATTACACAGATGGAGGGCTGTTTACTTTTTGTTAGCTAACTCGAAGCTTTTACGGTATTGCCCAGCAGCAGGAGAAGTAGCTAGTTTTAACTGTGGAGGGATGAGCGGTCTAAGAAGGCAAACATTTAAAACTAGTCAATCATACATCTTATGTATGTAGGGAAAGGTTTAGGGCTTGCAAACTGAGTACCGGTATATAAAAAAAAATACCACAGTTATAAAACTAGCACTGGCATTGTCTCCTCGCATTCAGAGAGATATAGTCGGTGAATATCGTGTAAATACCTTATTGATGTGACAGTTGCATGGCTTATAACTTTACAGCGTGGCTTTGCTGGGTTTCCCACTCTGTCACAGGTCAGTCTGTCCTGGGAGGAAGCGTATATCATGAACACACACACACACACACACAAACATGCACACCCATACACGAGTGCACCCAAAAGTGTATGTAGATAGAGAAAGATTGGATTCATGGATTGAACCATTTCCCAAAGAAAGTGGGGTGATCTGATAATTGTGTTTTTGAAATATATTTAGCATTTGTTTGCAGTAAGTTGTGCAAAAAAAATGAAGGTACTCCAAACAAGTATTTTACTTTTACCCCAAATATTTGAAGGGATGCTGAAAATATTTTCAAAGTTGCTTCAGGACCACTAAAATGGACTAGCCTCGCCACTGTTGCCAACCCATCTTTCCTGGCAAAGGTCCCCAGCTTTTTTATTTTATTTTATTTTATTTTTTTTTTGTGGCTTTGAAAGAAAATGCAGGCCTCACATCACAGATCCTTTGCTGTACTTCACAAATATTTCTACAATACAGTTCCTTTGCGAAATGTTCATCCTTTGTTTTACACCAGATCCACAATGAATATTTGTTTTTAAAAAGCTCAATTTTAGTTTAATCTGACCCAAAGTGCATGCTTCCAGTTTGTGTTGGTATGACACAAAAGGCTCAATCTTGTTAAACCTCCCTAACAAGATAACATGTAAAGGTTATTGTGAAGACTTGGTCATCCCAGGATATCTCTCTTTGACGCAATTATCTCAAAGTAGAGAAATGTACTTGTTACATCAGCTCAAATAGTCAAAGAATAAGAACGTGCCAAATGAAGAAAAAGATTCATGGAAATATATACAGTATATGTAGTGCACCCACGTATGGCAACCTTTTTTCTTTTTTTTTTAAAACAAGGAACTGTTATCTCTAACACTAAAGACGAAAACACATTTGTCTTGGCTGAGTGGCAGGTTCTGTGTATTTCCAAGTTTAAGGAATGTAATAGAAGCAGGTCTCTGTGTCACATCATATTCTACAACAGAGACAGAAAGCAAGACATAATTAAATTAATAAAATTTTTAAATGATCATGTAATGTGTAAGAAAATATCAATTACATGTCTTTATAAGAATGAATGCAAATTAATTATTTGCAGCACTTTTTACAGATTTTCAGTAGAGGTACCTATATTTATGTGTTTTTTCTATCTTCAATAAAAAATAACTTCATGTGAAACAGTTCCTTGTTTTGCAGTACAACTTTAATGTGGCATATAGTATTTTCAAGGAAAGAAAAATATATAAAATGTTTGCAGTCTTATATAGAACAAACAAAACATAAAAAACTGCCCAAAGTCCCAGTATCCCTCTACTTTAAAATCAAAAAGGATTGCCCTACTTTAGAGAATATCTTTCTTTGCCCATCTCTTCTATTAACACAGAAAGGAGGAGCGCCTGGGATGGACTGTCATTTTTCTTATACCATTGAAAATCAGTGAAGAGAATAATCCACTGGTCATATACGCATTCCCTTACACACTGAGAAAGGCGCACATTATCCCCAGAGGACCTGCTCATTCTCTGAATGAAGACACTAAGTGAAGTAGGGGGATCAGCCTCTGTGAAGGAGTCACACACACAGCAAAGTCCCTGATGAGGACGCTGATAGGGAGAGACAAAGGGAAGAAAGATGGGCCATTTAAAACAATACACCTTACATTCCACACTTTTTTAGCTGGCAACCATGAACCTGTGGAACATTTTTTAAATTCAATTTAAAGCTAAACTACATAGCAATTCCTGTGCTATTTACTGATTACATGACCAAATGTTAAATTAAACTGGTGGCAGAAGTTGTAGAAGAGAGAAACAGAAATGGAGAAGAAACGAAGGACAAAAGACCTGGGAAAATGTTCAAAGGTTCTTTTACCTCTTAGATCATCCTGAAGTACATAAGCCTTGAGCCACGCCCAGTTGTTCATTGCACAATGCCTGCGTGCATTTATGCGTGTGTATTTCAGTGTCTTTAGTCTCACAATCAGTGCGTCAGTTGAGTCTGAGCCAAAAGATCCATTAGAGCTGATTGAAGAGCACAGGGGTACAGATGTAACCCTGAGAAGAGGTGACAAGAACTCCTCTTTCTTTCTTTCTGTCTTTCTTTCTGTCTTTCT
>NW_015150468.1:2052705-2129685 GCF_000732505.1 Cyprinodon variegatus
CTGCCTTAAATTCAGGAAGTAGTGGAGCTGAGCATAGAGCCTATTCTTGCGGCAGATATTAAACCAAAATTTTATCAGTTATAATTAAGAAATATTGGCATATATAATTTTGCTACAATCTCATAATTGCTATTTAGAAAATGTTACAGTAACAGTCAAATTTGTCCTGCATGTTAAATAGAAAAATTTATTTTCACTGTTGTCTGCGTCACAATTCTCTGCTGCTTTGTATTAAACTTTTTAAACATATCAAAACATCCTATTTTTTCTAATTATTAATACACAAATATTTCATGGATGTAATTCAGAAACTTTATACTACAGTGTCTCTTTAAACCTATGTCTTAAAACAGGTTGGTAAAAGCCCCAGCACACTTAGATTGGACTCTTACACAATAGGTTAATAGGTTACTAATTACTAATAGGTTGGTAATTACACAACCTATTAGATAGATAGCAAACTAGTGTCATTATAAAAATCTAATGCGTTCATGATACAATGCTCTTTGCCATTCTGCAACCGCATTATCTTGCACGAGGTTCTGACCTGATTTCTGTAAACCACTTCTCTGCCTTAAGACTTAAAAAGAGTGAAAGTTTAGATCCATCTGAGAGTCATTCCTTTAAAGCGGTGTAAAAGACCTGGGAGGTTACACATGGGCGTCTGATCGTAGTCTCAAAGTCTGGTCAATTAACGTCAAGAGAATCTGAGCAAAGCAAACACCTGAAGATCTGGTCACTGTACAGAGAATTTTCTGACTGAGCATCACTTCAGAAGACTGCTTTTTATCACAGGCATGAGGTCACCTGATTACCTTAATCTGTAAGGGTTTTTTAATAGAACAGTGCAACATATGCAGGAATCAAGAATCTACTGTTATTATGAGAGATAGTTTACTTTTGTAGAGACTCTTAGCTTACAATGCCATTGTAATAGGAGGTATAAAATAAAAACACTTATAAAACACCCATAACAAAATAAAATTCTTATAGAAATGTAGTATATAAAGAGACGGTATTGCAAGTCCAGTCTATTAAATGGGTTTTTGTAGGTGTGATTATGTTTGTGTCTTCTTGGACCTCCTTTAGTCCACTACAACATTCTGGATCTTACTGGGTTTTAGAAAATAGCTATTCAAATTCAGGTGCTCCTCTCTGTAGTAGATCTCTCATTGTTGTATGTGAGACCGATAACAGTCGCCAAAGATCATTCCACCCTTAAAAAGCATGTTTGTTGTGTGGATAGTTGAAAAGTTTTGAGTAAAGCCAAATAGGACAGGGTTGGGAACACAACCCTGGGGCATGCCAGGGTTGAAAAAGAGTGTGGCAGCTATGATATTACATATCTTCACCATCAGGGGGTGGTTGGAGAGGAAGTCACTGACCAGAAGCAAAGCCCTGCAGTGAAGTCCAGGCAGAGAAGTTCAGGGCCAGCGTGTACAGTTTTGAAGGCTGAACTGAACTCAACAAACAACATCTGAAGACAGGATGCTGCAGACGTGTCTGGCCCAGGTGGACTGTTAACAAGAAACATCATCTATAGAAAAATGCTCCCTGTAAGCAAAGTGTAGGTTGTTCAGGCCTGCAGGGATGGCAGAGTGCTTTATTTTTTTCTTGGGTGGACACAGGCACAATAACGGAGGACCTTAGGCAGAGATGGACCATGGAAAACCTCAGGGAAAAGATGGAGATTTCCATGTAAAATCCATTCAAGCCGAGTCGAACATGATTTCAGGACAAGAGTGATA
Organism: Cyprinodon variegatus; assembly: GCF_000732505.1. NCBI lineage: Eukaryota > Metazoa > Chordata > Actinopteri > Cyprinodontiformes > Cyprinodontidae > Cyprinodon > Cyprinodon variegatus. The sequence goes on from NW_015150468.1 coordinate 2,054,454, forward strand.
CTACACTTCTGGCTGAGGAACATGCTCAGATCTTTTGCTGCTTGGAGTCAACGTTCTTCTGCATGATTAACATTTACATATGTAGAACCCTGAGATTACAAATGGATGTAATGTTCTTATTCCTAAATTAATAGAGGGTGCATATAAAATTTCATCGTACCTCTTAAGACTAGGGCTGAAACAATTAATCAGATTAATCATGAACTGAATCATCAACTAATTTGGTAACCGATTAATCGTTAACTGGAATATGGAGACTGTGAAACATGCCTTTAGCTGACAGAGCAACCCACTTAGAGCAGTAATTATATCAAAATTGTAAAAAAAATATATGAACATTTTGCATTTAAGATCAAAAAATATATTTGAGTCTGCCAATATGCTCTATCCAGAACTCTTAAAGTGGAAATATTTTAGTTTCATCTGGTTTAATTTAGTAAAAAACTGTCTTTAAGGCCCCTTTTGAAATCCAATAATTAATCTTAATTACAAACATGATCAAATGTAATATTACAGCATTATTAATTGTATTATGAGCAGGAAAGATTAAATAAAATGTTTTATTTGCTGCGTATGAGCTGGGGTTTTTATTCAACAACAACAAAAAAATCAAAAACATTGCTTTTATATAAATGGGTCTACATGTGATTGTGGGTGTATGTGTGTGTGTGTTTGGCCATGTTTTGTCAGTGTGTGAAAATCAATCAGCAAAATCCAAAGCTCATTTAAAGACACTTTGGCAGGCAACATGATCTGATCAGCCTCAGAAGTGACAGCCATTAGAGATAGGGACAGTGAGCTTTATAAACGGGTTGCCATACTTTTGATGGACTTCTTCCTCTTCAGGAAGTGGCTGATGAGCTAAGTCATACATCCTCTTTCATCCAATTATCTTGTTTCAGCTCGCAAGAAAAAGGCCCAACCTTATCAAAGATGACATTTCCAAAAGCCTAACACAGAACAAAGAATAACACTTTGATTTTAGGGTGCAGATAGAATATGAAAGTTGTACTCCCAAAAATTGTGCACCTGTTTTTAGACCTTAATGCAATTAACTTTTCGTTGATTGCTTTCTCCTAGAATACCCAGCTGCTCTGTGTTTCTTTTGTATTGTGTCAATCTCAGTCAGTCAAGGAAAAAGACTGCTTATCCAATCTCTGGTGCTGCTGGAGGTTTCTTTTATTTAACATATTCTCACTACTTTCACCTCAAGGTCTTTGATGCAACCATTTTGCGCATTTTACCTTTCATCATTAATGAGTAAAGATTGGGAAGTTACTGCCAAAAGAAAGCAACAAAACAGTCCCATTAAAGTTTAATATATAGGGTAAGCTTGCAAGCATTGGGATAAAAAAAAAAGAGTGCTGGTCAGATAAGATGAATTTAACACACAGTAGTAAAAGAATGTTGCTCAAATAGAACTGCAGAGCAGGTCACATATACTTGCTGTGTCCATACTGTTGTTCCCACAAAAAGTGAAGGGATTGAAGCTGGGAAAAGGAGATAGGAGCTACAATTTGAGTTTGTCGGATTGTGCCCTCTGTTGGGTCATTGATGCCTTAAGAAAACACTTTTTCTGTTAATGTCCACTAGATGTCAGTGTACTCAAGATAATAAAATGGAGATCAACAAAATATACATTCATTGTTTATCAGAAGTCAGAAATAAAAGTTTATAGTCCTTCAGATAACATTCTTAGAACGTATAATTCTATTTAAGTAAATAAAAATTAAGCGGGTTTATTCTCAAAATGTTCTACTTTTTTTTTGCATAAGCTTTTTAAAAACATGTTACTTTTGGCTTTGGACAAATTTTAAATAAACAACCATTATCCAAGTTCTGTATTGCCTTATTTTTGACTTATCATCTGTTATTTCATCTTCTTATGTCTTGTCTCTCTAAAAACCATCTGAAAAACAGTTTCATTTTTCTAAAATATTGGAAGTATGGAACATGTTCCTATTGTGATAAATTTGTGTAAATGCTGTTTGGAAAAGTAGAATAACTTATTGAACTTAAGCACAAGTTTGGGGGTATTTCTATGACCAAGATATGAGACCTGAAGGAAAACTTAGTTGAAATATCTCTGGCCTTGATAAGTTAAAAACAAATCAGTACAGTCAGCTACTAAGACTTTTATTTTGGAGACATGAAGTATTTTGGAGACATGAAGAAATACACTAATCTTAGTTATGTTTTAAAGTTTATCACTCTAAAAAAGATATGTCTTTATGATGACACCAACAGATGGAGTATATACAAAGTAAATTAAAACTACTGTGTTTTATATATATATATATATATATATATATATATATATATATATATATATATATTGTTTTATATATATATATATATATATAAATATATATTCTACAATTATATCTTAAAATCAAGCTTTATATCAGCTAAAAGTGAAATAAAAGTGTCGCACAATAATGACAAACAGAAGGTTGCCAATTATTTTCCCAGAATACCATAGTTCTTACCCCATAGTTTGCACTTTTAATATGTTTTCACACATTCTATGACAAAAATACAACTATTTCACTTTCTGTTGCTGTTTTACCCCATTAATATCTAAATCATTATGAAATACGTCACTATCCACAGGATCAGAGAATGTTATCCTGTATCGAACTATGTTAGGAATAGCCCTACAAGATTTTTTTTTAATTACTGAAAGTTATGTTTTATATCTTGAGTCACTTTATTTATATTATGAAAAATTACAGACCTGAAAATGGATCAAGGGATGCATATGAGAGTGCTTTGCTATTCTGCAATGCAATAAAGACATGTTAATGATTAACAGGCGTGAAAGTTTACCCTATGAATATGTTTGAAATTTAAATCAGCTGCTGTTGTTAAATGATTCGAGATAATGGACTCATACCTCTTCTGTTCTTGGAAAATATATTACCTTTCAATGTGTTTGCTAATTCAGATAACAATACAGAGGAGCAGTCTCTGCTTGGCGTCACACCTATGGGAGCAGAGGATTACAGCCAGCAGGGGCCCTGAACGCACCACGTTTCCACTGAACAGTTAATGTCTCTTCTGGCCGTTCCTTTCCTTCTCCTCCCACACACCCAACCACTATAAACATTACTGTACACTGAGGATCCTCCCCAGATATTCGTCCTAAGGTCAGCAGCAGGGACCCGGCAGAGAAGGAGACAGAGATGGCACAAAGTTCAACTTTCCCTGATGTGGTGGAGCTCAACGTGGGTGGTCAGGTGTATGTGACCCGCTTTGAAACTCTCACGGCGGTCCCCAAATCTCTACTCTGGGCTAAGTTCACCCAGAACTCCCCAGCAGACCTTCCTAAAGACAGTAAAGGCCGCTTCTTCTTCGACAGAGACGGCTTTCTGTTCCGCTACATCCTGGACTATTTACGGGACTCTGAGCTTTTCCTGCCGGAGTTTTTTAAAGAGAGAAAGAGGCTGCAGAGGGAGGCGGACTTCTTCCAGCTGCCGGAGCTCTCCCGGCGGTTGGCGGCGGCCAGTAAAGACAGCTCCTCTGCGGAGGACAGCGGAGACCCGGAGGAGGCTGAGCTCACCAGCCCGGTCACCTCCTCCTCTTCCTCGGATAGACCTCTGCGCTCCCCGGGTGGGAACTCCGGCTACATCACCATCGGGTACAGAGGCACCTACACCATCGGCAGAGACATCCAGGCGGACGCTAAATTCCGCAGGGTGGCCAGGATAACCGTGTGCGGGAAGATTTCTCTGGCTAAGGAGGTGTTCGGGGAAACCCTGAATGAGAGCCGTGACCCGGACAGACCGCCGGACAAATACACCGCCCGCTACTACCTGAAGTATAACTTTCTGGAGCAGGCGTTTGACCGGCTGGCCGAGGCGGGCTTCCACATGGTGGCCTGCAGCTCCACCGGGACCTGCTCCTACGGCAGCAATGACCCGTCCGAAGACAAACTGTGGACCAGCTACACTGAGTACGTCTTCAGCAGATGAGCTGCTGGACTCGCACCACCAGCAGCTTTTGTTATAATTACTAAAAAGTAAATCAGCTTTGCCTTTAGATTCAGCTCATAACCTGCGGGTAGGGTCAGCTGCTGCAAGAAACTTCAGTCTCTCCACTCATGGGCGGTTCTAGACAGGGGCCAACGGGGGCCAGTGCCCATACCTGAAGATATAATACATAAAAGAAATTCCAATGATAAGAACAGACATGGTTACTGATAGGTCCTTTGGATTTATTTCATTTTTTTTCTTTACAAATTATGTTTTACTAATTATTTAAAAACAATAAGGTGATAGCTTCAGTGGTATTGAGATAGGGTCGCAGTTTTCATCTGCTAAATGTTGTTTTTAACAAATTTTTACAGCTGATTTTATCAGTTTTTCTTGAGTTCTAATTCAGATTTTATAGAAAATGTTAATTGAAACTTAAATTAAGTGAAAGATATGTAAAATTCCTCAATTATGAATGTATATTGACCTCATAAGAAATATAATTTTAATTAAACCTAATTGAACAGAAATTTCACTTCATGCAGCTATATTTATATATTTGAATCCCTTGCCCTTGTTTTTTATTTCGTGCTTTTCTGTGCCCCCATGAAAACACGCTGGCCCCCTGGTACATTTGGTCTAGAACCGCCACTGTCTCCTCTAGAAGCAAAGACAAGCGTGACTTTTCAGATAAAATCACAGGGATATTTTTATGCTACACTGGCCTCATGGCCTGTATGGCTTTTAGAGAACTTGTTTTGTTCTTAAATTTATTCCACTGTATGCTCTAGGGCGGAGGTCTTCAACAGGGGGTCCACGACCTCTAGGGGGTCCACGGAGATACTGCATGGGGATCACAATAGTTTAGGTTTATTAGACTTTTTTTATATTTCCCCCTGCAATCTTTTCCACTAATTGAAATTTCTTTAAATACACATTAACATGAATTCAACACAGTAGTAAACAAATAAATGGAGGCAGAAGATGTCTTTCAACCATTAATGCACACATTAAGCGACACACAGGAGCTCTTTAAAGCTGTGCACCATTTCGTTCACAGCACCTGTCCCATCAATAAGGAATCAGAATCAGAAATACTTTAATAATCCCAGGGAGAAATTACTTTCGTTACATTAATCCATCTGTAATAGAGTGACTATAGGACCAGTTTGTTATAATACAATTTCATACAATATATATAATTAGGGGGTCTCTGCTCCAGCTCGCCATCAGTTTGAGGGTCCTCCTTAGCCTGGAAACTGTTGAAGACCCCTGCTCTAGGGCGGAGAACTGAAGTAGCTTCTCCAGTTTTCCCATTCTCACTGTAATGTTGCTGTGGAGATGCTTTTAAGGAACATATTCATTAGGATGTTCTTCTTTAACACCCTGGGTGTCTCCCCTAACTGGGTCTTTAATGTTAAGTGTTGCCTTTTTAGATTTTGTCATAGTTCTGTGTTGCTTTTATGAAACTTAAGCATGTTTTTGTGCCTTGATCTGCTGTAAACATTACTTCATTCGAAACACAGCCAATAAAGTGTGACATTTTAACACTATCGTTTCGTCCTTTTGATTCCTGTTTCCAAACTGTTGTGTTTCTCTGTGAGTATCAAGGTTTCTTGAAGGGAACTGAGTTCAGAAAGATACGCATAGACAAATAAACTGACCCCTTTTAATCACCCATTTCTGTTAAGTTTATTGTTTTGGTGGGGTTGTAGATGATGCAATGACTCAGTTTAAAAAAACAACAAAAATACTGCAAAAGACAAAATGTTGATACTAAATGGTCAGTATATTAAAATGTTTGTGTACTGTCTGGCATAGTAGCTCAATACTTTTTCTCTGCTGCTTGCATGCTCTCTCTGTGCGTTAAGGTTCCCCAGCTTGCTTTAATAGCGTCCTTCGGCTTTTCTGCTGTTTCGCTTGACAATATTTCAAAGCTTCTCAAACAATAAATGGCATCCCCAAAACATGACTGAACTTTAAAATGTTCTAATGAAACTTAAAAATAATTTAGATTCCTGCTCCAGAATCTGGGACCTCCATGTCCAAATAAGAAAGAAACAGAAAAAGTTAGACTGTTTCTAAATCCTCTTATTAATCTGGTTATGTTTATTTATCCATAACCCCTTTTTCTTACACTTATCTCGACCACATCTTTTCCTTCCCTTCGCCTCTCTATTAATGTTTTTTGATACACTTATCTGTGTACAGCCAGCCTCTTTAACAAAGAAGTAAATGGCCTTTAGCACCTTTTTCAAATGAAAGGACTCCAAAGACGTTACCCTACATGCAGTCGCACACACTGATGGTGGCAGGCTACATAGCTACAGCTGTCCTGGGGTCAGCTTGGCCCTCTGACCCCTGGTCCAATCCAACCCTTCGGTTGCAGGGCAGAATCCTTTATCTGATGCCACTGTCGCTATAAGATTATTCAACACCTCCCTTTGAGGGTGTCACTGAGTCTGATTAGGTCAAAACATCCGTGTGTTCTTCTGTAATCTCAAATTATCTTATTGATCTATGTGAAACTGAGTGGTAAGTTTCCATGAGCTATAATCATCAAAATTCACTGAAATAATCAGTTAAAATAAACAAATCATCTGTTGTGTAATATGTACTGGAGTTTTATTAGATTAATTATTGCAATAATCTTTGAATTGACTTGAACCTTATAAAGCATGCACTGGAGAAATCTCTGCATTTGACCCATCCCCCTCAGGGAGCAGTGGGCTGCCACTGTGCAGCGCCTGGGGTTAAGTGGCTTGCTCAGGGACCCAGAGTGGCAGTCCATGGGAGTGGGGCTTGAACTCAGGACCTCCCGCATCCAAGCGCAATGTTCTAACCATTAGGCCACCACTCCCCCAACAAATCTTAAGTGTCATTCTACTTAAAAAAAATTGTATGATCTTCCTCCGCAACTTTAGAAAATTCAATTCAGATCGTCACTCTTCCCCTGATCTACTCATCCCCCATCTTTTGTTGCACCCAAGGACAAATGGCCTTAAGCATAGAGGCAAGTACGCAGGAACCACTACATAATTATGTCAGCTGGCCATATATGAAGAAAGTTTGCTTTCAACAGTTTTATAACTAAATCGTTGAAAGGTCACTAGAAAAAGAAGACAGGAAGTTGACATGAGTGACAGTTTTACATCTAGATTGAAATAATCTGACAAAAAACATCAGTGTTTGAGTTTCCTGTGTTTTAGTGTCAGAATGATCAGCTACTCAAATACAAGAGAAAAAGCATTTTAGCTCAACGCTTTTACGATTTTTTTTATTTTTTTTTTATCTTGCATATCTAGCAGCTTTTAAACCAAGCTAAGACATGTTACCTATTGCTCTTTTTATGTTTCCCAATCAAGGCTCTCATTGGATTCAAATGATTCATAATGAATTTCCAGCTAAAGGCTACACTGCAGAAACTGCTGAAAAATGTCTGAAAAAAAGACAACTTGAGTTGCTGTTTTTCCAAAGCAGCACAACACAGAAGAGGTCTCTTTTTTATCTCCCTTGGGCAGGAAGCGAATGAGAACGGGGGGGTCTCTTTGGCTGACAAGTACAGTAATCAAATGTCTTTTCTCCTTTGGGATCCTGGGGCTCAAACCCAAGCGATCCCAGGATAAAGCCAAATACAAAAAAGGCTTTGTATGTCAAAGTGAACTTGAATACAAACCTGCAATAAAAGTTAGATTTGAAAAAAGCCACAAAGTGAATCATTCATAAAGAAGAATCTGTCTCTAGACAAAGCCTATGTTCGTTAAATTTCTGATTGTAAATTTAACAACACAAATGAAAACACAGTCACTTCTCAAACATCCCTCATGCACGTCTACACTACTGAGACGCTTCAAACACTGTCATGTCTAAAGAAGATACTTTCTGTGTCCTATCAGCTGATGCTGCCATCTGGACAGGAAAAAGGAAGGATGGACTGCAACTCTTCCCCTAATGTCATCTCCAGAAACAGGATATAGTAGGCCATGCTATTTTCTACCAGACAGAAAAAAACAAAGCTCAACAAAACGAGTTAAATTTCATTCTATTTCTAAGAAAAATTGTGTCTATATTTATTTTTATAAAAGAAGAAGATGCTCTAAATAAACAAAGATAAATATTGGTTAGAAAGATGATAAAAAGACTGAATTTTTCTAAGTGTACTGTAAATTCGAAGCAAATTCTGCAATCTCTTTTTGAATTCTCTTCCTTGTGAAATAGATTCGTGTCGCTGCCGATTAAACACCTCCCAAACACATTTCACTCACTGCATGTTATTTTCTCTTTTGAAGAAAGCTCTCATCACCAAATGCTATTAATGTTCTCACATCCATGCACAGGCACACACACACACACCTCTGAGTGCACAAAGCGCAGAAGGAAGACCAACGAAGGGAGCCAAATTAGCCAAATTACAGAGCTGCAGATCACGCCAGCCTGCTGGCCTCCTTTAAATCAGCTTCATGTGCTAAATCTTTCACACTTTCCCTTTCAGCTTCTATCTGAAGCTTGCTGTGACCTGCTTGTGTTTAACTCTTTTTTTTTTTTTGTTTCTTCAGTGTACACACTCAGCACACTGTTCACACAGAGATGTGGGCATGAATAAATAATTCAAGCTTTGTATATATCAGGTGTGTGGGAGCAGTAAGAACTGGAAAGGATTAGTAGTAAATGTGAAAACGTTTAACCTCAAATGTCCTTTTTAATACCATAGTTTTTTGTTAGGGCTGATTTTGAGGGCAGATTTGAAGCTTTATTTTTAGCATAAGCATTAAATACAATATACAGGTGTTTTTAAAAACTTTTCTAGACAATATATTTTACAACCTTAAGCCTTTAAAAAATCAACATAAAAGTTTAAAAAATGTGCATATGATGCTTTCATTTGGAGGGAATAAGCAACATCCTTTCAAGCAAGTGAATTAGTTGTACATTTTTTCCACTCTTGGGAAGGAGGTTAATCCATCTAAATTACCATTTTTCTACAACCAATAAACTGTGTTCTGCATTAATTACATCCTAAGTATAACTTTATAGGTAAAACAGCAAAAGTTTAAAAATGAAAGAAAGTTTGCTATACAGAATGTACAGTATGGTTGAATTAAGTTATAATAACTAAAGGATCAAGGTGTCCTTTCGATGTAAGGATTTAAGCTCTCAAGGCTAAAGCTGTATAAACTTAGCTGAAAATGATCCAACAATAAACAAAGCATAAAACTGAAAAGTTCTTTTGGAAGATTTGATGTGTATGTTTTTTCTCTTAAGGCTCTGTCACACTTTATCTTGCCACAAAATTTGCTGTATCTAAAAATACTTTTTACGTGGGTGTAACACAGAGAGATGTTGTGAAACATCAAGTCCCGTCATGTTTATGAAAAATGCTTGTATATGTCTATGTTGCCTAGATACTTACACATATTGCATGTGTATGGTTGAAAATATTACAGTATGCTATGAGTACAACCCTTGTAGCCAAATCATTTAGTTTTCTTTTTTTTGTTTGCATACTTAAAGATTGGTTTATTTTCAAGGCTGACTATTAATACTGTATCTTTCAGTCAGTGTCCCAAGAGCCACAGATTATTTAATGTTAATCAGGAAAACTAAATAAATGAATACATAAAAGTCTGGGCCGCTCAGTGCTGCAGTGGGTAGCACTGCTGCGGGTTCGATTCCGTGCCCAGGGTCTTTCTGCATGAAGTTTATGTTCTTCCTGAGCATGCATGGGTTCTCTCCGGGTACTCCGGCTTCTTCCCACAGTCCAAAAACATATTAGGTCCTTGGGGTGTGAGTGTGTGAATGAATGAATGATTGTTTGTCTCTGTGTTGCCCTGCGATAGACTGGCGACCTGAGTAGGCTATAACCCGCCTTTCGCCATTGACAGCTGGAGATAGGCACCAGTAGCCCTCACAACCCCAGCTGGGATACACGTGACAGAAAATGGATAGCTGGATGGATGGATAAAAGGTCCAAGTCTGCAACTTTGAGAATTTGTCGAACCCTGACAGGAAAGGTTCAACAACACAGACAGAGCATTGGCAGAACATAGCAGGAGAATAAGTGATGACATCAGCGTATCGCCATATCTCTAGCAGTCATTGGGCCTGAGGTTTGGGTGACCAGGACAAGCAGACGGTCCATCATGTGAATGATGATATAATTATATATGATATAAGTTATTTTGCAATTTATGAACTGAACTGATATAATTACACTGAGGTCACAGTAATAATTAAATAACAACGTACAAAGTATTGTGTGTGTCTAAACTCTTTAGGGTCAAATAGTCATAGTAAGAGTACAACTTTTAAGATGATGACATGATTAAAGTTTTCAGGGTAAATACTTCGTGAAAATATTGTAGATTTGCACTGTGTTGTTATGTGTTGCTTAAATATACACTTCATTACCCACAATGCACTAGGCAATAGGTTACCTCAGAGATTATGTACACAGATAGGGATTTATTTAGTAGTTTCAGCATAAACCCATGCAGACCGTGTGTGACTTTTCATTAACGCATTACACTGCATAACATGCAGCTTGAGTAAAAATCATCCTATTACTTACTTTATGCATCCAAATGTTCCAACAAACATCTAAGGACAAAGAAAAAGAAAAAAAAAAAACAAGAAAAAAAAACAAAACATTGTCCTATTTACTTATAACATTTTTTAACTTTCATATGATTTCCTAATAAACAATCAGGAACCCTTTGCAGATGTGTATGACCTTAAAATCTATTGCTCCATTTATATATTAAATAAATAAAAACGACTTTTCTTGTTAGAAAGTGGTTCATTATGGCAACACCTTAACAGACAGGAACAGGAAAGACAAGTTTGATATCTTTAAAAGCATCTTTTTGGCCGTCAAACATCCTTATATTAGCAACTTGAAACAAAAAGTTGGTATTTGGCCAAAGCAGTATTTTGAGCCATTACACTGCCTTACTTGCTGATGTCCTTGTAAAACCATTAGGCTTTAACAAAGTAAATAATCAGTCCAAACATTAGGTTTTTGGTTCATTTAAACCTCAATCACTATTTGTAATGAGAGCTTAGACAAGACTATTAGCCTATCAGACACCCTTAAGTCCAAAGGACCTCATAAGTGCTATTGGATTGTCTTTAGCTCATTGTTTTCCTTTGTCAACCCTAAATTGCTCAGATTAAACCTATTTTGATTTTGCAGAAAGACATTCGTGAGATTCCAATGATTTTTAGTAAAAAAAGAAATTGAACTATATTTTAACAAAACTAAGCCGAATTTCAAAAGCAAACCTCAAGTCTGATTATTAGCTCACACTTTATGATAAACAACTCAACTAGAGCATCGATTGCAGCTGATAGACATAAAAAAGTAACGATAGAAATAGAAATGTAACAATAGAAAAGTAAAAGCAAATGTATCAAACAGCAGAAAAAGTGAGTCATGTGGTCTGCTAAGGCTTGCAACATCATTTTTGAGATTTACAGAACACTTACATACAGAGGAGCAAAATTAAAATGCACAACTACAGAAAACATGCAGGAGGGAACTTGCCGAGGAGAGACCAGGAAACCAAAACTAGTCCAAGATCACCTTCAGCGAGAAGCCAACAACCCAGAACCATAGGAATGAATGACTTGGAAAAAGTGGGCCCATAGGAGAGCTTTAAGATAAAAAAAATAATAATATAAAAATACTGCTGATTCAAAAGAGCATAACGTTTTGTCACACAATTACAATAAAAAATCCAGATGATACTCAAAACTTTAAGGGAAAGTATATGGGAATAAGGAGACATATGTTGACCCTTTTTTTCATAATGACAAATCTAGTGTTAGTTGGTGAGGTTGACATTGTTTTGCTTCCACAATAAGCTGGAGGTTTTTTCCTGTTAAAAGGGAGTTTTTCCTCTCCACTGTCGCTATAAGCATGCTTAGTGTGAGGGATTGCCTTCGAGTCAATGAGTCGATGCAATCAACCTGTTTTCCTTAGATTGAAAACTTTGACTGTACAATTTGACTGTATAATCTGGTGAACTGTAAAATACCTTGAGGAGACATGTGTTGTGAATTGATGCTATATAAATAAACTGAATTTAATTGAATTGAATAACTGGATTATTTGACATTACTGTTATAAAAATGATCTCCACCAGAAATCCTTAGATCATATTCATCAGTAAAGGATCAGATTACCTGTTACAAAAATAGGTCTTTGAAAAATTCATTCCCTATTAACTTGCGGTTCATCACCAAACCTTTCAGTATGGGTGAATTAAAACATCCATAAAGGAAGAGGGTAAAAATTAAAGTCTCTGAGGTGATGTTCAAAACTCATTGCCAACCATCACAAAGTCTCAATATCAGTTGTTGCTGCAATGTGTGGGACAAATAGCTTACAGGGCCAGGTGGAGTTTGATGGCTTCTTTATCCTAATTACTAAATTTTCATTTGAAGTTGTCTCAATATTCTCTGAAAAATTAAGGCAAAAAGCAAACCACCAGAAATGTATCATCCATCCATCCATCCATCCCTCCATCTATCTATGGTGGGACCGATGCCTATCTCTGGCATTCTATGGGCAAAATGTATCACAATACTAAATATTGATGTTCACATTAAACATTTGTCATTTTAATTGTTTCTGTTACAAACATCAACACAATCCCCTGCCCTTTTCTGACACTGGTTTTCATCGTTTTTTTTTTTGTTTTTTGTTTTTTGTTTTTTGTTTAACTGTTTTGGATATTTAACAGAAAATTTTCATTGAAAAAAAATCCTCCTTATGTGTCCTGTTTCTAAAGTAAACACTTCACTGGTTGATTTAACAAGTGCCTTGTCATAAAGAGCTAAATTCTGTATCACAGTGCAGACCTTCAGTGCTTAGTTACCTCATAACAGTTTGTGTTTCCAAGCAGTCAAAAAATCAATTGTTAATGCTATTTGTGAATCATTTACATTTCTAAAGAGTGAATCTCCTTTCGTTTGTCGATGTGTCATTGTAAAAATGTTTGCATTGTTAAACTGTTCTAGTTCTCCGAATTGCACCGGCCCTTTTATAAGAAAACATCTTCTATTATATATCCATGCCGATTATCCTAGATTGATCCAGTTCCAAAGGCTGCACCTGGAGTAGACATCTCACAGGAACACATCTTTAAAGTCTCAATCTATCATCCATAAACGCTGATAGACTTCTGAGCTTTGCCTTTGGATTTCAGTTGCTGGTATCTGTGACACTCAGACATACCACTGATTTTTATAAATTGACTGTCACTGTCGCAGTACATTTCTGGAATTATTTCGAGCTTCGATTCCAGACATAAATGATTATCTAGCCAGCTTGTGTTTATGTTAGAGTGAAGGGATTCATTGAATTCACCAAGAGGCAGACTCTAATAACACATTCCAGACCAAACCTCATTCCCCCTGGATATCTAACACTCACTTCCCTCATATTAAAAAACCACCAAAGAATTTTGTGGTTGTATTCTTTAAAACTATGGCCAGATATTTTAGTTAAATGGACAGGAAATGGTTACTAAACAATTTAACAATGGTTATGCTGCATAGCTAAAACTCTCAAAAAGTCCCCAATAATCTTAATACTATTTTTTTTTTGAGTGATATATAAAACACATATGAATGAAAATTGCATGTTATAGTCGCATCTACAGTGAAGACAAAATCCAGATGTAGCTGAAGACAGCTACAACTCACTGTCTCCATGAAGAACTACCTCAGCTTCCCTGACCAAAAAGCTTTCTCTTTCTATCTGTCTGCTGTGGTTTTCTTTCTGTTACAGAGGCTGACGAAGCACATAAATGTCGCCAGTCTCTGCTGGGCGACTCCCAGTGCCCAGCAGCAGACCGGAGGTCGGTGCAGCTCCCAGTGACAAAGCTAAGCCTTACACTGAGCTGGTGAACTAAAAAGTAAAAGGCTGCCAGCATCAATCAACTGCAGGGAATAGAGAGGAAGAGAGGGAGCATCCTCCTCCCCTGCTGTTGCTGCAGCAGGCTTCCTTTCAGAAGAAGTGCAGCTCCCTTCTCCCTCCCTCTCAAGGCTGTTTAAAAGGGCAAGACGTAAAAGATCCATTTCAAAGTCCCAATTATGAACCATGTAAGCAAGTCAGTCTCAAAGATTTCAATCGAGGTCTTATTTCTGCTGTCATTCAACTTTTGAATTAGAAGAAACTGCCTTATATGTTTTATTTTAGGAGAAAAATAGTTCCCATCAGAAATAATGGATCAATACTATTAGTTTGTAAGGGGCATGTTTTCTTTCTAATATTGCTGATTAGCATCATTTCAGAAATGTTGAGTTCTTTACTTCACATGTGCTTTTACTAGATGACTGTTTGCACAAGGTAAAATAAAATACATTTCTTGAAGAACAAAGCAATTCTTAAATGAATCAAAAATCAAAAAATGTGCACAAGTTTTAACAACTATCAGAGTGGTGCCAAATGGCGGCTGTGAACATCCCAGCTTGTCACCATTGTTATGTAAGTGAGGCCGTTATATTCTACTCAGAGAGGGTTAGAGGGAAGGACAGGAGTGCCAAAGTGCTTTACAGTGAAAAACAGCCCCTCCTTTTGAGCAATGTGGAGAATAGATTATTTTTCATAATTGTTTGGTCAGGATTAATATTGCTTTTTACATTTCAGTTACATTTGCATGCTGGCTTCTCAAAAAGTTTCTGTTTTACTGGAATATTAATGCATGGTTCACTGGCCAGCTCTGTGCTGTCAGTTTTACTGGTACCAGAAATTAAAGATAAAACAGTATTGTTTTATTACAGTAGAACAGTATTAAAATATCCAGTATTGTAAACTATAGGCCCATTGCATTAGCAAGTGTGCTGTTTAAAGTTTCAGAGAGAATTATTTTAGCTAGATTCGAAAAATATGTACATACCACTGATGAACAAATTGGTTTTAAAAATAAACACAGCACTGATATGTGTTTCTATGGTTTGAAATAGGCAGTAAGCAAATAAACAAAACAGAACACTATGTTTCTCTGTTTTTTGGATGCTTCTACGGCTTTTGACTGCATCAATCATGGTAAATTATTTATGAAATTACAAAAGCGAGGGCTTCCTCCCAATTTGGTTCGGGTGTTAGATGTTTGGTGTACAAACCAACCCATGCAAGTTAGATGGGGGAAAAAAACAACTGATCCTTTCTTTGTGACAAACAGTTTTAGGGAAGGTGGGATTTTGTCTCCTGTGCTCTTTAATTTGTACATGGATGACGTATCAAAAAGTCTGTAAAACAGGCTGTGTGGTGGGAGATGGGCTTTTAAACCATTTCCTTTATGCTGGTGATTTAGTTATCATATCTTCCTATTCTGCTGGGATACAGCAAATGCTCAAACTCTGCTCAGAATATGCTCATCATTATGGAATAATATTTAACCCCCCGAAAAACTGGTTATGATTTTTAGGAAAAAGGAGAATAGAACAAAGACATTCCAACTATTCACTCTGTCAGACAATGTACCGGTAATAACTGTTATGGACAAGGTTAAATATCTTGGTCACTTTAGCAGGAGTGATTTTTGGATGATGATGAAATAGAGATGATAAAATAGAGAGATTACGTCAATGGTACTATATTTAAAGCCTACTGTACTCCACTATATGCTGCACATCTGAGGGCTTCTTACAGTGAGGCTAAAACACATAAATAACCAGTGGCGTATTATGATGCACTTGAAGCTGTACGAGTAAAACAATGTACCTACATTAAAGGCTGTGATCAGGAACTTTGTGTACTAAATTATAGCCGTTTGGAGGACTCAAAATAATTAAGTTATTGTTTTATTAAGAACATTTTTGTTTTATTTATTTAGTAGCAGGAAATGCTGAAAGTTGCACCTATGTGTTTTTTTTTTTATATGGACCAAACAGTGTCTAACATAAAGAATGGTTGAATTGATTGAATTTGCATGAAGTAACTTCAAAAACAGAATGCAAGTATATAGATGTTTTTTAACCTATATTTATTCTTGACATACATCTTTTTCCCGCTTTGCTGCTAGTTTAACAGTTCATAACCAAAAAAATTTTGAATATCAACGATAGCCAGAGAAAATTTTAAAAGAACATTTAACAGGACAACTGTTCAAACCAACCCTATGTGAAATAGCACTTGGTACCCTTTTAAAGTTTTGAGATAATGGCAGTCATCAATAGTTTTTCAGAAAATTAATTTCAATTTTACCAGCCACCCATACCGTATATGAAGATAGTCATACCTTGGTATTCAACAAAATTAATTGAATACAGCCTGTCTGAAAACATGAATTAGACTAAAATATCTCAAGACAGGACATCATGCCATAATCTAATTCAATGAGAGCCATCAGTGTGGAATGTATTTAAAAAGCCATTTCTAATTAAATTTAAAAGACATTATCTATAAATAATGAAAAAAAAGGAAAAAAAACAAAGACATTTCATTGCGATAAACTTCCCTTGAAAAATAAACCAATAATGTGTTTTTTCCAAAGAACACAAAACATCAACATCTCATTTGTTTCAACTAAGAGCTAATTTAACTATAAGAAAGGCAAGCTAAAATGGCTTTCATAAGATAGGCAAGTTTATTTGTATAGCACCATTAAGTGCATGGATAGTTCAACGTGCGATGATAGAGAGTGCGATAATAAAACAGAAGAAAAATAAAAGCTAAATAAAAGCAACAAAGATAAAAACATGTGTAAAACAAATAAAACAATTGGACAAATTGTTTTATTTGTTTTAAACAAATGGGTTTTTAACTTTGAACTCAGAGCTGAGGCTTTCAGCAGTTTTACAGTCTTCTGGGAGTTTGTTCCATAGTTGAAGCATATGAACTAAATGCTGCTTCTCCATGGTTTGGTTGTAGTTCTGGATGTACAGAGTAGGTTTGAACCAGAAGACCTGAGTTGTCTGGGAGGTTGATACACTAACAACAAATCTGTTATGTATTGAGTTGCTGATCCATTCAGTGATTTATAGACTAACATAGATTTTAAAGTCTATTCTCTGAGCTACAGGGAGCCAGTGGAAGGATTCAGAACCGGGCTGATGTGTTCTATATTCTTAGTTCTAGTGAGAACATGGGCAGCAGAGTTTTAGATCAGCTGCACCTGTCTGATGGACTTATTAGGCAAACCCATGAAGACACTGTTGCAGCAATCAGTTCTACTAAAGATAAATGCATTAATGATCTTTTCTAATTGGAGATTAGTCCTTCAGTGCTGGAAATGTTTGTCAGTTCATAAAAGACTAACCTGTTAACTGCCTTTACAGTATGTGCCTCTGAAGGTTCAGGTTGGAGTCCATCATGACACAAAGCAACACTGATGGGTTCATAGTCAGCTGGTGACATCGTGCTGTAAAGCTGTGTCGTTTGCATTGTAATGGTAACTAGTCTTGTTTGCTATAATCTGAGCCAAGGAGAGCATGCATTTAGATTTTGAATAGGAGGGGCCCTAGAATGGATGGAGCCTTGAGGAGCCCAGTATGTGATTTTTCTGGTCTCTGATTTTTTAGTTCCTTTCTGACACATTAAATTCCCTGTCCTTCAGGTAGGATTTAAACCATTTCAGTGCTGTACCAGAAAGGCAGACCCAGTTTTCAAGACACTATAATTAAATCGGGTGATCAACAGTATCAAATGTTACACTGAGGTCTAATAATGCCAGCACTGTGGTTCTTCCAGAGTATGAATTTATATGAATGTCATTGAACACCTTCATCAGGGCAGTCTCTGTACTGTGGTTGGCACGGAAACCTGACTGGAAGACATCGAAGCAGCTGGGCATTGTTAAGAGGGCATTTAACTGTTAAAACACAACTTTCGCCATAATTTTACTGATAAAGGGGAAGTTTGAGATGTGTCTGTAGTTATGAAGGACAAATTTGTCCAAGATTCTCCTTTTCAACATTAGTTTGATAATTGCTGCTTTTAAGGCTCGGGGGAAAACACCTGACACAAGGGATGTGTTTATTTGAATCAAATCAGTCTAAAAACAGGCAAAAACCTCTTAATAAAATCTGTGGGTAAAACATCAAAACAGCAGGAAGAGGAGCTTAGCTGCTGAACAGTTTCTTCTCAATGTTTGCAGTTTATAGGGCAGAATCGGGACATTTTAACAGAGTTTATTATAACTGGAGACAGTATTGGTACTGGAGTTGTCATTGATGTGCAGACTGCTTTTCTAATGCCTTGTATTGCTTCACTTAAAATTTTGCAAAGTCATTGCTGGTCTTTTTAGTGTGGAGTTCGTCAGTTGCATCAATAGGAGGGTTTGTTAACCTGTTGACTGTGGCAAATAAGGCGCGAGCATTGTTGATGTTTTTGTTAATCTCTTGGAAAAAAGATTATCTTGCATCTTTTAGTTGGAAATCATATGTGTGAAGTTTCTCTTTACAGATTTCATAGCTCACCACTACCCTTCCAATGAAATGAAAAGACTCATTAAAAAAAAAAGACTATTCATTTGTCTGAAATACACCTACATGATCAAGGGATTTGGGAAAATATTTAGCTGAGGAGACATTTTTTTTTATAAGGGAATGTTTAATGTTACATTGTTAAACATATATACACACCAACATCTCACATGATTGTGGAGGCTGATGGCCTAGGGCTGTCTTTCTAAGTCAGAACTTAGACCCCGTGTTTTCATTTATAAAACCATTACCTTTATGCTCTAACAGAAAGCTTTTGAGATTAGATGACAGATAAAATGAGACTTTGGTTGTTGAGGACTGTAGTCTGAAAACAGCTCCATCTTTAAAGGGCTTAAGAAACCCACAGAAAAACAGCCTTGCAGTGGTGAAGTCGGTTTCTTAACTTAAATCAGTTCTTGCAAATGCTAAAAACACGTTTTTGCCAAGGATGGCATGAACAGTTTTTAGATATACAGGGCTGTATCTTTTTCAATTAGGAGCAGGTTGTTTTGATGTACTTCACTCTGAATAAATCTTAGATACATTTTTTCCTTCAATCACTCCTTTGAGATTAAGATTTGTTTGATGATATTTAGCATTTAAATTTAATAAAAGTCCAAAACAGAAACAAGAACTTCATGGAAACTAGCAAATTTGGAACCAACAAGGGAAATTACGAGCAGTTTGCAGAAAATCACCAATAAATCAAACAATGAGACATCTCTGTGCTGCTTTGTAAAATAGTAGACTCTTTACTATTCCTGATATCTTTCAGATGCTATCCTACTTCTACTGGATTAATATACTTTCTCTTCACTTTTACCACCCAAAACATTCTACTGACATTTCCAGGTAAAAGTATTGGACAGAAAAATAGTAGCATATTCCCCCAGAGGAAAAAAAAAAACAACCTAATGAACATTTAGATGCTACAGTTGCCAAATGTTTTTTTTTCTCCAACAAATACCAAGAACTGTCTAAGAAGGTGGAAATTTTAATGGATGACAAATATTTATCAGAGAGGCTTTACCGATGAACAGAAGCCATTTTATCTAAACTGTCCTTTTGTCATTTTAACTGCTGCCTTTCCATAAAAACATCATAATACTTCTACTTTTGGAGAAAGATTAAACGATTCCAAGTCTACACCTAGAATGAGGCCCCGCACAGCTTGGTCACAAATCATCTAAGCTTGGCTACGTGATTTACTAAGTGCGTCAACAATCATATTTTCAAAAGTACTACACTTTTATAACCTGGAAAGAGACAAACATTTATTTATGATCACATTTAAATTTCATGATTATCATAACACATTCCACATAAGCCTCCCTGGTTTCTCGTGAGCTGAGCGTCTTGCGCCGGCTGTTTGGGCTCTGGATAGTGTTACAGTGACGTTTTCCCTCACACAACATTAATAGCTGAAAAGCAATGTCCCACCCACTTCTTCCTTGTGGGATAGCCACATGCTAGATCATGCAAGGAGAGATGAACGGCAAAGCTTAGGCCACATTTGCAGCTTTAAACCATTTCCTCTTGTCATACTTTCCTTGATAGGATGAGCAGCCACAAAAAGAATAACTTTAGAGGCATTTTTACATCAAGCTGTATTCTCCCAGTTATTTGACGCTTTCTGAATGTGTGCACAACCAAAACCATTTCAGGTTTCGTAGTTATAAACACACAGGAAAACTGGAAAAAATCTTTTCTGTACTATATTTTCTAGAACTACCCAGATCAACCCAGGATGGATAAAGGGTCTTTACATATTTATTGCTTGTGGTAATGCAAAGACATTCTCACAGTGAGGGAAGGCGTTGTACATTTTAAAAATAACTTTTCTTCACATTGTCAGTTCATCTCTAACCATCTCCAGTGTAAAACAATCAAATTGTACAGTCTTATTCTCAAAGGAAGTAATGAGCCTTAAAAATTCTTTAGATTCTTCAGTAACAAAGGTCAAGAGTTTCCGCTCAGTAACAGAAACTCTTAGCAAACCCATACTTCTATATGTATCCCAGAGTTACATACTTACAAACCACTTAAAAGGTTTAAAAACACACAAAGGGTTGGCTTCTGCTTTGGGGTTTTCCCCAACTATATAAAACTAGGTAACAGAACATATTGCATGTGGTGTTCAGGATTTAATTACAGCATTTCAAGATAAGTTTGTTTTCCCAAGAAGCATAATAATCAATTTCTGGTGAGCTAAAGGGCAAATGAGCATCTGACAATTCAATGGAAAAATGAATGATTTAATATAGAAATGGGATAAAGACATTTAGTCTGAGAGGGAAAAGCAAGCCATTTCACTGAAAGGAATGCTTGCTACTGTAGCTCTGTAAACACTGGTCCGCACTATCGATCAGTTCCTTTCAGCTCAAGTTAAATTAAAACAGATGCCTTGCAGCCTGTGGGTTCTGGCCATTTTGTTTGACCCTCCGGTGTTTCCACCTCACTCCACTTGTGGTATTTAAAAAGGTCGCAGTGGATCCATTCTCAAAAAACATGTGGAGTAAATCAAACTGAAAGAAAAAAAACAACAACTTCCATTTGTGCCTTTGGGGAAGTGAATCCTCTTACAAAAGAGCAGGGTGACATTAAAACCGTAAAATAACATTTCCATCGATTAGGCAAGGGGTGATGAAAGTTATATACAGTTAAAACTCTGTCTCTGACCTAGATTGTACCTCTAACATTCTTCCTGCTTACTTTCCCAGTGTCTACTAATTTAATTGTGGCAGAACAAAAACATACTGGACTACGATAGGCCGTTTGGGAAGTTCTGTGCAATATACAGCAGATGTGCATATTTGCATGAACAACTTCCTCATTCAGACAAAACTAGTGTGGTAAAAGCAGGCTTTGTTCATTTCATGTACCACGTATACTGGTGTTATGGTCACACAGGGGAAAATGAGAATCTGGAAATATGAACTGCTTTACATACGGAGACATTTAAGTTGGATTCTGTAAAATAAAAGACAATTTTCTCCAAGTGTAGTTAGCAAAAAAACAAACAAAAAAGCCTTTTAAAGCAAAGCATTTTTACACTGAAGAGCCTACGACAGAAAAAAGTCAGTTTTTACTCTGCAACAGCCATACAATTTTTTTCATCAAATTAACGTTAATTTTAATCTTCTTAAACCATTTTAAAAGCACTTGGGCTCAACCACGTGTTGTAAAATGGTAATGCAATCCAGCTTCATTATAGAGGAGCTTTAAACAGCTGTCCCAATAGCAGAAGCAGAGGTTACTGAATGAGGTTTCCATAGTTTGAGGTAATGAAAAACGGGTCCATTTGCAGAGTTTGATACAAGTGACACTAAGTTATGAGATCATTTGTATATTTAAATGACTGGTAAAAGTGGAGTTATTAAATTCCTGCAACTGGGCTGCCTTTTATCCCAGCTTTTTCAGTCTTTAACACTCAGTTATTTTAAACTACAAAACACACATACATATGCCGGTTCGGGGGTAAGCTATGGTTTGGGGCTTTGTTCAGGGACAAACATGTAGTGGGCGAAGCTAGAATCGAAGAAATGCCTCTCCACTGGTGAAAGACTACTCCCCTCCTGCTCTACAAAGGTCATATCTAAAGCTAAAACTGTTTTCTTTTGCACTGGAGATTTTTTTTCAATTACCCAGTAGAGTTAATATGCAGTACATAACGTAAATATGTAATTTGCAAATAGAAATGGATAAACAAAAAAAAACTAAAATCCTTTAATACAAGAATTTAGCCAAGTAAGTTTATTAGTCTACATTTATCTGTGGTAGTTACCAGTTCAGTAAGATCCTTATTCAAAAACATTAAAGCAATGAAGCAGAAACCATTTGTCAGTTCTGAGAAATGTTTAAGTAATACACAGTGTTGCTGCATATGCAACAAAGTGGAAGAAGGAAAAAAAAAGAAAAAGAAAAACAGACACGTCTTCCCTCAGCCAGGGCAAGAAGACTTCCTTTGCCATTCAAATAATTGCACATTTCCTTATTTTGGTCTCGCTTCTTCTGCCGACTTTTCACTTTTTGGTGACACGAGGCAAAGCCCACCGAACACAGATCTACTGAAAGCATGAATCCTTCTGGAAATTCCATAGAGGAAACCACTTTTAAAGTCTACAAGGTCTTCACTAGTAGCATGAAATCATTTGGTTATATTCAAAAGAAACTCCCATTTTTATCAACAGTATGAGATAGTTTCATTCCAAGACCAACGCTGCCATCATGTGGTTATAAAACATTATGGAAAACCCAGGTAGTTTGTGTAGTGTACTTTTATTGACAAATGTTATAATTAAGACAACAATGATCCTCTGAGAAACATACACACTGTATCAATGAGTTACCCCACGGTGCACTCTGACTTTTAAGTGAACAGGAAGTGCTTTAGTACATTGTTTAAATGTTCAACATTTTATGCATCTTGATAAACATCTGATATATTTAAACCCCACACACAGCAAATAGATTCTGATTAACAAGCAAATTACATCACAGAAAAAAATTTGATTTTTAAATGTATATATTAAATCTAGTTTTTGCAATTAAATTAGCAGAAACACAGTTCAGCTATACACCATTATCAGATAAAATCAGCCAACAGTTGTGTATTCCAAGACCTAAGATAGCACATATCAGTTTATTGTACAAATAATCATGAAAAAAGAAAGAAAAACAATGTATATCAGGTATGACACCATTTTCCACACCCTAATCTTGTATCTGCAGCACAGCGTGTTGGTCACATGCGGAGGGCAGAGTCTAAAATGGAACACAGTAAAATCAGATTTAATTTAAAAAAAACGAAAACAGTAATTTCTCCAAAAAAGATCAAGTGTCTTTATTTCCTTCCCAACAGGAGAAATAAATAAAAAAGGCTGCATGTTTATTGACTTGGATACTGTTTATCCTCTATTAGACAAAGAGGTTATTTGTTTCCTGCATTTGGGGTAAATCAGTCAGGGTCAGTCTTGCAAAGGCCAATACTTACACTTGAGTTGGAAATAGCAGTAATCACAGTAGGGCCTCCTGTTATGGATGCGAACCTGGACTCCAGTCTCTGTTCCTCCGAGGTGTCGATTGCAGCCCACACACTAAGAGCAGGATGGAGAAGTGAGAAAGGGATCAGGGCCAATTTTAGATCCCAGCTGATCTGAAATGTCTCAACATTGCTTCAAACTGTCCACCACCTTAGCACAAAGCAGATGTCTGTTTCCGTGTGAACATGAGATGCATGGCTGTGTGCAAGTTACTCTCAGTAACAAAAAGGAAAGTCATTTTACATCTACTGGTTAATGAACAATTTGTCCATGCCTGTGACATTTACAATTAACGTCTAAAAGCGAAGCATGACAGAGTACTGTCATCACCCATTGGCCAATTACACAAGTTAAAATAGAACCTGGAACAGAAAGAGCACTTATCACTACTTCTGAGAGAGCAGACACCACTGCAGAGGCTTTAAAGACTTAAACACAAACCATTATGCAGGCGAAGCAAGAATAATGAACACTACAAATTGAAAGTTCTGATTTCATTGGACAGAGTCAAAAAGGAGAAACATCCCAATAGAAGGACCCCCCCACCCGACAAAAAAAAATTAAAAGCAGGCAGCCTGGTCCGATTATTTGAAGCGACAAGAGTTTTGTGACCACACCCTAACCAGGCCTTAACCTCTCACCTGGAAACAGGTCAGGTGGAAACAGAGACTAAGGGTCTTTATGATCATCGCAGCCCCACTACCCAGGACACGCTCACACACACAGCAAGTCCTCCTGCCACTGACCATCCTGGGGCGCCACATGTTAACAGTGTAAGGCCACCATATGGGAAAAGAAGGAGAAAAACACTTGCACACCAAAGGTAGGGAAAATTTAAACAACACGAGTTGTTTACCTGGGTTGATGAGAGGACTCCATGTTCACATGTCTCTGGAAAGACAACGAGCCAGTGCTGTAGCGTGAGGAGGCAGTCCTAGTCTGAGCACTGTAACCTCCAGCAGCTGAACTGGGGCGAGGGTAAGTAAATGTTGCAGCACAGTCTGGGGATTGATGGAAAATATCCAGGTTGTCCAGAGACTCATATCTGTGGAGAGATGGCCACAAAACGATCTAAAAGACAGCCAGGACGCAAAGTGAGTTAAAAACCTAGTTTATTATTACCTCTTCATGGCGGTGCCAACATCATCATCTTTATGAAATCCACCGTTGCGTTGGCGTATCCAGCTGTTGTCGGTCAGAAGCTGAGTCCTCTTCTTCATCTCCTCCAAAATCTGCTGTCTCTCCCTCTCAGCTTTTGACATGGTTAACCCTCTTCTTTTCCTTGGATCACCTAAACCTAACATTTTAGAGGTTAGCCCATTGCAACAAAAAGAGAAGGATGGAGTAGGGTCAACTAACCTCTTGATTGTCTGCAGGGTCCAGATAAAACCGGAGTCGACATGGACATTGCCCTGTTAGAAAGATTTAAAGAATATGACATTTCTAGCTCCACATTATTGCTAGAAGTTTGTTGATGGCTCTATTAGGGCTGTACCATATGGTGGACAAAATTATTTATATTGACTGATATTGATATCTTAATACATTTTTCAAATGATTTAAAATAGGGACAAAGGATAAAAAGGCTGAACTTAAACTAAAGCCCTAACCCTGTTTGGACATAACCTTTAAAAACCCAGCCAACCATGCATCGTTTAGCTAATTAGTTAATCCTTTCCTCTGCCTATACCTCCCATATTATAGAGTTAAGGATCAGAATTTAGTGGAATTATTAAACATTTTGGAAACATTTTCTGTTTATAAGGTAACAATTGCAATAAATATTGCACAGCCCTAAGCTTTACTTTTTACAGATTATTCTAAAACTTGTCACCCTAAAAGAAACTAATTTCCGGTGCAGTTAAAAGGAGAAAAACAAAATGCATCAAAAGTCAATAACATTATATCAAGACTAATTTCTACAGGGAAATATGCTGTGTTTGTAAGCAAGGGGATGAAGGCAGAGTGCAATAATAAGTGGAAACTGAGCTGAGCTTGTTCAGACCTGTGAGCATGGGACAGCTGAGCGAAACCACTGGAACCCTCAGCCCTGATGTTCAGCAATAGGAGCAAAAAGGCCCAGCCAAAGCACAAGATGACCCAGCAGTAATGAAATGGGGAAAGAAAAACATTGGAGATCATGCAATGTCTGTCATTTCATACGTTTGCTTTCAAGAACACTTAAAGAAAAGCTTGTTTACCAGTCTTTCTCAGTAATCCTGTTACTCTGCACTCTGTGGGCAATACTGGGATGCATCAGTCCAGCTTCTTTCTGATATTCTCCATCAAGATTCACTTTCTCTTCTTTTTTTCCCTTTGTCAGTCCGTTTGCATAAAGCTGGGAACTGGCAAACAGCTCAGGACCACTGCCCATCTCAACAGCATTCTCCTATAAATTACAATTGTGTTTGGATGTAGCATTTGTGTTGGTAGGGAATAAAACAAAAGCCAAATAACCCATTAACTGACAAGAACAGTAACTAACTAAGCCAACCACTGCTTTGACCTGTTGGGGGAAGAAATTTATATTATGTATACAAAAAAAAGTATATCTCATGCACCTTTTCCTTCCTTTGGCACCTTCTTCTTTGACTATTTGAGCTGATGTAACGAGTACATTACAGAGATAAAAAAAACACCAATTTTTTTCTATCAAAAAACAAATATTAACAGAGCAATGCCACATATCACTTAAAATGAAGCAAAACAAACACTTTTTAAACAAGCTTGAATAATTAGCATTTCCTGGTTAGAAAAAATAAAAGATTCTAACAGGGGAGACTGTGGAAGCTAACCAGCAAATCACTCGTTAACTTTAAACTGGAAAACCAATTTATTCTGTCCATATTCATCTTCTTGATTTTTGCTTTTGTAATAATTGAAATTTATTGATCTCACATTGGAGAAATTGACCTCTGCATTTAACCCATCCCCTTCAGGAGCAGTGGGCTGATATTGTGCGGCACCTGGGGAACAGTGTGGGGTTAAGGGTCATGCTCAGAGACCCAGAGCGGCAGTCTGTGGGAGTGGGGCTCAAGCTCAGAACCTCAGGATTCCAAGCTCTATGCTCTAACCACTAGGCCTCCACTCCCCTTATTGAGTTCATATGTTTTTATTTGCCTTAAATAAAGTTCATTGCATGTGAAACTAATGAAAATTAATCAACAAGCATCACAAATGAGTTTAATATGCATGTTTACTTTTACAACTACAGGTAACTACTTCTATCTTAAAAACATGCATCCAAAAACAAAAAGATTTTAAATGGCTTAATTTGAAAGTTCTCTAGTTTTAGTTGAGAGCAAAACCGTTTAAGGACTGAACTTGATCATGTTAAAAATATCTACTACTGGCACTTTTAACATTGATGGTCAATTCTTTCATATCTAAGCATCAAAATGAAAATTGCTTATTGGTCAAGATAATCTTTAAGAACTAGATTGTATTTTAAAAGCTACCGTAGTGGTTGCTTTTCTGTTTTTTGGCATTTTTTTAGATGGCCGACAAGCTGTGAAAACTTATACCAGTACCATTAGATAACATTAACTATTTGGCTGTGTGTACACAAACCCTCCTGACCAAAAAGCAAGTGAAGGTATGATGCCAGTATATTCAGATTTAGGAATATACTAAAATCATAAACTGAGCGTTTAAGAAATTTACCCTCAGCGTCTCGCTTTCCATTGCATCCTGTTGTGCCCTTTGCCACTCTGCCTCCAACTTCTCTTGATCTCGCTGGTACTGCTCCTAAAGGAATAAAAAAAAATTGTAGTTTTTCCTATAATAAACAGTATATTATGATTGAATTAAAGCATTTGCCTGCAGAAGGCGCTCTTGCTCTTCCTGCCACTTCTCCTGCCGCCTACGATCCTCCTCACAGTCCCAAGCCCAGCTGGATGAGGATGGGTTGAGGGAAGGCACCTGAATCTGGAAGTGCAAAAACAGGTTGTAATTTTCAAATCACATGGATGTTCGTCTGAAATAAACATAGCTCAGGTACAGCAATGGAATAATTATATATATATATATATATATATATATATATATATATATATATATATATATATAAAAAAATATAAATAAATAAATAAATTATTTAACTTACATCAGATATTGCTGATTCCGAGCCTCCTGTGTGAAAGTATCATAGAGGATATGACATTACTTTATATAAAAAAAGTGCAGCCTTATATTCAGTAGATTTGACACCAGAGTCTGGGGATATATTAGAATGCTAAATATATATTTTACACCACATACACCATCTTTGTTTCCTCCCTTAGGCTGTACCTAAGGTTCTGTTTTCAAAATGAAAACAGAACATCTTGGTTTGTGTTACAGTGACTTCTGGAGGCCAAAACACAAACATATACTCCAATATGAATACAAGATTTTTTTCTATGCTCATTTTTATCAGAATAAATGTGTAAAAGCAACTTGTTGCAAGTTAACTGGACCCAGATTATAAATGAAATGCTGCTTTTACATCAGCACACTGATATTTCCCCAGCCTGAAGACAGCACAATGAAAAACACTCAGATGGAAACTGTTCAAGCACAGAACAAAAACTACAAAAAGAAAAGGCATTCATCTGTCATTCTGACAAATTCTAAACCATTTGGTTTTCCTTGCTGCTGCTCAACAAATGGTGGATTTCCAGATTTTAGCATCTAGCAAGCTGCTCAAAACAAACATGAACTCAACACAAAGCAAGCATTTACCACACAAGTAAACCCATGAGCTGATTCCTGCACAGCATGAGGAGAGAAACAATTGTAGGAGAGAAGTCACGTAAAGCAACAACCACAGCTTGATACATGGTGTGGCTGTCAAGTCTCCTGTTTCGACCGTATTTTATCCTCCTTTACTGTCGCTCTTCCGTATAGGCAGAGTCCCATAAATTTCCCAGATTATTGTGTTATAGAATATTATACATCAAGATAAAAAAGGTAGTAATAGTGCTGCTAGCACTGCATGAAAAATCTGATCACTTAATTTTGGTTTGCAATGGGTTGACAAGTATAAATTTCATGGGCACATCTAAAAATATAAGAGATACTTGACTTTGACTGGGGGAGTCGGATGGTTTACAGCAGATATTGTAAAATTTTCAAATCCAAAAATTGACAGTTACAACATTGGGAAAATCGGCCATATATTCATGGTCCGATTCTGGCCAGATAAATTCACAAAGAACCTCAAATTTTAAAATAAAGCTGTCAATTACAAAACGCTCACTACAGCATCTGTAAGTTGCAAACCATTGCATAATTAGATTAAATGTAAAAGGACAGGATCAGTGGTATCAGTCCTGTGATTGTGTGGCGTGATTAAGCACTTTGCAAAGGCTAGCACAATTTTGCTCAAACCTGCAGGAACCTTTTAATCTTGATACTCTGTATTATGAAAGGTCTATACAAAACTCAACTTTGACTAATCTCAAACGCCCCCTCAGGTTTTTAAATGATTATATGGTCAGAATTCTGCTAAAAGTGCACACGCATAACACCGATATGAGCAGTTTTATTTAATATGCATGCATATAAACTATTCTTCTCACACATTTCTAACATTGTAGTCATGCAGATTTAATATAATCTGCCCCAATATAACACCAGCATAATTGCATGCTTTCTTTTAATGCACCTTTGATTCTCTCATACTCTTATGGGGATCTGTCTGTGCGCTCGTGTCGACCTTTATCACTTTGAGGGTGGAGCCCAACAGAGAGAATAAGCTGCCGGTGATTTGCCACTTTTGTGGAAATCTCACACAGATGGTACCGTTTTCCTCCTAGCTGCGGCTAACTATGTCAACAACTGCATCGTTAGGCTTATCAGTGTTCTCTTCAAGAATAAAATTCTTACAGTAGCTGCAAACTGACTTGCATTTACATTTCTAAACAAGAGTGAAGCCTTACTTTTCTTAATACAGTATAAAAGTGAGGATAAGGTTAGTTTATGTTATCTGAAGTTCAAATTAGACTATCCTTTTATAGAATATTGCTACCGCTGCCAGAACAGAATGATTGTGTTAAACTAAGTTGCTTAAGGATGACTTGAATTTATCAATACTTTTACTTTTTAACTTTGCTAGCAATACTAGCCACAACTAGGCAGATAACTGTACTGTCTTAAGAAGCAGTCAAGCAGTCAAATCACAGGCAGTTTAATTCCTCTGGTTGGTTCCAAACTTAAAGTCACAAATTGATACAGGTTCCACGAGCAAGTCAGAGAGAATATACAACATAAAAAGGTGCGTGGAGAGCAGTTTATGTGTACACTTTAAATGAAACTGCTCGTATGAATATTATTATGCCCTTTTGGAAGAATTCTGACTTCCTAAATGAATTCAGTCAAAGTAGCCATTTAAGTAAACAAAAAGCAATTAAGGAAATGTGTATTTATTTTGACTAAATCTAGCAAAGCATAGCAAAAGCCTTCCAAGCTGTACAAACAAGAACTAATTTTACCTTTCTGTGTGAAAAACTCTTTCCTCCTTTTTTGATTTTCTCTAGTTATACTAACATTTTCTACATGGAAAGAAAGACTGAATTATAAAGGAGAATGAGTCTGCATTCGAAATGATTTATGTAGAAATAGCTACCTTTACATCTAGCCTTGGTTGTGTTAACAGAGAAGGGCCCACCGATGACTTTTTCTTGCGTTACCTAGGAGGATGAAGGAACAATCACAGCAAGTGGAAAAAATGGCAAAGTTTAAAGGCTAAATTGTGAGATGAGATTGTCAGAATAGACCTACATTGTCTGTCTGCCCATTAAGTTGAGATTCTTGTGTGTCTGCCATTTCTGCAGAGGCTGCACTGTTGGCATGGTGATCGGAGCGGCCTATTAAAATGGGTGCCGTAGAAGTCAGATTAAGGGTCAACATGCTGTGTCCTGGCTGGTTGTCATTACTTCCTTTATTCGTGCTCCAATCTGGAAAAATAAAAAATAAAAAATGTGTTTTAACAATTTCTGAATCAAAAAATTGGGACAACTTCTGTAGTAATCATCATCACCACCATTGCTGTCACTTTTTATTACCCTTGATGCCATGACGCCGAATGTCCATTGTTAAACTGCCAGAATCCAGGGAGGATGCCATTTTATCCTTCCACTGACTGTAGGTCATATGTGCAACAGCAACTCCATCAACTGCCACAATCTCATCATCCACACAGAGCTGGCAGTGCTCTGCTGGACTGCCTGTAGGATGAATATAAGGAAGAGGAGCAAAAAAAAAAAGTCAGATATCAGTTTAAAGAACATTTTGACTATAGTTGAAATGAAGCCACAGCAGCTCACTTCTCAAAGTTAACAAGTAGGCGAGTAACCAAGCTATTGGGCAACATATACAGCAAGTGGTACCTGTGTAGCATCTTATTTTTCATGGTTGAGTTTTTAAATACACATTAGATACACATTTGGAAGTTTTAATGCTGTTATGTGCTTTAGGCATACAAGTATTTTTTTTTATCTTTCTTTCTAGATTGTTTAGTATGGACTTTAGTTGAATTATTTTTTTGTTTAGTATACTTTGGAGTTTACCTACTTCCTTTTTGTAATTAATTTGGCCTCGTTAATTAGTTTTTGTAGGACCGCTTATTGATAGGTTGGGTTTGGAAATGTTTGGGATGGACTCTACTGCTCTTCTTCTCGCTCCTCCATCACCACCACCGAGGATGCGTCCTGAAAAGGTGGGCCCGTCTCTATTAGCTGTAGGCCGCAGCTGACATCCCCGGCTTGCCATTCGGCATTTTTGCTAGACTTTGTTTTTGTTGTGATTTTGGTTTGGTGGTATCGGTTCTCCTGTTTGATTCTTTTTTTGCAGTAGATAATTTTTTGCTATAATCTGGTACTAGTAAGGGCTTTGGACTGCCCTGTATAGGGTTGGCCCCCAGTTGTACCATTTTGTTCTTTTTGATCCGCTGTTCTGGTCCGACTTTCTGTTAATACTTTTTTTTTTTTTTTTGAGGGGGGGGGGATATTTAATTCTCTTTTTTTTCCTCTACACAACATCCAAAGCAGCTGAACCGAAAGAAAAGTTCACAAGAGTTTTAAAATAAAATATATTTTTCTGACCCTCAGTTTTGCCTACTGTATGTGTCCTCAAATATGTTGTGCCCTTGTCGGAACTAACATATTTATAGAGGCTCGTCTAATAAAAATGTATCTTTAGCAAATAGTTGTGTCCTGAGGTTGGCATTTACCACATAAGTTAGAACAAAGTTTTAGGATGATAAATATCAAATTAAAATAGTCTAGGCTTAATGCCAATTGACAACAAATAATGTATTGTTTTAGAATATGGCTGGGGGATTAATCAATAAAATAATTTTTTATCAAATAAAATTGGAAAATATTGATTTTTCCTCACCAGTGCACATTTTGAATCTCCATAACATTAGTTATTAGATGTTTAATTATACACAGAGCTGAAGTAAATATAAAATCACTAGCTACACAAAATTAGCCATATATTTTCATTTCAGACCGTTTTAAAACCATGTTTCACAACTAGATGTTCTTTAAAATAAGATTGCCTTCTTGGTTGGGGGTGGCGAATTAATATTTGTGACAAGTAAAAAAATAAAAATAAAAAATTCACCCTGCCCTATTCTAGAAACAATAATTAAGCAAGTGAGGATACATTTTAAAGTCTTACCTGGTTGAATGCTTTTTATTCTCACCCCTGTGCAGTCCCAGTGAGTTTGGAAGCCAAAGTCTGGGACGCTGTTTGGTTTCAGAGTCAGGCTCACTCTCATGTCACTGTGATCAACCTAAAAACACATGCTCACGTAGGTAAAGGTGACACCTGTAACCTGAGGTCCTGTGCTTTCAGGTAGAAATAAGAAACCTCTTACACTAGTGCAGTAATGGATACCCTGAACAGTCTTTTTCCCCCCATACATTTCTTCAATGATTCTTGACCACTAGATCAATTTGGTTATGATTAATTTGCTTTGTCACGAAATGTTTGCTACCCAATATCTAATCTGCATCTTATTAGGAATTAAATTATACAAAAAAAATAAGCCTTTTAGAACAAAGTCTGCAAACCAATGATGTAGCTTAAAAGAAATCTATGATTATAACAAACCCAACAACCCAATTAGTGGTCATTTGTAACACTTTATTTTAACAACAGTGTTGCACAAGCAAAAACTGTTAAGGGATATTACCTTAATTCAAGTGACCAGCTGCGGTAGCAAGTCAGTAACAAACCGATTAAGTTATTCTTTCCCTTCCTACATAAGGCTAAAACAATGTATGCAGTATAGGGATGAATGGAGGAACGTAATAATAATGATGATGTGTATTTGTTTTTAAAACTCAAACAAAATTATTATGGGTACATAGAATAAATAAAATGCATCCCTAAATGTAAAAAAAAGCTAAATATACAAGAAAGTAGGTGAATATACAAACGTCATTTGAACACAATTGAAATTTCTGCCTCCAGTTGCAGTATTCTTGGTGCATAATGACTTTCTAAGTTATTAGGCTTCTCCATTAGTGTTATGGGCCTACAGTAGGGAAAATAAGACACTTTACCGTCTAAAGATGCTAAAATGTGTTTATTAAAAAGAATAGAAATAAGATGCCTCGAGATTCAAAGTTAGTGGACATAATTATCCACTTAGGTACCATTAAACCACAACAGTTAAGGAGGCATAGCAAGGATTAAAAGAACTGCTGTCAAGCTTTTAACAGTGTTGTATAGCATTTCTCTGGCAAAGACATCGTTTAGAGTGGCACCAGCTGGCCAAATTTTAAATGACATTAAAGAACATTACCTCCACCTTTAGGCTTTAAAGATTTGAATGCTTTTTGATTTGTTGAAGTTAGATGACAGGTGATTGTTTAAGATCTGAAAAGATTAAATTTCATTCCAAATAATTGACCCTATTTATTTCAATATACAGCAGTAAATTTTTCAGGGTCCCACTAACTGAAAACCATTACCACTACCTTCCCATGTACGTAATGACAATATGCACATTGACATCAGTTATTTTATAGGACTGTCAATTAAAATGAAGCCCTGCAATCAATAATGAAGCACATTTTAAATTATGAATGAAAATAACTAACAATTTACATTTGCAAAGGATATAAAGGGAAACTGTTCTGTTAAGGTGCTTCACTTACATATAGTGTACCAATTTAAAATCAGCATTTATATCTTCATGATGTAAAACCTACCATCTGAAAGGTTGCAGTCAATTTCAATCTTTTGGTAGGACTGTTTTTAATACATTATCTTTTTAGCCATTAAAATATTTGAGTAAGATGCCTTAATGCTTAATAAAATATTTTGCACCAATTTCACTTGTAAGCATTTAATTTCAGTGCACGTCTCTTCAAACAGTGAACAAACAAGTACTTTACAGCGGATTATGCAATTAAGCGGAAGCATTAAAAGATCAGCTTAATTTGTCTCAGCAGGTGGAAGCTATTCTTGTTGTAAATAGATGAATAGGATCTTGACAATTATCATAGAAAACATTTTCAGTGCACAGTGCAGAGTCAGACTGAAATACATTTCACTTTTACCTAAAACAAAAACATACCTTTAAGACTGTACTTGCATTAGATGCAAGAACAGAGCTTTTGTTGTTGGAAGATGATTTTGTATAAGTCTGAGGGAAGGTTTGATCATTCACTTCCTTTCGCTGTCCTGCGGCATTCTGCCTCACCTGGTTAGCCTTCTTCTGCCTAACCGAGGCCTGATACTGACCCCGCAGATGCGCTGCTGCAGTCTGCCTTTTCAGAGCTGGTTTGGTTGAGGAATGGGAATCCCCAGTGTTTACAATTAAACTCAGACTGTCAACCTAAGGATAACAAACATGATCACACACCGAAACAAGCACATTTATAGAAAGCATACACATTAGGTTTAAAAATGTAAAAAAAAAAAAAAAAAAAAAAAGGAATTAAAAAATATTTTTTTTTTGATTTTCCACCTAACAAAAAGTGACAGCTCAGGTTCTACTTTTCCTAATTCATTAGGACAATGAATACCACACAAAATATACTATAAGATAATATATAGCAGAAATAGTCACAAAAATCTTGGTAGCATAAGTCTCTTAGCATTAAGACAAACTTTTTTTTGGGTGCCATTTATTGGATTGGATGACTACATTTCTAAAGTACCCCAACCATGTCAATTTATTACACTGCTGAAATAAATAGGCCTGGATTAGGAGTCACAGACTTAAAGTGGAAAAACACACTACAGGCTGATCTATCTTTGATGTAATGTCCCTAAACAGGTCAGTTGTAGGCTCTGTATTGTTTGTTCCCTCTATGTGCCTGTATGACCTTCCTACAATGGCAGGACATGCTCCTGATGACCTAATCAGCAGCAGATTGTGTCCTGAGGGATGTCCCCACCAGACCTGGACTAAAGAATCCGCCAACTCCCAGACAGTCTGTGGTGCAATGTGACATTGGTGGATGGATCAATACATGAGGTCCTAGATGTGCTAAATCATACTGAGGTCTGGGGAACAGGTGGGCCAGTCCATAGCTTCAAGGTCTTCATCTTGCAGGAACTGGTGACAAACTCCATCAATATTTATTAGGAGGAACCAAGAGCCAACCGCACCAGCATATGGTCTCACTATGGGTCTGTGAACCTCATCTTGGTAACTAATGGCAGTTATGCTACCTCTGACTAGGTGCACTGAAGCATGTACAACTCTCTAAGAAATCCCCACACCATTACTGACCAACTGCCAAACTGAAGGATGTTTTAGGCTGCATATTGCTCTCCATTGTGTCTTCAGTACCGCACAGTGTTGGACTGTGAGAACAACCCTCAGCTATGAATGCGATGCCCTCATACCATCCTCATGGAGTCAATTTCTGTTTGTGCAGACACATGAACATTTTTGACCATCTAGATGTCATTTTGCAGAGCTCCGGCAGACCTCCTCCTGTTCCTCCTTGGACAAAGGTAGAGGTAGCAGGCCTGCTGCTGGGTCGTTGCCCTCCTACGGCGTCCTCCACGTCTACTGGTGTTCTGGCTTGTCTCCTGGTGGCACCTCTAGCCTCTGGACAATATGCTGACAGACACAGCAAACCTTCCTACCACAGCTCGCCTTTATATGCCATCCTGGATGAGCTACACTACCTGAGCCACTTGTGTGGGTTGTCCCTCTCGTGATACCACAAATGTGAGAGCACCACCTACATTCAAAAGGGACCAAAACATCAGCCAGAAAGCATAGGTAGTGACAGGTGGTCTGTGGTCCCCACCTGCAGAACAAGTCCTTTATTCAGTGCATCTTGCCAACTGCCAATTTCCACCAATTGTCCATTCCGTTTGTAGAACAGCATGCGAAATTGATTGTCAATCAATGTTGTCAATCAGTGTTGCTCCCTAAGTGGACAGTTTGATTTCAGAGGTTTGATTTAATTTAAGTTATATCGTGTTGTTTACATGTTCCCTTTATTTTTTTGAGCAGTGTATTCTATTCATGCAGTAACCAGCAGCATCAATATTAGGCTAAACAATCGAGCACCAATAGTGTAGCAACGTGTACTGGTCAGCAGCTTTTCCTTAAACGTTTGTGGAACAACGTCAGATTCTTCAGCTAATAGACGGCAGCCAGTGTTATTGCATTTCTTACTTAACAGCTCATCCAAGGGGATCCAGCAAGTGTTTTTGTCAGGACAGCACGCAGGTTATTCCATCCACTTAACTAGGAATTTCTGGGAATATATATGGTAAATCCTGCTCTATGGGGGCTAAGCCGTATCATCCATAGGAGCAGAGATGTGGAGTTTCCTACTAGTTGAAGAATGTCATCCTGTCGAAAAAACATTTTGCAGTGACAGCAAGCCAAATGTTCTAGTCTGAAGTTTTCATCCCAAACCATTATACTGCATCTACCAAATGCTGTTTTGCATTTTCAGATTAATTATATATTTTTTTCATGTGGACAACTCGCCCATTCAAGTCTACTGCTAAACTCAGAAATGCAATCTCTTTACAACTATGGACCTTTTCAGGGTAATTAAAGCCATCTTACCAATTGTAAAATAATGTCAAGGAAAGTAAAGAATTTAATATAATATACACACACTTAATTTAGCACAGAGACACTTTTTTTTAATCGTAGAGTGTGAACTCACATTGTGTTGTTTTGGTAGTGTGGATATTCCGGATGGCTTTGCCTCGAAGGGTCTGGCTGTGATCGGAGTGGAGAGACGAGTGGAACCCTCAGACCGACGGTACCCACGAGGAAGACTGGCAGAGCTGGACCATGTTGCATTTCTGGACAAATACTTGGAAAGCCTTGCAGACTCCTGTCTACAGACCCTTCCATCTTCAGCTGAATTTGGATATGATTTTGGAATTCCATCAGATTTCTCGATCAAATCATCAGTAACATCAACTCCTGAATGACTAACTACATTTGGAGAAAAAGTTTTCCCTTTCAGATCAGTGCTGAAGGAATGCATGTATGAAGCAGAATTGCAGGTTGTAGCGGATTCTTCAGAGTCAAACAGTTCAGGCTGTATGATGTTAAAAGAAGAGGAGATCTGGTTTGGCAAACATCTTTGTGGTTGCACCTGTCCAGAACTGGAATGAAAGGTAGACTGGCTGCCTAGGGCTTTCACTTGGGTCTGAGAGGTGAAAGCTTGGTGTAGAGAAGGTGTAGTAACTCCAGCTCTTCCATCTGAAGCTAAGGAGGCAAGGGCAGGCTCCCCTCCGATGATGGACCCACCAGATTTAGAACTGGCTCCCTGGTGACACTCCTGTACAGACATGGAGAAACAGTTTTTGAAAGACTGTCCCTTAAATCTGGTGATGTTAAAAATACTTAGAATAGTTGTAGAATAAACCTTTGTTGAGATAAAAGTTAAGCTAGAACTATTTACAGGTAAGTAACCTTACCTGTGGATAGCTTTGGGGTCTGAAAGGGGTGTCAGTGGCATAGCTGCTGGTGGAAATTGCTTCTGTATGTGGCCTGAGAGCAAAACTCAGA
Source organism: Cyprinodon variegatus (assembly GCF_000732505.1). Lineage (NCBI taxonomy): Eukaryota > Metazoa > Chordata > Actinopteri > Cyprinodontiformes > Cyprinodontidae > Cyprinodon > Cyprinodon variegatus. Next base: position 2,091,908 of record NW_015150468.1, read on the forward strand.
GGTTTGGATGGAGAAACGGAATAAGGACGTGGTAAGGAGCTGTGCCGCCATGGTGACTGATCTCTAAATAAAGGACAAAGAAAATAAAATCATCAATAGTGTCGATTTGCCTTCCAAGTTGCATATTTCCTTTCTAGTTTTCCTTTTATACATAAGGTTTTCTATCTTAATGTACCATTCACATACCTCTTTATAGGCCCTCCTGGTGCTTCATTACCCTCATAATTTCTCACAGCCCCATTGGTCATCTCTTTAAAGATATGCTCCCTTTCAAATGACCTCCTGTACAGTTCAGACTTGGTGCTCCTGCGTCGATTCTTCCACCTCGTCAAATCCTAAAGCAGAATCTAAAGTCAACACCTTATTTGATTCTCACTGCAATCAACTACTATTTGCAATATGACTAGTATTTGTGAAACCTCAGGGGTATTCTATATGGCATCTCCTTGGGAAGACTAAATTTAAGTTTATCTCTTAAGAGGTACACAGGACTTTGTAAAACAGATATTCAAATGGTTTTACTTCTAACTAACCTTTTAAAAATTCAACAGTTTTGTTCATCCAGGGTGATAAAAGGCAAAATTAGACTTTGTAATACATGAAACTGCAAATACAGACCATATAATGAGACACTTTGTCAAAATGGACTTACATCCTGCCACTGAACTTCACTGTCCCTGGCAGCAGCACTACAGTTTCTTTCAATTTCTTGATTCCAGTCCCTGGTGTCTTGGCCTTTATCAGAAATGGCATTTCCATTTGAAACTTTACGCACGGGGTACACCATAGGGATGTCACTGAGGGATTTGCTCCTAGTTCAGAGAGACAAAAAGAGAGAGAATGTTGAAATATTGATGAATGAAAACAATATTGGTTGCTGTGCTGCCCAGGAAAAGCAAATGCACACCTGAGACAAAGTTAAAGTATTTCAGAGAGATGTTCATATAAGGTTTCCTAGTCGGTCTTTCATTTCTGTGCCACTGCATCATATTAACATGTTTACAAGTGAATAAAAAGTGATCAACATGATGCAGAAGAGCAAGAATGATATATTTTTCTTACATGAGAATAAGTGCCAGCATAATCAGCATATTTGATAGCAGCACTTAATGACAACAGATCACAGCTATGCCAGCTGTAAAAACATGCTGAGCATACGAACATGATAAATGGGTAGCAGAGTGCAGGAAGGGAGAAGCATTGCAATCAGCTACTGAGCACTTAACAGATGTCTTCTGCAAATCATAACAGCTATAACTTGTACAGTAACAAGTTATAGCATGGCTGTAAGCAATAGAGTAAGGCAGATGTGAAAACGAAATAAGCTACAGTAGCGTTTACCAGGTGGTGTAATAAGACAGTGGCACAAGTTAATTTTAGGAAGACAGACCGATTACAAAAACAATGCTGAAGTGGCATAGATCCTGCCGTCTGGAAAATGAACGGGGATGCAACCCTGGAACTCCATTTTGAGAAGCAAGGAACATTTAACAGATGGGAGAAAAAAAAAACACCAACATGAAGCAGCAACGACAACAAAAAACTAAACATTTGCTTGAATAACAGCGCTTTTTGACTCACCAAATCCAGCCAGGGTTGACCTGAACTGGTGTCTCAGACTGAATCTGACATGCTCTACAGGACCAGAAAAAAAAAATGTGAATAATTTGTACCCATCTGAGATAGCCATTTCTTAAAAGAAAACCTAAAATAAGAGATCTGGAAGAAGAAGTTGTATACACTACAACAAAAATTTAGAAGCCAAATATGATGGAGAAATGAACCGGTTTAACATCAAGCAGACATGAATTAGTCTGACAGTTTGTTAGCCCACTGAAAATTTATTTCCACAGCTATATAAGACCACAGCAAACTGCAGAGAGTGCTGACATAAAGCTGTTAGGTTTAACATGTTTCTATTATGGCTGCACAGATGAGGCAATGCATGATTCATGTTTAGCAGTTACTAACAAATGAGTCTTGTCATCAACATGCTGGTAAAACATCCTTACATCAGTGCCATAAATGGAGAGAGCAAATGTTCCATAACATACCACAGCACAAAACGGTCAAATCTTAGTTTTACAAACGGGGGGGAACAAAAAACACACACACCATCGGAATATACGTCATAAGAATGCAAAAATAATAAGCATGGGAAAGATGAAGCCAGATGTTCAATCTAGTGTTAAATCACAAATGTGGGTGTCAATTAGTGTCAAATCTCGGGTTTGCAAAAGGTTTCTTCAACGGCGTTAGGATGCATTCCTGAAGTGGCAGATACATCTTGCACCATATGAGGTGGCAGACTCCTGGAAGTGTTCTCCAACTCTTCAGCAAAATGCAAAGTTTTCTGGCTACAATCAAAGACACAAAATATGTTGCATGAAATTATTCTAAAAACAATTTGTTGTTGATAAAAAACATATTTATAAAAACAGAGCAGAGTCTGCTTTGGGTTATGTTCACATTCCATAACTAGCTGATTATATGTAGTAGGCAAACTACAGCTTATTTTTAGTGGCATAGCTTCTCATGCAATTTTAAGTACATCTTTTTTGCCAGAGGGTTATTACATGGAAAATGCTTGAAGACTTAATACTTGACAATTACAAATTAATTTATAAAGGCAATAATTTCCTATTTGTTAAAACAATTTTCATATAAGCTTGTAGTGTAATTTAAAAGTAATGAACCTTTCCACATTTTGTCACAACACAGTATTCAATTGGGATTTAATGAGAAAGACCAACACAAAATAATCAAAAATTGTAACCTGGATTGAAATTTTGAAGTTTAATGACTTTTTAGACTTGTTTTTTAGACTTGTTTACAGCCAAAAGAATGTATAAGTAGAATACAACCAAATGCCTTCTTCTTTTCAGATAATGTTCACTCAACGAGACCATGAACATTATCAAAAGGGAATAAACATCTTTAACAGTGCACATGTAAGAACTACTTTAACATCTTTTATCAAGTAAATTAGTTACGTTTTAGAATTATGCTGTAGTTTAGGTGATTGGCTAAAACAAGCAGACCTTTCACTTAAATAATTTTAAAAGAACAATGAAAACATATTTGCTAAATGTCCTGAATTGTATATTAGTCAAGGGACTCCACACAGATGGTGGCAAGCGACATTGCAGTTACAGCTGCACAGTGGCATGCTGACAGGCACGAGGCAGCTGCACACAGACGCCATGTCGTATACGGTCATGACTACTTTTGTCATGTAGCTTGAGGATCAGAATTGTAACAAATGTTAAATTGAACAAACAAATCATGAATGAACAGATGACCACATACTTTTGTGGAAAGCTGCAACACCACTAGTCTCAAAACTTGTGTAGCTTCAATCTTAGTTTATTACAAGATCTGACCAGCTTTTGGTCATTGCTGAAGATAAGCATCCATATAGCATGATGCTGCCACCACCATGTTTAAAAGGCATGGTATGTTTTTGTTTTAGGCTGATGTGCAGAATTTTATACTGACTCACACCCACTTAACAAGATTGCATACCTTCTTCCTATTCAAGACAGGCCAGATTTGTTAAGTGCACCACTGATACATCTCAGATTCTCCTACTGTACCTGCGCACCTCCTACAGACTTACAAGGCGCCTTCCTGGTTCTATCACTCTCCATGTGAAGCTGGTGAGTGTAGGGAGCCCACCACTTAAACTGACCTTTGTAAGTTTGTAGACGTCGTATACCATTTCCATCACCATAAGCGCCATGATGTTTATCCAGTGTTGCTGCTGTCTGAACCAGGCTTTGTAGGGATATCTCCTGTCTAACCGCAGATGTAACATCCGCCTGTTAGTCTGTCAACCCCCCTTTAATTGTTTTGACAAATTAATTTTAACATGTTTTTATACAAGTTTGTATTAAATATTGACACCTAGAGGTTCAAATTCAAGGAACACACTAAACATACAGTAGGAAATACAGTTTTCAGATGCATAGATCTGAAGCTGGAAGTCAAAGGAAACCCGGCCGCGTGTTATTACTGCCACTTGTTGGACTGACATTGTTGTGCAGTTTTTCCTAAGGCTGAATCTCAAGTGACGGGAACACCACAACGACCAATTCCCTGTGATTCCTATAACCAGTGTAAAAACAAATCTGGAACTTTAAATCCAGTTGCTTTAATGGAAAAATTGGCTAAATTATTAACAGACCAGCAGTTGATGAGATGTTCTAAGCATCTAATCACTTTATACACCAAATTTGGTTTAACATGTCCAACTACTTTTTCTCTGGACCATGTGCTTTTGGTTCATTTAGGTTTAATAGCAAATCTCCAAGCTTCACAGAGAACTGCTCTTTTCATAAAGATACTTAGTTACATGCAGATATACTGCATTAACTAATAAGCGGACTAATCAAAATAGATGCATCAGATTTGACTTAAGTATACAAGTTTAAAAGGGATATAAAAGCATATGTTGAGCCCTTTAATTTAAATTGAACATCTTCGCACAATTAAGTAGACCTTGGTGCTGCTCTGTTATATAATATCCCAATGGAATACACTGGATGTGTTGCTTTAGCAAGAAAATCTGAAAAGGATCAGGGGCTAAGCACACTTTCCAAGCACCTACTGTACGCAACACTGAAGTGTTGCTAAAGCTTAGCCTTGTATTAATTTAGTAGGATAAAGACAGACCTTAGGCCAAGCATTTTACGATACCAGGGCCGTTTCTGGGAGCCAAGGTAGATCCTGTGGACATGAATCTCTTCTTCAGGGGTCCAGTATCGAGGCAAAAAGCGATCATAATTGCGATTGAAGGAGGTCTGATGTAAAGTCTGCTTCAGTCTTCGTAAATAAAAATCATCTTGGACAGGGTCTGCCTCACTAAAATTATCTTCCGAGTCATCCTCGTTTTGGGCTTCAGGTGAAAGTTCTTTAATTTCTTCTCTGCTCCAAGCGGGAAACCCAGTGAAGAGTGGTTGATGGGACAAAACTGTATCAACAACACTGCAGTAAAAAAAATAAAATACCCAAGACTGATCACTGCCTAGATCCTTTTTCAATTCACTGCTTATGTTAGAAGCTATGTTTAGCAAGCAAAAGTAAATTAGAGATGTAAAAGTTAATGAGATTATGTGTAAAAATAGTGCAATTAGACAACTGTAAAAGCATTACTGGAGACTGGTGGTGTCACACCCTGATCATGCAATCCATTTAATACTCCTGGAAAGGTTCCCTGAATATTGCAATGATCTTTCACTGTGAGTCAGTCAGGACTCGGCCACACAATCAGGAAGACTGCCGACTTGACAGAAGTCTGACAGACAGTCTGGCTGCGTTTCTGTGACAAATGCACCCAAAACTGTGTGGATATTCTGCCAATTTTGAAAATAAAATTTATAATTGCATTATTTCCATTAAATGAAAAAAAAAAAATTGCACAGTCTCCCCCTTCCCCCCACACAACAACTCCCAAAAACAACATACCAGCAGTGTATGTATCATGAGATGCATCCCTATTTCAGCCAAAAGCTCTAGTTGTGATCATGCCAATCATCACAAACCAAATGTGTAAAAAAAAAAAAAAAAAAAAAAAAAGGTCAATTTCCTCATAAAAATCAAATATGCTGTGCCATCATCTTCCAAATACATCTTTTTACAAGGCAGGAAGGTCTCAGGCAGATCAAGTGACTCACATAAGACAAAAGTGTTTCCATTGCAGGTTTGCAAAATATAAGAATTTGGATACAACTGAAAAACCACCTCAAAGTGTAAAAACCTTTTATTGAAAAACTTGTTTTTCAATAATTGACAAGATTGACAGTTTTTTTTTTTTTTTTTTTTTTTTTTACACTACACTGATCTGCTGATCACTGAATAATTTGATTTAAAACGTATTTAGACCATTGACCATAAGTACAGATCTCAGATCAATGTCTCTGCTGCCAATTCTCACATAAATACTTGTTCTCAAGATTAAGAATCTATTCTTTTCAGTCAGATCCTTTCTAAAATTGAATTTTCTGGTATTTTTTTAGCCATTAGGACTGTGTAGTTATGGAACAATACAACTATAACTGGCATTCAAATGCAAAATAGTTAATAGTGTCTGTAAGGACAATAGAAAATGCATCTTAAAAAAAAAAAAAAAGTAAACATCAGAAATGGATGAGAATTGTAAAATATTAACACTTTCCTCACAGAGCCCATGTGCAACGACCATATAAGTTTTTGCTTTGCAGCCAAGTTCAGCCTCGTTTAAACTTCATTGTGGCACAGATGCTTTGACATTTAGAGGGAACAAACAAAAAACAGCTTGGGTTAAGGTTAAGTTTTAGCCAGCATTTTGTAATAAACCACATAATGAACACCAGCTCCATCTGTTATATTGCTACTAAATCTAAAATGTTTAATACATTTGAGACTGCTTTCAAGAAGCAGGAAAAGCTAGAACAAATAAGCTTGATTTCGGAAACCCCCATTCCATAAGATCCCTGATTAATCCACAATATAAAAAACAAACAACAACTATCAATTATCCAAAAATAACAGTACCGAATCCTTAAAAAGAAAAAAAAAAAAAGAAAGAAAAGGGCCAAGGAATTCTGCTACTTTGTAAATGTAACAAAAAGGATAAGAAAAAATAAAAAATTTAACTGATGTGTCAGTTTCTTTCCTACACTTTCAATGGCGCAAACAAAATCCAAACTTCTCTGGTTCAGTTAAACACCACCATTATCCCATGCTTCCTCTATGAAAAACCCAATCAGATATTAACATTGATACGATATTAGCCAGATATTGGCCAATATCCAAAATCTAATATATGCATGCTGATAGAAAGACTGCTTCCATTTTAAGTTTCTGTAACCCATTGGTTAATAATACATGGGTCAGTGGCTCTCATACCTATTTTTCTCCGTTTTAGTAATACCACTTGTTCAAAACCTAACCTTCTACATAATTAGTCAAAGCAAATATGATTAATGTCAATGTCAGTATTTGTATATGTCAGTTGTCTAGAGCTGCAATGTCAGTATCGTATCTCTGATAGAAAATTGTATTGGGACAGTCCTAGCTGCATCACCATTATATAGACAAACACTATTTGGACAACCCCCCTCCGAGTACAGTCAACTTGAAAATAAATAAGCATGAGTTGTTAGCAAAGGACATGCATGCTAGAAAACAAGAAATAAGCCAATTTTAATGCAGTTATATCAGGCATCCATAGAAATTGAATGATACAAAATACCAAACAAATTTCCAAGGAATTCTGAAAAGACCAAATGTCTGCATACACAGTTTGTTTAAATACGCACTAAAAAAAAATAAAAAAATGCACCACTGACAGTGCAGAGGAATGTAAATAACTGCAGCTGTTCTCAGGTGCAAGGTCAGCTGGAGATAAGCAAGTTTGTAGTAGTGTGTGAACTTTCTGTTAAAAGCAGCAAACACATTGATGTTACCTTGGAAGTTGGCTCGTATGATCCGCTGCCTTTTCCGACCGTCCCTGTTTTCTACCAAGCGGTGGTTGGACATGTCCTTTGCTCTGCTGGGCTGAGACCTTCGTACTGTCCATCTTGTACACCTGCTCTGCTTCTGCGTCACTTTCAAAACCTGGGGGGTATTTTATAAACAGTAAAGTTTTAAAAACAGAAAGTACAGTTAAGAAAACAAGTGAAAATGTATTTTTTTTAAAGTGAAACAAAACAGGCTCCCAACCAAGAAGAAGAGAGAAAACTTTGCATGAGGACTGTGTTCAGACAGCCTCTGGGGTGCATCCATAAAGGCATTATACTGCTTCCCATTACACAAACATTTATCACCAGAGTGTGGAACTTGTCACAATGAAACACTGACGTGCATCCAGCCAGAGGCAGCCATATGCACATATTTTTCCAATACCAAATTAAACAAACAGCAACTGGGTTATGAAATGACTGAACACTTGTGGATACTTCTTTAATCAAATTAAAAATGTTGGCAGTATACTAGTACATTCAACAAAAATAAAATTAACATAGTTTGAATCAAAAAGAACATCAATAGCTACAAAAAGACCATAGTCCTGCTTAAAGTCTCTAGAAATACATTCTTACAGCTCGCAATATATATTTTAGTGGTTAGAGTTATACAGCAGTTTATTGACAAGGACATTTAATAGCACAAATATGTACCTTCTTCATGTAGACAGACAGCTTTGGGGTCCACACAGTCAAAGCCAACTAAAGAGTTTCCTCTATTATAAGTCTGTCTTGTTTGCAGACTTTCCTCTCCCTCAGAGTGCAAGCACTCCTTGTAACTCCCATCTTTTACAAATGCATTAGTGCCCTCTTCAAGAGCCTGGTTTTAAAAGGAAAGGTTAATATGGATCAGTAACAAAAACAGGACTGAAAATGAAAAAATAAAATAAAAAACACCATGGTTGAACAGCCAGCTTACCTTGGACAAGGCCAAACCTAAAAGCCCCTCAAAAGCCTTGAAATTAAGCTGAGGACCACTGTAGAGTGTGTCAAGTTGAGCCTTGCGACCCAGCCAATAGATTGTAATAAGAACCTAAAATTGCAAACATTTGAAAATAAAGTACACATGCCAAATGAGATATTTTCATCTGCTAAATAGTTTGCCAATTCAGACAAAAAAAAAAGCAAAAAGCAAAACACAGCTTAGTACAAATAGACATTTCTCTGTCAACAATTCAAGGGTTTAACAAAAAAAAAAAAAGGTTAANAAAGCAAAACACAGCTTAGTACAAATAGACATTTCTCTGTCAACAATTCAAGGGTTTAACAAAAAAAAAAAAAAAAAGGTTAAAACCGTTTAACTTAATCTGATAAACATTTTAATAGCCTCTATACAATTGTCATGTTGTTTAAGAAAAATTTGGCTATTATAATTTTTTGATGCTATCTGAAGCTGTATGCAAAACGACAACATTCATGACAGGCATTGGGCCTGGGCTATCACTGATCTATATAGATAATGAAATGAAATAACCATGTATGGATATTTTTTGTTTGGTTGTAATACAGCAGGTCTGTATTTGAAAATCTTTAGAATATCCATTTTACAACATGACTCTATAATGCTAATTTCAAAGGAACAAAAAAGGACATATATAAACTATGCAAGATAAAATTTGACTTTCCGGATAACTATTCCCAGTACTTTAGTTGAGGGGGGATGGCATCCCCTTCTTAAATTACCATCTCCCCATCCGTCCCGTGTGGCATTTTATCACTGAATGTGTAATGGCAATGATATTGCACTTTCAATATTTGGCAGGCTGTGCGTTTACAAGTAGCCGGACCAAATTACGGTGGCCCAGAGGCACATGTGATTTCATTTTCAACCTCAATGATGCAACCAGCGGAGCAGGCGGCCAATCGGCAAAGACAACGCAATTTGAGGGACTTCATTTTTAAGAAGGCAAAAACTAACGTCAGGCAAATCAAGAGTCAGAAGACATTACCTTTTATAGCTTACCATTGTGTCACCAAATATGTAGAAGTCCTAATCTCTGGACATAGCGATAGCATGCAAAACTAGGTAAACTAGTTTGAAAAGCAAACATTTTTCTGTCTTTAAAGTTGTCATGAAACACAAGAATTAGTCTAGAGTGTAGAAGCACTGCTGAACTACTGACTATCCAGTTCATCAGGATCATAACATGCAAAAGGCCTATATACATTGAGATTAAGAATACAGAGAGCATACACTTACATTCTTGAGTCTCCTCTGGCTTTCATCACGCCTGGAAAAAAACAAAATACTTATTTTCATCCTGTACCATGACTCTTCCAAGATGCTTAAAGATGCTTTGCAGTCAGAAAAACAAAAGCTGCCTGCAAGGTATCAATACTTCTCATTTGCAACTAGTGCTAAACAGCAACTTATCAGGTTTAAAAGATAACAGGGTATCAACTTATACGAATTAAATTATATGGACATGGCTGAAGTCCTATTGATGCAAATTAGTGGTCCTGTTCCCTTATGAGCAAACTGGTTGTAAAACATCCATTACAGAAAGTTCTGGGTGTTGCCATAGACATATCTAGACTATATAATTACATTAATGTCGGACAAAGGAGAGGGCATTACTTCCAAAGGACATTGATGTTTTTAAAACTTCACCTGAGTGTCACCCGAGTGGACAGATCCTGAAGATCACCAGGATGAAACAACTGCGACTCGTTTAATCCGAGCTTTCCACAGGCTTTAAGGAAAACTGTCACATTATCCTGAAGACATAAAAAAAAAATATATATAGTTTTAAAACAAGAAGTCTATGAAATACAATTGTTTATTCCAATCGATTTTGCAAATCAATTTATCTGTCGACTTTTTTTTTCAATTAGTAATCGGATAGCACAAGGTTCCTCAAATAGGATTTTTTTTATTTGTTTTCATCTTAAATGCAAATTTTTTTTACATACATTTTTTGTATAATTACTGCTCTTAGTGGCAGACAGAAAAATTAAAATATATTTATATATATTTTTAGATGTGCAAGATAAATATTTTATCTTTAATGACGAGTAAAGCGGTTTCGTTTTTTCGGGGGAATGTATTTCTCGATAAATGTGTACATGCGCATGTACTCTTCTGCACTACAGAAGTGTAGGGGAGCTCTGGGCGACACCAAAGCTACGCCCTGAGGTGACAGGATCTGTCGTTACAGTTGCTGCTAACTGCAAGCAGCGAGGCTAACACTTTATTCTGCGGTCTTGACTGCATTCCTCCTTTTTCAAATGTCAGGATCTGACCCAGCATGGATAAAGACAGGTAGGACTGATTTTTAGAAAAGGCAAAGAAGAATGAACAATCTGGGATTCACATGCAAAAAAATATAGTGTACTTTTTCTAGAGGTTAAACACATTCTTATAAAATAAACCCCAGAAAGGCACAATTTATGTACAAAAAGTAAACCTGTACATGAAAATATGTTTCATTTTTATAAAATGTTTTTAATTGTTGGAATTCATATAAATATACTGGTGTGATAACTTGTTATACGTTTGATTGGTTTTTGGCATACATCTATTTTGAATGTATAGCCCCTACATTCCATTTCATATTACTTTCAACAGGTCCAAACCATATAGTTGCACCTAAATGAAACAAAAAGATTCCAGGTTTGATTTAAAGGTTGTAAAAATGTTCTTACTTTATAATACTCATGACTACTAACTGTTTCACATCACAATAAAAATCGAAGAGGGATGGGGAGGTAACGTCAGACTCTAATGTCCATCGTAATTTGGGTAAAGCTCCAGAACTACCCCAGACACCTGCCCCTTATACAGAAATCCACCTAAGCACCTATGAGTGTGACGGATAACTTTTCGTCCTGTAAAACAGTTGTAAAAAACATCCAGTAATATGAAAAAAAAAACAAAGACCCAACGTAATATCCTTCAGCTAAGATGTCAAAAACTTTTCAATAAAATTATTTAAACTTTTTTTTCCCGGTTGAAGGGACAATTCGTCTACTCAGCCAACACTTGCCACAGTCTACCCTAAACTAAAACATAATGCACCCATCAGGTGCTGTGTTAAGCAGAAAAAAAACAAAAACACACCAAACATGGTTTCATGGCGAGACATGAGAGACCATGAATAAAAGTCAACCATTCTCAAAGCTGATTTTTTTTTTTTTTTCCTGCCCATTGTTAAAGCTGTGCAGGATATAGCAGCTCATGTTTTGACTGGCACAGATAACCATGAACATATTCCTCTGGTAGTAGCACCCCTGCATTTGCTGGTTGCAGCAAGAGCAGATTTCAAGGTTCTGCTTTAGTTGGCAGGCCTTGTGATCCATTTTACACCTGCAGGTGCTTTGCCATCTATACTTGTTTTGAGCATTCCTGAGGTTCACAAAGGATAATCTGCGAATAAGCTTCATCTTTCCATGCACCATCATCATAAAATGATTTGCTTGTAGATATCTAGGAGGCATGTAAGGCAAACCTTTCAATACTTTGTATACCTCTTTGACTGTTCAGCTTTCACCTTTTACATGTATAGTGATTTATCCAGCCATATAAATATAGAGTGTCAGTTTTGTACCTCACATCATTAAAAATCATAGCTAGTGGTGGACTTATAGCTGATAAACATCTCTACGAAGTTAGTCTGCACTGTTAAATCAACAATCTAAAAGATGATGAAGCATCGACATCCGTCTTGAATATCACCAATAATGTTACAATTAAAATGATTAAATGTGCACACTATCAATATGGTCCATTAAGCTGTGAACAACACTAAGAGACCTCCGTTATAACAGCAGATTACATCACAACCACCTCTCCTGCATCCTTTGTTACGGTCTGGCAGGTCATTGGCCTCTGTCAGGAGGGTTAAAAATCGATACCCCGATGCATTTGCTCTGGGCAGTTTGGAAAAGTACACTGGCATTGAGGCACTGAAATGCAGCCCGGAGTCAAAAAAAGAAAACTAAAAAAATTTGTATGAACCTCATTTGTATTAAATGTTAAATAAAACTTTATAATCAGGTTTACAATTGACCCAAAAATACCGTTTAAGCTTCATTCAAATTCACATACCCTGTCTGGGTGCCTTAACAGGAAAACCACACGTGTCAACACTTCCTGACTGGCAGGTGCTTAGTTATATTTTGAGTAAAACGAAGTGAAATTTGTACCAGATGGATGAAGTCTAATACTTACCAGTCCAGCAATGGGAGTGGATAGCCTGTTTACTCGTCTGATGATTCCAGGTTTTAACTGGTTGATTAAGCTTGGAAGACAAAAATCAGCAGAGAGAAAAACATTAGGGGAGGGTACAACAAAAAGTTAAGTATAAACGAAACTGACTTTTACTTTGTGATAAATACTTAGCTTACATAAAAAAAAAAGACTTAAATTTAATGGTATAGAAGACTTAGCAGCTTAAATATGCAAGGTAAACTTTATGCTAGTTCTTGTAAACAAAAGAGTTTTGAACAACTACTATGTCTAGTAAAACAACAGAATACCTTACATAGTTTACAATAAGCTCCTTGAGTGTCATTACTTACTCGCAAAGCAACACACCATTTTCTAAGGCAACACGGAAATCACTGCAGCCAAAGGATTTTCCAGTTACCTCCTATTTTGGAAAAAAGAAAAGGGCACCTAAATCTATCATGAATTGCTTCACAACACATACACAACCTGAAATAGTAGTTTAATGTGCATAGTAATAAAATGTTTTGCTCCATTTCATCATCTTAATTCTTTCTTCCCCAGATACAACTTAGCTCCATTGGCATCTGGATGACTTGTTGAGATAATTACTAGAGTACGGAAACTTGGTAAGAGTGCTGCTCCATCTACGGTCAACAAAACATTTACTTACTGAATGAAAGAGACATTAACACTCCAACCCATGCTTTAGTTCAGCTGGGATTATCAACTGTTTCAGTTTGCTTAAGTGCAAAAATAATGAGAATCTACTTTATTACAGGTCAGAGGTTTACATAGACTTACTGTAGGTTATGGCTAATATATGAAATAATAATTCTGTAGGGGTTAGGGCTATGATTGCAGCCAAGAATGATAAATTTCAACTACCTGGTGGTATATATCCATGGATGTGTTTCCATAGAAAAGAACCTTAACACATGGCTTCCTTGTGATAATGTATTATTTTTATCTAAACCAAATGGTGAAAACACCACAGGAACATCCAGCCAACTTATTGTGCAAAAAGGAGAATTTTTTTTTTTTTTTAAATCCAAGATATTTATTTTTTGGATAATCCACTATTAACCCCAGAATGCAAGCAAAACATTTTGTGTGATGAGGCTGGTAAGAGCACATCCATTTACTAGGGTTAAAAACACTGGTACAAACATGACCTGAAAAGCCATTTGTCAACTTACTCCAATAGCAATATTAACATAAGTCAGATCCCTGTTATCCCTGTTTAGAAGGAAGACTTTACCAAGTACTGAAAAAAGTATGCAAATCCTCAGAATTAGAAGATCAAATATTATAAATGCAAAAAGGTTAGAGCGAGTTAACAGTGAGGAAACAAAAAGTTGGTTTTAATTCCCTTCCTTCAAATCCAGCATATAGAGATATATTTTAACTGTACAAAATTACAAAAATGGATTCTAGTAACTAAATTAGTAACTATATTTGTACAGATATTGTTGACCACGGTTTGTAAAAAACACTCAACTCACATTTCTGTTGAAAAAGTTTTTTTTTTTTTTATATTCTGGAAAACTCAACATAATTATTTTCATTGAAAAGGTCTCCATACAGTTTGCCATAAACTGCATACTACTCACAAAACGTAACATAAATTTAAGCAAGATAATGTATATAATCGTGCACGGTCCTAAAACAAGCCAGGAACCAGGAATTTAGAGACCAAATCATATGCTTAATAATGTAATCTACTAAGCACCATAACAAAAACATATTAGGAAAACTAAGATCTTTTTTTGTTGTTGCTGTATGTAAAAACACCATCTTTGGTACTCCTGAGCTTTGTGTAATTCAAACCACAGGTGTAGAGTGGTGAAAAAATCTGTTTAACAAAATGTTTCACAGATTTTTGTAAGTAAATTTTTTTACTTTACAAATTTTTGTAAGTAATCATTAACACAAACATTTTCAAATTATTTTTTTTGTGAAAAAAAAAAGAAAGATTTCAGAGGACAGTGGGATGATCAGGGCAAGGGTGGGTTTCGTAATGAGGACATTAAAATGGAACCATTAAAGTCCGCCTCTTTAACAGAGGGCCCCCCAAAAGGCTGCTCGTCTCACTAATTGGTACCCCCAGGAATCCACAATCCAAATTCATTTTTAGTGAACCGGGCCTAGAGTATAGCTTCAATGTTTCCCAGCAGTCAGACAAAGCAGTTCAGTGCATGGTTAACGTGGCAAAAACACAATGTGCCACTGAGGGGCATTGTCTGCATAAGCATGTTAATCTGACATTTCAATAAGAGCATGCAAAAAAACACTTTAGAACTTGCAAAACTATTGTTCATTTTACCCATCAGCTCTATTGAATTGTTAAAGGGTAACATAATAGATTAGTTTTAAACCTTAAAAAGTTAAGGTTTTCAAAAAACAACAACTATTAAGAAGAAGATTAAAATTTAATATGGAGACGATTAAAGTTTATTATTGAGGGTTTAACAGAGCTCAATTAAATAGGCAGTTCCAGACCAGATCTGCTTCAAATGATACAATTTTTTCTTTTAACAGTTTGGTGCAATCCGACTGGCCAACAGCCACTGAGCAAACATTCACATATAGCTGAAACCATAAAGAGTAAAGCCAAAGATTCTGGAAGCTCATCTTGCAGCTTGTAGCTCGGGGTATTAGTGAGACCGCATTTACATTATGATTTGGCACAAAAAAGAATGCATGACACAATTTATCACTTGAAAATCCATCCGCTTTACTTCCCTCCAGTCTAAAACACACACAGCTCATCATTGTTCGCCCTCCTTTCATCCGTTAGTGCAGGAAAATAGGAGTAAAATTGGCACGGGCTGCCTGCCAAGAGAGCTCTGGACAAAATCCTCATAATGATCTACTCAGACACAAGTGACATTAACAGTCCCATTTACAGTTGATTGACATTCAGCATCCAGATGTTGTATACATCGGTAATGATTTGAGGATTACAGCTTGCAGAATTACTGGTCACAAGTGAGGCTGAAATATCAGGGTTATGTTTTGCTGTAAAAGCCACATCCTCCACCATGGCGTGCCAACCATGCATGCCACAATAGCTGACAGAGATCTCTTACCTCATCCCTCTTAAACATAAGGTGAAAATAAAACCTGTCAGGGCATAAAGACAAGCTGTTGCATATTGATTTTTCCTGTTTAAACTAAATTATCTCGTCATTTAAATGCTGCATTCAAATAATTTTTTATCTGAGAAGTGAGGGAGGTTTTTTTTTCTTCCAGGGGACAGACTTGTTTTAAAGTCTTATCAAAGCATGCTTTGCATTAAGATAAGTTTGCAAAGTGACGCCTGGTTAAATGCAATAGTGCTTAAAAGGTCATATATAGGGAGGTTTGTTATCACAAACGATGCACAGGTGAACTTTTATACATTTTACTTTTGTTTGTGTTTGCTTTTAACCCATATATTGTCTTTATGTGCAAGAGGGAGAATGGGGGGGACAAAAACACGCATTTTAGCAGTTGATAATCACCATGTGATGTAATTAGACAGACCTGAATCCAGCGCTGAGCCTCTGTGAAGGCGTCCTCGCAGCTGACGCTGCTCTGCTGCCGCCACTCCATCTTTAATATTCAGCTTTGGGGAAAAGGTGCAGCTCTAATTGAGGGGCAAAATGGGAAACATTTCATTAGTTACGGAGCGCAGCAGTCACAGACCTGCAGCAAGCATTTTAACTTAGTTCAATTAATGACATCAGACATGAGCAAAAGGACAATCAGCATAGGAAAATAAAAAAATTAACATTTAATGAGAAATAAACCACTACCTGAGGCCGTCTCTCTGATTAACTTGAGCTGTTTGATGCTCTCCGGATAATTGACGTCCAGTTTATTAGAGACACGCTCCACACTTCTGCTGCTGCCTTTCCATCAACGTGTTTCACTTATGAAGTGCAGCTGACAGGAAGGTATCCGCCCACCAGAAAACTTCAAGCAAAGTTTAACAGAGGAAGTGAAGAGGGTTAGCGACCCCCTAGCGGCCAGTTGATGCATAACTCCAAGGATTATGAGAGTAAGCTGATTTAAAACCTCATTTGAAACTTGAGATTCAGCCTAATTGTTTGTTCTGAGCAGGCCTATTTAAGAATTTCCTCCTAGTAAAATAAAAAAGACACATTATCTCTTATTGCACAGATCTGATAATTAAACACCCCAAAAATTTAAACTAGTTCATTCTCATCTGTCTTGGATGGTGCTATATGATAGTAAAATTAGTAAGTATTGAAAAAAAAAGTACTATAAATACTTCTATGTATTAATCAAAGAAAAAGAAATCTGATTAAGGGTCAGGTTCTAATGGTTTCAATGCTGGGTAAGAGTATCTCCAAAGCTGCCTCTCCTGGGTGCAAAAGGCCACATTTTGCTTCACCCATAAAGGTGTCCACATCTGGGGTGCAGGCACTGATCCCTTAGTGTGCTTATTTAATCCTTAAGAACAAAACCATTTTCAGGCAGATGATATGTACTGCCTTAAATCACAAATGTTCCCCATACATACACACTTCATCATTTCATAATTTTTTACTTTCACAAGACATGGATATACTTTAATATATTCTGCTGTAAAATGAGTCTTATTGGGCTACCTTGAGCTTCAAAGCCCCCCTCCTCACCCACGCTCTTTCCATTCATCTCCTGGTCGCAATCTTCACTCACTGCAGAAGCAACGTTCTCATCTCCGTCTTTGGTTCTTTGAAAGAACATGTTTATTTTGGGAAGTTCTTTCTGCTCTTCCAGCAACTCTTCTTTCCTTTTTTTTTTTCTGGAATCCGCTTAAGCACCTCTTTTTGGTATCCATCGTTGCTAACACTTTGTACGTAACAGTAATGGTTTTAATCTACGCTCTGGATTACCCATAATGCCAAGTCATAGTGTAAAAAATAAAATACTCAAACACATTGTTCTTGTAAGATCTTTATTGCGGTTTGAAACATATTATATGAGTGTATTTTGTACCGTCCGTCTAATGAACTATACACAGTTATTAACATAGTAATTAAAAGTACCACTGTCTGCTTTGTAATTGGTGTTATGTTTAAATGGCTCACCATCAGGTTGAAATCTGGCATGTGTTGAGGTATAAATAAAGTCATTTTAGTATCAGGTGGGTTTAAGATGAATTTTTCGCACTATTACATCTGCAAAGAAACGTCCTAGTCCAAAATTGCGTAGGGGGTCAGCCATGTGTCAGTGATGGGGCCCCTAAGCAACTGCAGTCTCTGCTTAACGATAGTTACGCCATTGGCTAAGGTATTGTTTGAGAAACACCAGTGTTTTTTAACATGGCCTTTGAATTCTATACAGGCCCTGTTATATTTTGAATGATATCTCAAATGTATTAAAACTCTTTTAAATGAATGTATTGCCCATTTTTCAGCAGCACAGCAAGAGTCCCAGTTTGTATTAGAAAATACAAACCTGTAGCCTGGTAGTCAATAATGAAATAACGAATGGAAACATGCAAAATGCTGGTCATGAATTTTAACATTGGTTTTATTAGGACATACAATACCAATACAAAACATTCCATTGATTATTTAGAAGGGCTATAAGTAAATTATAACATGACATTTTTAAATAACATGCAAACAAGAGAGATACGATTTAATCAAAGGTAAACCTATTTAACCGAAATTTTACTAACACTGAGATATGTCTGTCAATGTTGATTAAAAATAGACAGAAAAAAACATTCTTGCTTGAGTAAAATTTATAACTGTTGTACTTCCACTTATCTAAGACCTGGTCACAGGGTTCCATCTGTCTCAGCAGAGTTTCCCAGACTTCCTTCTCCTGAGACACTCCTCCGGCTCCACTGGGCGAAGCCAGAGGTCTTTCCACTTAAGGTCGGAGGAGAGTTCCTGCCTCAAGTGGAGGAGTTAAAATATCTTGGGGTCCTCTGTTATTTTTTATTTTTTTTTTTACTTGATTTCTCTTTCTTTAAAAGAAATGCCTCCACTGTATGTTCATTCTGATATTTGGATAACCTTTCTAACCAACATTTAATTTGTTTAAATCCTGTTGCATCAATGCAAGATAGGATCAGCTTGTGGCTCTGCTAAGAAATAATGGTACCCCAAGTTGCTCAAGTAGAAGTCATCAAGTCATCTGGATTATTGGGTTTATTGTCTCTCACCTTCTTCCAGATATAATCTATGGAATATTGCTTCTCTCATTCAACCTGAAAGGTGGATTTTGGATCAATATCCAAAAGTCCTTTTCTTTCCCCTTTAGTTCAGGTACAATGCTTGTAGCACATATGTAAGATTTGTTTGTACACTGGCTCTGGAAGCTCTGACTTTAGCCTTATTCGTTTTAAGTGCAGAGAACAATCTAAATATGGAATATAAATCCATGTCCATAAAGTAACGACCCTGTCTGATTTTCCTAATCAGGTAATTAGTCCCTGTCCATACTGTAGAGCAGAAATGCAAATAGGTGGAACCACATGCTTTTTAACTTTGTGAACCTCAATCATGATGCCGTAATCTCTAATGCTGGTGACTATTTTACCTACCACTTCTTTTTCTTCAACGTAACTTTCTATGGACATCATTTGATACAGCAATCTGTGAACAACTGACATCTTCAGCAATGGCATTTTGTGGCCTGCCATCCTTAGTGGTCATAAGTAACAGTCTTCTGGACATCTGTCAAATAATCACTCCTCCTTATGGTTGTGCAGCATACTCACCCTGACTGAGAGACCATTTAAAGGCTCTTTACAGGTGTTTAGAGATAAAGGGGTTTAAATATGTCATAGATAAGGACCATTTCAGTGTACCTGCACGTCTGCAGCTATAATTACTTTTATCTTTGAGACTTTTGCATGTTACATGATCATTGAAAAGCCTCCTGCAACATGTCCCTTTTTGCAATCTTCCAACTGTCAGCTCTTCATATTGATTCATGAATCAGGTTTGAGCTCAAAGCTAGCAACAGGGTTTGAATAATAACAGCCATGCAATACATGAAGTTCAGTTTACTGAGCATTTAATAAACCTGGAAAAGTCCAATGAAATCTTTTAAATTGCTGTAAGTACGGATGTAAAACTTGTGCTTCTGCTCTTAATTTAATTCCTCCCTCATTTTCTAGCTGTCTTTGCACAGATAACTGCTGTTTGAGACAGTGCTTTGGAAATGACGGAACATTTCAAGGACAGATCTCTTTACCGCCTCATCTTTTATACTAATGTGATAAAGGATGGCCACTGACAATTTCATTTCCGCACATTAACCGATTTGCAAGCAAAAGAAATTTGTTTTTATCTTACTTTTTTTTGTACCTGAAAGCAAAATGAGAGTTTCGTCGATGGGCCTCGTTCTGTATTACAGCTCATGCTTACTCCAAACCAATTTCCTGCCAAATGCCTAAGGATTTGCACTGCAAAGGCAACAAGGACAATGATGGAATCACCTAATTGTAAAGTAAAATTAGGTTCAGGGGTGTAGAACACTGTCGCAAATGTATTAAATAATCCATTTTTATTTATGTTGCTTCTCTTAGACAAAAAAAGGGATAAGCCAAGGTTTTAAACATTTTTGCCTTTCTTGATAGTCTCTCAGCCTATATTCTATTTCATATCAGTACCAAATTCTTTAAATGTACCTAAACTGCAGAACACGCAGTAGTTTTGAAACTATATAAAGAGATTTTCTATAATTTATAATAACTTCCAGGCAGTTCTCTGTGATCACAACTGCATCTGTTAAAAAAATCCCACATGCTCAGCTTCAACACTCAGAAATGAAACGTGGTACAAAGGTGTGAGCTTTATTTTCAAACCCAAACTTCAAACCCAGCCGTCATCACGACTTTCTTTTGTGTTGGCAAGTTGCATCTTTCTTAGAGTGAATTACATATATTATCAGGTCTAAATCACTTGCTTTACTGTTGGGATACTAATGGATTTTGAAAGATAAAACACTGCCATTAAACAGACCGGCTCACCCTCTTTATAATGAAGGATGCTACACACTCTCATCCATTGATTAGATAAGAAGCAGGATTACTGTCAGTATTACCTCATCATGAGACAGCTCCAGACCTACAGTAATTACAAGAGCTGCGATGGTTCATCCTGATGGTAAAGTAACAAAATTTGTCTGTTCATTGTCTTTACTTGAGATGACAGAGATGAGGATCAAAGCCAGAAAGATTATTTCATTTTATCCTAATATGCTGACCAGGTATCCAATACACAGTTTAATCCCTTGTGCTTTATATAAAGCTTTTATTTGAATTAAGATAGACAATCCTTTATTGTCGCACAACAAGATATGTTACATCCAATATTTGGACTTCAGGTAGCAGGAGAATTTCATAAGCAGTTGTACCATGTTGCAGAAATATTCAGCAACTGCTCTTGCAAAAAATAAATATTTTTGGTGAATTGCTTGAAAGAGTGCCCTTTTATATTAACATGTCATGTCTGTTTCCTCTTTGATAACAAGCCCAACAATAAGGGAAAAAAAGCTGGAAAAATGAAACATAAAGAATACAGCAGAATACCAAAATGAAACGTATTTCATTTTACTTGTTGCAGGATTTTCTATGAATACATCACCTTATCAGAAGTGGGGAATTCATATTTTTGTTGCACTTGAATGCCACCAGGGGCTGCTGTAAGTCTGCATGTGCATGCATTAACTGAAGGTAGAGAAAGGAGGAGTGGGGATGAGGGGGTCTGGTGTTTGCTGCACAGGGAAATGGACATTGCAGACGATCTGATCTGCCTGCACATGAAGTAGTTCTCTCCCATATTTTCCATCTCTGTGTTCCCCTGAGTCTAGTCCACAGAAAGGTAAAGAGTAATGCGATCCGTTTTCAGTTATATCCACTATCATTTCTGCTGTCAGCAGCAACTAATCAGCTTTCCATTATACTCCAGATAACATTTGAAATGAAAAGAAAACAAGACTGACATAAAAAACACTTTAGCCATAAGATATCTTTGTGAGGAAATTGCTATTTACATATCTTAGGCATAGCAAGCAGTTTCATGATTCAAAAAATGTTCTTTATGTAAAGTTGTTTTGACAGAATTTAACGGATGGTTGTTTAGTACGAATGACACAAAAGGTCTTCTACACAAATAGGACTGAATAAATACACATCATTCTATTTTGTGCCCATGTGGAACAAAATATTTTCAGGAAGGTCATTTTAAACATCTGTGAAATAGAAATTGGTGCAGTATAAAATGACTAATCATTTCAAAACTTTTGGAAAGTAATTAAAAAGTGTCATTATCTATGAATTATTGAAAACATGATCCAATAGAGAAAACTGGTAGAATTATAATGGTAAGAGAAAAGAGCTTTAATTGATTCTTTTAAGTCACAGTTTAAAACATTTAGTTATGTCTATTCATGTCACTTGTGTTAAATACAACATATAACCCCAAAAAACAAATAAAATGACAAGAAAGACACCAGATCTCAGTTTCATCTTTTTTACTGTATGTACACACAAAGTCAGCCCTTTATGTCTGTGTGGAAAGCCAAAGGACTTCTTGAACACTATTATATCAGCCCTTTTACACAGCAAGAGCAAGCTTTACATTATACTCCTCTGCTATTATGTGGATATTATTGGAGACTCATTAAAGTCCTGGTTCTAAAAAATTTAAATAATTAGCTGGAAGGTTGCCCTACAGTTTCTTTTCTGAACTACTTGAAAGGCAAATTAGGGAAAAAGACAACCCTTAGAAATGCAGCAACTCTTTACATATTTTATCCACAAAACTGAGCATTTGGATCAAGTTGTTAAATATTTAAATATTAAACATTTTTATTACTTGGCAGTACATAATGACAATTTTTGTATACTAACACTGTTTATTTAAACTGGGAAAAAAGTTTTAAATTAAACCAATTGTAGGTTTTTATAAGCAGTGTACAAAAGGCCAGGTTTGTCTTTGTTGTCTTAGAAATATCAATTCTATCTTTCCTGATAAAGGCCAGAGTACTTTTGTGAATTTTTTACAGTTTGCTTTTAGTTTTGACATTAGGTTAAATTTCATTGGTTTAAAGCACTGCTATGGACCGGCAACCTGTCAAGGGTGAACCCCGCCTCTCGCCCGTAGACAGCTGGAGATAGGCACCAGCACGCCTTGCGACCCCGCTTGGAAAAAGCATGATGGAAAATGGATGGATAGACCATTTAAGGCAGAATTTTGCTTTCTTTGTAGAATTTCCACATTTCAGTTTTTTTTTTTTGTTGTTCCAAGTTCCTCTCAGTAGTTTGCTAGGAATTTGGCCCAATCCTCCTGACAAAACTACTTTAAGTCTGGATCGTAGGTCATTTTACTCGTGTTAAACGCCTTGTGAAAACCACTTTAACACACTGTGTTGTCTTTAGACACTGTGTACCTACTCTTCTGGTATTCTGATTGAGATCTAGTCTATGTTGATGACCTTTTTGAACCAAAGATTTAAATTGCCTGCTAATTTCCTATAATGTGTCTTCAGCTTGTTTCTAATTATGTAATCTACCTTTTGAAGTGCATTTCGTTTCTAGAAATGAAATAATTGTTAATAAAGCCAAACAATTAAATTTTATTCTTTTGGGATAATGAACACCTATGATGGCTGGATATTCAAATGTTTTTTTTATATTTTTGTATAATAGTTTTAAATGTGACACTTCATAATGTATGACAGTTTTTCTTTTTCCAATTTTGTATCTCAGAACACCAAGAAGGGCAACAAGAATTTTCCTGATATATCATTATGAACTTGCCATGGTGCTTCATAAAGAATCTGAATGTTTGAGGTGTTGCATTAAAAATGATTAACAGGAGTGTCTCAAATAAACCTATTTACTCTTAATTAACTAGACTCCCCCAGATATTTAACGGCATTACATCACTGTAAATATCAGACCTTGAAGAAAGCAATAAAAAAGCATTTCTTTTTTTTATCATATTTTTTATTATCTGTTTGACTAATAGAATAATTTTGATAAATCAAATTTTTATAAACAAACAAATGCTTGAGAACTGTAAGATGATTTAGTTTTTTACATCATGAGAAAAAAAGCTTGATTTATTTAAATGATGTCAAATCTTTAAAGGTATCCATCCATCCTCTCCTGCTTATCAGTGAGGGCCATGGTACAGTAGGCCTGTTATCTCCATCAGTCTATCCGCACATCTGGTCAGGTTAACAGTGGATTGCACCTAAGGGCAATTTAGAGATGCAAAATCGACCTAAAAGTCATGATTTTGGACTGTTGGATAAACCTGGAATACCTGGAGAAAACTCAAGGATGCACGGGGGGAAAACATGCAAACTCAATATAGAAAAACCTTAAGCTGGGAATGGAGCCCAGGACCTTCTTAATGTAATATGAGGAGATATAAACTGTGCCACCATGCAACCCCTTACTAAGGTCAATAGTGAATTAAAACAGTTTATTTACAGCATAATGGAACTAAATATTCTTTTACAAATTTTAAGAGTTTTTTCATACCTAATAGATGTTTTGATAACTCATTTTAAACCTTCTTTATTCAATTAATTAAAAAGGAAACGCTATTTCTGAGATACTTTTAAGAATAAAAATCCAAAAGAGCATACTATCAATAGTTTTCATAGCTTAAAATTTCTGTTTCAAATCTAAATATAGAAAGTTTTATAATCCATTCAGGTTAATTCCATTAAATTCAATAATTTGAATTTATTTGCTTTTGTTTCACTCCTTTTATTCAGTTCAAAAGGCCCTGTCAGCTTTAGCCCGCTGGTGTAGATTTACAGTTTTTCTTCTTTACCTCAACTGCTCCCTACTCCCGTGTGGCGGTTGTGTTTTGTCCCAGGGAAAGACTGAAACATTATCACAACAGGATGTGGGTTGGGATAACACTGAGAGTGCTTCCTCTGCAATGAAAGTCACCTGGGACGCTCTCCAATTATCATTGCATTTTAATGCAACATCTGAGTCTGAGCTGAGCTGGGGCTCAGAAGAACTAAGGGGAGAGTCTGACATGGATGTTTTTGAAGAAAAAAAAAGTTGCCTTCTTGGAATAATTTTGAAGTAGTCGTCTGTGATTAATTTGCAAAGAATACTCTGCAAGCTGATAAATTCAACATAACCAGAAATCTTGCGTGTCTCAACCTGTAGTTAAGTTTTATAGTTTATATTTGCAGAAAATAAAACAGGAAGAGGGCTATAAAATACTAGTAGAACTGCTCATCCTGGGGTGAAATATTATTACTCTTGACTCCTATACAAAATATGTCAAAAAGGTTTAAATCTGTATGGAAAATAAAATGCAATTTCAACCACAATCTTTCTCTGCTTAATCTTTAAATCTAACAAAAATTTGTCTCATTTATTTAGTCATATCTATTTATGGTCAATGACTGTTTTTAAGCTGGTTCAGGTTTCAAGGGATCAACATCACTGAGAATCAGAGCTGATCGAATTACAAAAATAGAGATATCTATATGAATAATATAGAGTGTCTCATCTTTCTGCTGTGAGTGAGGAAGTAAAACACCAGAAACCTCACTAACTTTTGCTGGTGACAAAGTATAAAGTTTGAAATATAAAAACATCAGAAATGCCCATAGTGATTGGATTAATAGTGTATACTTGATGATTATTGTTGGAAATGTTTGAATTAATGATAACTTTGTAATTTTCTTACTTCTAAAACAAAACAAAAAAAACAATAAAATCATATTTTATTCTCGTTTCAGTTTGACAATTTATGTTGATGTTCCTCTAAGACAGCATTCATGGGTCTTTGTCACACTCCTGTGTAATTTTTGCTTTTGGCCTTCATTGTTGACATGCAATAGACTTTCTTTAAGGAAGAGAGTTTAACTTGTCACAGCAGGCATATCAGGGAGGAACTAACCATTGCTGAATCCCAATTAATGGAGGTCCTGCTTTGGTTGTAGGTTTGGTCACTGTCATGGCTCACTGAAGCACCCTTATCGATTTTACCTGTTCTATCATTACTCTCACAAGACAGAATGTCTTACCCAGAAAAGATGGAGAAAGAGTTCCCAACCAAGTACATTTATTAGGAAGTCTCTAAGTGGCAGTCAAGATCAGAGATAGCCTGACTGATATTCTATTTGACATACTGTCTTCAAGCAGATGATACTCTCAAATATCATTTATGAAGAGAAAGGTAATATGACTTTCCATCAGTTGTTTGTAAACTGTACATGTTAATCAATTAAATATTTCCCCACCAGATCTCTTGGTAGATTAAATTGTATGTATTATCCCCACATTTTGAATCAAACCATTTTAATTGAAAGAATATGTTTTATTTTAAATTAAGATGTGTTTAATTGCAATACAAGATTCGGACATAAAAACTAAAACTTATCAAAATTAAATTTGCCTCCCTCCTCACCCACTTTTGGCTCAATCTTAACACTACAGGCTGACATTCAATGTTATAGCTAGCATTAAAGCTGGCACCATACTGGGCTATTGTAAACACATCATCCATTGTGCTAATTAAATAACATTTTTATCTGGGCAATGAAAAATATAGTTCAGCAAATAATATACAACTGCACAATCTAAACTTTGTTTTGTTTATTTTAAGCAGTAGCATTCATTGTCACCTACAGGAAGCATAAAACTGGAGCAGAGTCAACATGACCAAACAAATTTATTAGGCTGCAACTAAAATATGTCATTGGAAAGAATGTGCATTAAAGCAAAGAAGAAAAAATAGAAATGCTTTCAAAGAATGCAGTGAACCTAACCTATACAAATTGTGGTTTTGATTTACCCTTAGTTCACATTTTCCCACATGTGCACTATAGGTTCATATGCCCTGCAGTTTTTCTACAAAAGGAGAGAGTGATGACATCTCCAAGTTATCAGGGAGAGATTAATGCACAGAGTTGCCTGTAAGAGGACATGTTTGGAATGCTAAGAAAGGCACTGCTCTTGCTCTGGGACAGAAAAGAGTTGATGCAAATTCTTTATGACAATGAGCGACCTGAAAAGAGAAGCAGAGGAGGCAGCAAGAGGTGTCAGCACCTTTTGTCTCTCTACTAAGGATGGAGAGCAAGGCAGTGGTTCGATACAGTGGATCTTTAACAAATTGTTTTAACCACATAATTTCTTTTTTTGAGATCCAAATACAACTAGAAATATCAAGAGAGTAAACTTCAATATAAAATGTAGATTATCTTGTGTAGATTGCTGCTGTCACTGATGTGTCCAATTCAAATCTCGCCTACCTTCTATTTCTCAGTTTTGCACACAAGGTGAATTTCACCATTACAGCATTCTATGTACATCTGCTGCAACATATTTTTTGGATATCTAAGTAATCTATCTAATTGGTAGCTTTTGAAATCCATAAAACAAAGCACCCTCAGTTATTTTGTTGTTCTCCATTTTTAGGCTATATCATGCTGGATTTATCAACAAAACAAAGGCTACATTACAGAAAAAGTGGCTTTGTTTCATTTATTTCAGTTTATTCCACTGCATGCAGAATACTGTTCTGCTTGGTTCTGGAACAGAAAAAGCAGCATGGAGTACATCTGTTCCTCCCGTCATGCTCCTCTCTGACTTCCTTGGAGTTTGAGGAGAGCATGCGTGATATTATTAAATTCAAAGCAGCAAAACATGCGGAAATGAACCAACGTTACAGCGAATCATTACAAATCATTAAAAGTCATTAAATTCTATATTTTTTCAATTATGGCCATAATTGGCACAAAAATGTGATTATTGTGGCATTTGAAATGCTTTATTTAAAAAAGAATTTTATCAAAACTATTTCGTCAGATATATTATATCGTGATTAATTTGCGCGGAACTGCTGCAGTTGATCGTAAAGCAGTTGTTTGGAAAAGAAGCTCCAGGCGGAGAAAAAGCTAGAGAATGGAACAATGCAAAAATCAACAAAATTGGCTGAAAAACTAAGAATTCGGGACATGGCTGCAGCCTGTCGACAGCAAAGATGATGGATTTTGCCGTGCATATATATGTATATATATATATATATATGTATACAGTATATATGTGTATATATATATACACACAAGAGTCGTGGAACTGTGCTTACGGCTCCTTCATATTTAATGTACACAAATAACTTGTGTATATAGTACTTGTTGATGGCATTAAAATTATTTCTAATAACATTAAAAGAGCATTAAAAAGCATTAAATTAGAGTTACTCATTCCTGTACAAACCCTGTGAATGCTTAATTTAATATGACGCATTAAAAAACTCCCCATCAGCATCCAGCAGATGTTCAGTTTCTGCCCAAATATTTCTTTTTGTTGTAGATTTTTTTCTAACAGGGATAACTAGGATCGTCCATGGTTTGGATAAACTCTGTTCTCTTCTTCCAAACTCAGCATCTCTTCATCCAGGCCTGAGATAAGAAGTTTCTTTTGACTTTGATTAAACCTTTAAGCCCCTCGGTATAAAATAAATATTTTGATGGATTGCATGGATACAATTGATAATCTCATCCAGTCAAGATTGGTTAGGTTAGGCAAGTTTATGTAGACCATAGCTTTAGTGATTTTAAGCGCACAAATTATAGACATTTAATAGACTTTCATATTTCCAGCAGTTAATTAATATAAGACAGACTTTTCAGGCACTCACCTTACCATATGTTGAAGTTTTGGCAATTGAATCTCAGTCGGCTCAGATGAAGAAATGTGTTTCTAAGTTACCGCGGCACAAAGGTCTCAGCCGAAATGCAAAAGCGACAAGAGAAGTACAAAGCCAAATCAATCCATAATCTTTATATATTCATCCATCTATCACCATACTGTATGTCCATCTGTTTGTCTGTTCATCCATCTAGTTTTTACTTTATTGCTATCTTACCTCTTGTTTTAAATATGGGGAGGGCAGTTCTGCAGCCCTACATAAACAAACATCAGTGTTGTGGATTTTGTATTCATGTTGTGTTTTTTTAATGCTTCCGTTGTTGCTTTTATATTTTGTCTGAGACCTCTCAGCCACCGTACAAACAGTACTATAGAATAAATTAATTTCCAATTTGCAATTGAAAAAAAACAAAACAAAAACTTCACATAAATCTTTGTATTATCTGTTTCAGATTATTGCTATATTACAGTATGGTATATTACAGTATGTGAATTGGTGAAACACTTTCACTCTGAGTTTGATTTGGGTACTGCATTAAAAATGCATGTTTTGTTCAGGTCACCACACAACCTGATAGCATAAACAAATCAGCCTCTCATCCATACATTGGTTGGCTCAGGGCATTAGTGACGCAAATCACTCCTAGCTCTCAGCGGCAGGCCAGCAGCAAATCCCGTCTCAGACACAGCTAATAAGGCCTGATTTGTGCGGTCACTGAGTGAGACCATTGCTATCACAACCCAAATCAATCACTGATTTATACAAAACCAGAGAGGGAAAATCAGCACCATTTTTGGCTGCTACTATTCTATTTGGCCAATTACTCCTCTGCAGCATTTCTCTGTAGTTTTCATAAGCAAGCTTGGCAAAGCTAAGATTAGGTGCCTTGACCTGGTAGTTTAGTTTAGATTGGAGGTATTTTTAGGCTTACTTTCACCATTAGCTTGTAGTACCAGATGCTATTGTGTGAGTCACACTCAGGCTTACCAAGTCATTTTGGCCTCTTTCTGTCCCAGTGTTTTTAACTCACCACCAGGTGGTGATTGGTAGAGAACCCATTCTTTGAAGACATACAACAAGTCACAAAGTGCAACAAAAATCTCCTTCATCAATCTTTAAACAGTATTTTTGGGCTGCTCAAATGAGACGCTTGGAAGTAGAACTTGTCGAATTGCAACCTCAGTGGCTTAATATCAAAAACTGTCTGTGTGATTGTTCTATAGGTTCTTAGGGATTTTGTAAAGTCCTGTTGAAATGATCTTTAAAGATCTGGTGTAAAAAAAAACAGACAAATAGTCTCCCAAAACAAATCTTAGTTCTCTCAGAAGTCTCCACCTTCCAGGCTTTTGCCACATCTCTTACTGAAGCAGGCTTTAAATTCTGGTAAACTTTTGGTCTTTGTGAAGTAAGCCATTGTATGAATAATGGTTGCCTAAAATCCTTTGAGAAGCGAAAATTTATTTCAGCTTCTCTCCTCAGATTTCATTTGATATTTACAGCTAAGTAGCTTTTTGACAAAACACAAAGAATGTAAAAAAATAAATCTTAGATCCCTAACCAATTGAGGAACTGCTTTTAAATATACAACAGGGCAAAAGACTACCTAAAACTTTGAGCCTTTCATACAATTAATTTTTATGATTGAATATTAAAAAATATCCTAAACATTAAAGCAAGATGGGAGGCTGAAATTGGTGCTCAAATGACCCCTGAGGTTTGAAAAAGCATCCGATATACTTTGTTACTAATTCCAGTCTGTGAAGAGAGTTAAAATGAAAATGAATCCTAAGGTTCTTTAAAACCCTGCAAATTTGGCACCTGTTGGTAAAGCTGTGGCCTTTTTCTAGGGATTCATACCCACATATTATGGACATGTCCCAAGGTAAATCTTTGGAGTGATGTTTTCACTGCACTCAGTGTTACATTTCACCAGCTGCTTGGTAAAGAACCACAGCTCGTCATCTTAGGGGCAGTTCCTAATAGTTTTAGAGAAAATAGGAGATAATAGATCTTTTAGTGTGTTCTGCCAATCAGCATGAGCAGCTAGCGTCACAACCTTCCCCCGTCCACCAGTGCTCCATGGACACAATGGCCCAACCGCAAACCTGCCCCTTAACACTATCTCTATGCCTTAACCCTCCATTTGTATGTTCCCGTTAGAGGCTCCACCAAATCAAGGGCCATCCAAAATCACAAAGTTGGTAGAGCAAGTGGACCATTCAGCCCTTAAATGAAACAGAAATTTGGTTGCAGGAACCACTGCGGCCTCATGGTGGAGGAACACCTGCATTTGAATGTTGGATCCACTGGCTGCCTCTTTGTTACACTGACAGAAATTCACAAGTTAGGTCATTATTCCAAAATGAAAAGTCCTGTTGTAAATAGAGAAGAGGGTATCCCAATTTCATCTATACCCTCCACCTTCATTCAAGGTCCTTCCACAGCTGCAAGTGGGACTTCATAAGGGGATAGTGCATAAGTTTAACTAAACAGAAAGTGATGGGATTTTGTATTATCCAGAAAGGGACCTAATTTCTCCTTGGTTGCTTCAAAGACTCTCAAACTTCAGCATGAATTCCAGATAGAGACTGAAAGGCAGTATTCTGCTGCTCCAAGGTGGAGGGAAAATTGTGCAGAGAACAGGCTCAATAAATTTTTAATGCGCAACATACCCTTGAAATTAAGTGAATTTTTTTCACACATTTAAAGGAATGCATTTATGGGATTAGCACTGTATTTTAACTAGGTATTTTAAGATATTTACAGTGGAGGTTTAGAATCCTTAGTATCAAATGAGAAATCACCAGTGGTCCAGATCCACTCACTTGGACTATGTGGACTAAGAAAGTAAGAGATATATCAGATGGTAGAGATCACTTATTCCTTAAGAATACAAAGAGACCCATTCATGAAGAGATGGTGTCAGATGGTGACTTAAAGCCTAGCATAGGTTTATTTTGTTTTACCTCTTTTCTTCCCTTCATATTTGTTTTCAAATGTTTGACCCACATGCAGAGCACACACAGGAGAACGATTTCACAGATTTATTCAGGTGAGAACCCAACAGGACCGAACCTGGACTATAGAAGGCACTGGCACCATAGATGGTTGGGCTTGACGCACTAACTGCGGAAAAAATAAGAAAGTTAATGTGGGACAAGGAGGGAGAAGACGATGCAGTCTTACTATGTGCGTAGAGTGGACTCTACCCAGGGGGAATGAGTAAGAGCGGATTCAGCAGGTTCTCCAAGAGGTGGAACTCAAGAGTTCAGTGGCTGAGGTAACAGGGAACTGCCAAGGAGCAGCGGCTGGCTGACAGCTGGAGGGGTCTGGGATATCTGGTGGGGTCCTCAGCCTGGCCTGGTACCACCAAGGGAGCCTCGGAGTGGGGTCTTGAGCACAAAGGAACAGAGATAGACGAGAACCAAAAGGCTTGACTTGAGACGTCTAAGCTAGGGGGAGATAATATTGAACGGAACTCAGAGCGATGAGAACTTGACAGCTTGGCTCAGGAAATCTGAGCACGAGAAACAGCGCTTAGATCGGAATCCTCTCATCAACTGGGTTGAACTCCAACACAGTATGGCAAAGCAGAGGGAGAGACAAGCAAACCCACCCCAGCCCTCTGCCTCACTGCACAGGCCACTCCGGAGTAGATGAGAGCCTGGCCTCTTTCAAGCAGCTGGGTAATGTACAGTAAGTGAGGTAGACTATTTCTAGTTGGTATCCCTCCACCTACAGCAAAATCTAGGCTCCTCTACTTCGGCAAGGTGACATTCCACGTTCCTGGAACCAGTTTAAATCTCAGTGGATCATGACGCCACCTCCATGGACTGCTGCCCAATCTTATTTAGACCAATCCCTTATGGGGAGCGATTGGGCCCATTGGAAGACAGCCTTGCGACAGTCAACTGGGCTTGGCCAGCAGGCTGTCACCACCCTGCTATGCTCCCACCAGGAACCCAACCACCAGGGGTTAGCTGACAATCTCCAACCCCAGACTTGGCCCGACTGTACCAGGTGACTTTGCTTCCCTCTATTTTGTTGCTGTCTTCAGGTGTTCTTTAATCGATTCTTTAATCACTCAGTGACCTCATCTAAGCCACCCAAAACATAACCATCATCTGAACGCTTAAATCCCTCAACCACATAAGGTGGAGGTTCTTTTAGAGGTGTTTGTTTTTATTTAATCTCAATGCAACATAGCTTGTAAAATGGGCCATTATTCTCCCTTTTATAAGTCTTAACATTTTAAACCCTGCCTATACTGTACATAATATTAACAGATTAATCATCCCCTTACTGGCAAATTACATCTGTATTTTATAGCATTTAGAAAAATGAACTTTGCTCTCCTTTAAAATGAGAACATCTGAAATTAGTGCAAATTCTGATTAAAGCCTAGAGATAATTCAATAAAACAATAAATCTATCAAGGCTGGAAAAATAACTTATTCTTAAAGCCATCCTTCCAATCAATTATAACCTGCTAATTGATTTGTGGAATGTGGTGCTAGGTTACATCTCATCGTAAACTGTATGCAGCAGCTACACATCAAGCCTGGGCAAAATCATACATTTTTAATTGTAGTAATCACCTCAATTATGTTACTTATTCACACTCCCTTATAGGATTATATCAAACATTTAATCACTGTGAAATATTATGAAAATGAACAATTTCTTCTCCTGCCTACACAAGGAAGTCAAGGCAAATATTTCATTAAAGCAGGTGTTATATACACTTTCATACAATGTGAGCTTACAGCCTGAATCTGAAATTGAGAAATAAGTCTAAGGCTCCTCAAAATGTCAGAAACTGTAAATGTAGCCAGATATATTTACTTAAAGAAAAAAAAAGATATCTTCCCTGTTTTATTAGGGCATGCTACTGTATAAACAACACCCAAAAGCAAACCTAACTTTTAACAAAAAGTTAACATGGAGTTTCTATCTGCAGTATAGAGCTCAATGCTAAAAACAGTAGAGATGTCAAGGCTCAAAACAGAGAATCCAGTTTGCAAAGCAGACAGACAGATTTCCCAAAAATGTGTATTAAGTAAACAGATCTGCAGTGAACAGCTGGGGTGTCTAAGGCAGAAACCTCTCTAGAAAGAGAACACAGGTTAGTGACCACGATGATCTTGCAGAGGAAGATTATGAACATGTGAGTCACTAACCTGGTCTTAAAGTTTAGGCCGTGTGCAATGGACAAGGATAGTTCCAGCCTGACGGCTGCCAGACGCTGCCCAGAGAGTCCCAGAAGTCCAGGAGGCCGGAGATCAGAACCGAGCAGACAAAGGAAGGCAGGATAATCCAGAGGGGGAAGCAAAAGCCGGTGTCGAGGGGGTGCTCAGGAGTCCGGCCCAGGAGATCAGAGAGAGGTCCTGAAGGGAAATCCAGGACAGTGTCAGCAGTAATTTGCAGAATCGAGCCATAGTCCGAGGACAGTTGTGCAAATAGATTTGAAAGGTAACACTCCAGCTCAGAGATCCAAATGAAGAACGGGTCAGGATAGAGCAATCAGAAACACTTAGACACGCTTGAAAACTCTCACCACAGGCTCAGATTCATCTGGCACTGATGACTGGTAGAAGGCAGGTTAAATAGAGGCTGGAGCAGATGGATCAGAACGGTAATGACAAACAGGATGGAGCTAGGCAGGTGAATGAAATGAGTAATCAAGCCAGTTATCAGTGCCAAGATCATGACAAGAGATGGTTGTAGATTTTAGAAAGAACTGAGCTCCACCCTCCCCAGTCATCCCGTGTGACTCTCCAGTCACTATAATGGACTGTTTCCCCTACCTGGGCACCATAATCTCTAAGAACCTTTTGTAGCTGATGAAGTTCAGCCTGACCCAGACAATGATGATGTCTTTGTCATTAGAGTCAGTTCTCTTTTTCCCAAATACTGTCTGGTTCTACTGTATGCTGCTCTCACCCTCCCATCCACAAAGGCACAACGCCCTTTTTTTGCTGGGGATTTCAAGCTAAAATTTTCAAGGCCATGTTTGTTTTGCTTCAGCTCTCCGCCTCTGATTGACATGTTGATGTCATACAGGTCACTCGATTTTATTGGTCTAAACATTTCTGTATCCAGGCTAATGCATCTATTGGCTTCTGGCAAAATTTATTTTTGGGAGTTTTTGCAATCACAAATCTCTGGACCAAAATAGCTTATTCTTATCTGTTGCTAGCCTCACCAAAAAGACCAAATTATTTCACTGTTGGTGAATGAGAAACATCCTCTCGAGTCCTTGTTTGTCTGGTGAATGTGAAGAATTGACATAAAAGCTGACTTTGACTTTGAAATGTTATAGGCTTACTGCATATTGAGAAAATTTCGATCGATATTGTGCAATAATCGGGAGATGGGGACCCCCCCCCCCCAAATATTGACAGGTATTTCGCAAACTGCTAAACACTAATGTATAGTGACAATAAATCCTACTTTAAAAGATAATATCTTCAGCTGAACATTGAGCAGGAAAAAAATTACAGAACCCGGTGGTGGAATTATAAAAAAAAACAAAAAAAAAACACATCATCAGCCAAGGCTGAACATACAGGGAAAAGTGTTTGTCTCGTGCATTTATCATTCATTAAAATTGAAGGAAAGAAATGATGCACCATTACGTAATGATTTCATGATTGACTTTAAAAACATTATCCTCACAGGATTTCTATGTTCTAGTTGAAAAATCAAAACCTGGGCATAATTATTTTTCAATGATTACTGAAGATGGGTGCTGTAAAATACAAGTGGTGCCCAATTTGAGAGTGGTTATCTTAAGTGGTGAGTAAATGTTTATTGACTACTTTACTCCTTTAGCATGTTAAGTTTGTTGGGAGATTAGGAGTTTAGCTTTTAACTAATAGCTGTTAGAATGAGGGTCAAAAGAAAGCAGATATGTGTATTATTGTAGTATTTTTTACAAAGAATAATTTAAAAGTTTTACAGCAGGTTATGCAGAAACTGCTTTTTAGAAACTTTCAACTCATCTCTGCATGTTTGCATGTTATTAACACTAAATGTTTGGTGTGTCAACTTTTGCTTTAGTTCTATAATAGATGGTTACTCTGGTCAAACATGAATAAAAATAACTTAGTGAAATGTGTGATTTACATAAAAGCCTATTGTTACGGAGCAGAGCTCTGTGTTTATAAACAAGGGCTTCAGTGCTAACAACTATAATTCAAGCATGAAAACAACCTAAAAGATTAATAGGACTCCAAGGTTGTTTTTATTATTTTTTTGCCTCGGAGTTGTTTAAAAGAAAATACATTTATTTTCTGACGAACAAGTACAGAAAACAAATCTCTGTTTAAAGTAACAATGTCAAGAACATTTTCTGCTGCTGGTTATAATTGACTTATCATACAGTAAGCTATAAATAATAACCCTGTTGAAAAGAAATCAAAACTGTTATTTTATGCTTCTTTGCTAATACCTTATAAACAATAAATCAGAAAATGTCCCTCTTGGGCCTGCTAGGCTAACCACAGGGTGTCTTGCCTTTTTGCACGATTAAGCTCTGACACACTGAAAGTATGTTTAGGATAGATTATATGAAAAGAAAATATTTAATCGGGTCAATTTAAGATGAAGAGTTTTCTAGCTTTAATTAGGTCAAAAACTGCTTAAGTGAATATTAAAAAAAAAATGTTATTCAGTTTAGAAGTTTAAGCCTTTTTGATTACACATCAGCAATCATGAGAAACTCTCAAAACCAAGTCTGTTTAGTTACAAATATTCTACTAATGCCAATGTCTGACAATGTTTATGTATTAATCGCTAAAGAGGCATGAAAAAACAGACTTTAAAATTAAGAGTTCTTTCAAGTGATGCATTTTTGTGTTTTGATAGCATAGCTTATGCATTATTACTGACATAGCTGGGAGATCCTTTGAAAACAAAAAAGAAATAATCACAGAAATAGCTGCCACTGTTGGTCATCTTTTCAACATCATAGAACTAATTTCACCATTGCAATCAACCAATGCATCTCCTTTGTAAGCAGTGATTGAGAGACAGACTCCATCTGCTTTGGATTCTAAAGGACTATTTAGCGAATCCCACATTTCTTTTTGAATAGGTAGAAAAGTATTGTGAATAGCTTGCAAAAGCTACCCTGAGAGAACATATAGATTATTAACAGGTCAAAGCCCTATCCAAGTAGGCAGAGAGACAAAGTTAATATAATGTGGAAAGAATACTGAGTGTAAAATAGAATGAGAAAATATAATTATGATATTACTGAAGTTCCTGCATTTGTACTATGACTATGGATATTTCGAAAATAAAGTTCATTTCTACCTGTGGCTTTTATTCTAATGTGCAATCAAAGCAATGAATATATTAGTGTTTTCTAATAGCCTTTATTAGTTTTCATTTGTAGTTCTACAATGTATTTAAGATACGAGGAAAAGGTTCAGGGGTGTCAGTGGACTTATTTTACAGTAGCCATGGCTCACGTGTTTCTCTGCAACGTGAAGCACCTGAATTTATAAAAATGAGTAGATCACTATAGAAGCACAAAGCCATTATAAAGCCATTTACCAGACAGCTCCCTGTACAGTAGCAAGGTAATGAACAGGCTTCATCTGAAGAGCTCATTCTCAAAGGAAGGCTGCATTTACTGCTTTCATTGAGGCCAGTGGAAAAACAAAAGATTACCCAAGACTCAGAAAAGATAGACTTCATGTCGTGGCACAGTATGTCTTGTCTGCAATGTGCTCTTTCTTTGAAAATCAAATAAACGATTGGTGTCAGCGCTGCTTAAAAGAGGCACCTCAATCAGTAAAGAAATGTGTTATATGTGCTTAATCAAGTAGAAATTATTGCTTAGGATTCAGATGAACAACCTCTGCCAAATCCAAGGCCACAGCATTTGTGCAGTTAAAAAATCACATAGAAAAAAAAACAAAAAAAAAACAAACAAATTAAGTGTGTCTTTTTGGCCAAATGGTGCCTTTAAATTTGCCCAAGGATTTGTAGTCTTGCATATTTCTTTGACGACAACCTGATGAAATGGGGATCTGTGCATAATTTACTCTGTCCCCAACCTCCACAATCCTAAATCACGCTGGTTACAAAATGACGGTAATTGGATTATTTTCTAGTACATCAATCAAGTTTGTCCAAGTTCCTTCCAGTTGCCTTCAGAGCTTTTTAGGAAATTGTTAGAACAGTTAATTTAAAATTCAATTATTATTTTCCAAAGAAGCTAATTTGCAAATATGAATAGGAAAGAAAAACATACAACGTAATTCAAATTTGTTGTCAAACTTTCTAGCTGAATTTGGCTGTACACTAGGTATCAGAATTGATGTTCATTAAATTATATTCTACAAAGAGTTGATGTCAGGCTGTGATATCCTAGTGTTCAGAGTTTGGTCACTGTAGCTACTATATATATATATATATATATATATATATATATATATA
>NW_015150468.1:2129781-2136861 GCF_000732505.1 Cyprinodon variegatus
TATATATATATATATATATATAAATCTGCACTGCACTGTAAATTTTAAATGTTTTTTACAAAGTTTTGCCAAACCAAACCCTTCATATTTTATTTTCTTCCATTTAAATAAAGAATTAAATTTGCATGATTTCCACTGATATAGTACTGCCATCTGTCTAGCAGAATATTTGTCCAGGCTGTAAAACCATAATCTCTGAAACTCACCAATTATTTTCGCCCTCACTTGTCTCCAACACATTCTAATAATTTTCACCAGCTCTTGGTGGGGATTCCATCTGAGGAAGATGCGTGGGTGTGTGCACACTCAATTCATTGCCTCTTGCCACTGTCAGCTTGAAAGCCTACAGCAACCAATGCCTTCATTTCCATTCTCTTCATTTCCATTTCAATCTCTTGCTCAACCGCAGTGTATCTTTTGTCTGCTTCTTTCAGACACGGTCGCATGATTGATGCTACAAGAATCGGAGTAGTACAACAACTGAGTTGTATATGTGAATATGTGGGAGTGCATATACAGTAATAACTGGCTCAGGACCAGATTTTCAGCATGACTGACTTGACCAGGAACCACCTGTTCAGACCCTTAGCACTTTTCTTTTTATTTTCAAAACATCTTGTCAATCTTATGAATGTATTGTTTTTTTGTAGAAAAGAATGCAGTCTTCATTTAGTAAAATACTAAGTGATAGCTGTAATATTAGTAAGGAAAAAAATTTGATAAATAGGTAAGACACAAATACCCTCCAGTTTTCCATTATTGATTGAAGAACTATTAACTCACCCTAAAATGAACTCCACTAGAATAGCCCAGGAAGAACTAAAATACTCGCTTACAAATGATTTTAAATATTGTTTTAAGACTGAACTTTCTTGGTGATCACTTCAGTTTGCTGTGCCTCTAGAGAGGTTTCTACTGTTCTTTTTTGCTAGATTTTGCCTTCTGTTTCAATGTGTAAACATGGTGACAAAAGGGTTTACAAGAGGGAGAAGCTGATTGATTTCTCAAATCAGTGATGAATAAATACAGAAATCCTGTGGCATCCCCAGAATTTTTAAGTTTAGCCTGTACATGTAATAGCTGAAACTTTTACTGTACAGTATAATAGCAGTAATACACATTTTCTCATCAGCTAATGTTGACCCTGAGTGTGAAATCATCAACTGAGTTGTTGATAAAGTACGATGACCTTGTGCATTTTTATGTAGATTTCATTACATCTCTCACATACACACTTCAATGTTTATAGTGTATGTAGCAGAGAAAATAAACTTCGGATTTGTTTCATTGCAAACAATGGAGAATATGCAGCTTCCCACCATCTGCCAATGGTTGTCAGTAACCAAATAAAAGGTGTAGAGGTGACCAAGTCAAGGTGGTGAAACTGTTGGTATTTTCTCAAGGTAATTCATGTATTGTTTTATATTATTGTATATATGTTATATATAATATATATTATATTACTATTATATTTTTATAATAATATATATTATTATTATATTTTATACATATTATATTATTGTGTTACCATAGTGGCGTTCCAAAGCAGCGGCCAAGGGAAGCTCCTCTCGACAATTTCACAAAACATGCCTCTTACAACGATACAAACTAGACATCAAA
Source organism: Cyprinodon variegatus (assembly GCF_000732505.1). Taxonomy (NCBI): domain Eukaryota; kingdom Metazoa; phylum Chordata; class Actinopteri; order Cyprinodontiformes; family Cyprinodontidae; genus Cyprinodon; species Cyprinodon variegatus. The sequence goes on from NW_015150468.1 coordinate 2,131,402, forward strand.
CCTGCATCTATGATCGCCAATGCCTGCTGGAGCTACGGTCCCAAAATGTTCTAAATACTGACATTTTTGACCGTTTAAAAAGCTGCGGAGTGCTACAGACTGATGTAAACTAAACAACAGCGGAAAATAACAGACGGAGGAGGAGATTCGCGATACAGAGAAAGTGAGGATGCAGAGGGGGCTAACTGTGAAGCTAAAGAAGGATCCCCATAGACCGCTGCTTCCATCAGTTCTGCTCTCCAATGTCTGCTCGTTGGAAAACAAGATGGATCATTTTCAACTCAAACTCTCTTCAAAAAAGGAGATATGTAACAGCTGCGCCATCATTCTGACGGAGTCTTGGCTGCGTACTGCAATAACAGACAGTGCTGTTGGCCTAGAGGGGCTGATGCTATACTGCGCCGATAGAAACAAAGAACTCTGCGTGAATGGAGGCTCCTCTGAGACTGTTCTCAGTCAATCTTCGTCATCTAGAAGGGAAGCACAGCCCTCTGCAGGTGAAAAATGAGGAGAGCACTCTAGATGCTTCCCTGCCAAATACTGAATCATCCCCAGCCGGCTCTTCCTGCCCCCTCCGGCTTCCACACCTTCTCCAGCATCGTCTGTCAATCCTAAACCTGCCGATGGCACCACTGTTGCTACAACCACGTCAGCCTCTCTAACCCAGGGGGCTGCCACCCTCACAGCATCGTCGTCATCGTCCTCTTCCTCCCCTGAGCCAGGAGAAGCGAGTGCTTCAGGAGCTAGAGGCAGTAGTAGCAGTTCAACAACAACTGCTGCTTACCTTATCAAGGCTGCACTTAAAAAAAATAATTGTCTAGAGAGCTGTTCTAGACGAAATTTATTTTTGTTTACACATGTGTAAACATGACAAAATGACAAAATAAATCTGTCTAAGTATTGTTCTCTAAAAACCTAATGAAATTAAATGGGTGCATGTTGCTGACTATTCAAACTCTTAAATGGACAACATCAAACATATATCCATAGTTTGGTGATTCCCATAACAACTCCTGGATCCACAGAAGCTTTGTAGTGCTGCTTGATAAGAAGGAAGTCAGATCCAGGTAGAGATGGGGAATTATTTAGCAGAAGATTTCAAAAATGAGTGAACTACATTGCAAGTTGTAAGCAGAAGGAGGATCTGATTAATAGAAATCTTGCCTGAAATCTTGTTTAATAATTTAATTTTATGTTTCAGCAGCCAAGTAAACTGGTGCTTGAAATACTGCAGGTCCCAAACAAGACACCCCAGAGTCCTGAAAGCATATGCAGACCTGGGGTTTTATGCTCTATAGAGAGAGTGCAGTTTTCATACTGAAAGTTTGGAGTATTGAAATTTGCCTCGTACAGATAATGTAGATGCAGTACAGAATCATGTGTACACATGTACCCTCACGCTTTACTTACATACGTCTTAATTTAAGCGTAACCACCTGCACTCTCATAGGTATTTTCACCTTCCTTATGCACACCTGTAAATACATATGCAAATGACTTTAAGTACCCAAAGGTCTCCCACCACAAACAAAATAACCATTGGGGCGGTGATGTCTGGCAGTCACAAAGAGACTTCTTGAATAACATCAGTGAATCACCAAATTAAACAGCTTTAAAAAATAGCAATTCAAAGGCCTAATAATAAACTAAAACCAGAAAATAAAAGTCTTTTACATTTTTGTTTTATATTGCTTGCATAGTCCAAACGTTTCCACTTGCTGCATTGAGCTTGGTTATTTTAATTTCCCATGTCCTCCAGCAGAGCCATCCTTCCAAGTTATGCAGGGTTTTCAACAGCTATTTATGGACGAACGTGATTTTCTCTACAGCTTGCATATTATGACTCATAACACCTGCCTTCTTACAATTAATCTGCTGAATCACACTGCAAAAACAATTTAGAAATAAGTCAACATTTCTTAGATGAAGTGTATTCAGCCTTAATTTGAGCACATAAATAGGATATTCTGCCAATGGAATGAGTATTTTTATTCATAAAATAAGATAATTAGATAATATGCACTTAAAATAAGACAATGCAATTATTTTTTACAATTTTAAATGTAAATTGTCTTGTTCCATTGACAAAATGGAACCCTTACCTCCTCAATTCAAGACAAAATCGAAAGAAAATACGACTAGATTCATATCTAGATTTTGATTTATGAATATTTTTTTTCCGTGCAACACTGTTTTAGCATTAGTTTTCACGCTGAATGAAAGTCCTCCTTATGCTTTTTGGCCCCCTGGCTAATATATATTACCTGACCAAAACAAGGAAAGATTTACAGTTTGCTTCTGAGCAAAGTTGTTGTATTTTTCAGTTTTTTGCCTGAGGTTAAATAATTAGTTTAATCATTAAGAATGAAGACATACACCGTTTCTTCTTGTGCACGTACATACTTCATACATGAGACACCAGCTTTATAAGCTTTAGAAGAATTCGTTCAAACCTTGTCTGACCCAGAAAAGGGCTATTAGGACTGAAAGCTCTGGAAGCTTTCTTCTAATACATGAGAAATGTCCTATCTTTGTCTTTGCATTAATAGATCTGTTGACCTATCATCAAACATCTTGGAACACTGCAAAACATTTTTATCTAAATAAGTAATTTTCTTTTTTAAATAAGTGCATTTTTTCTTGAATTTAGGAGGTAAGTTCAACAATTTGCCAATGGAACAAAAACATTTACATTTGAAATAAGAAAAAACTATTGGATTGTCTTATTTCAAGCGCATATTATCTAATTATCTTATTTTAAGAGAAAAAATACTAATTCCATTGGCAAATCATCTTATCAACCTACTCAAATTAAGGGTAAATACACTTGATTTAAGAAATTTTCACTTATTTTCAGGTCGTTTTTGCTGTGAAGCCTTGGAGAGATGCTCCTTTGCCCACCTGAGGAAGCTACAAGCACATTTAGGGACCCCCTCTAGCTCACCCATTATTTGGGGGTTGGAGGTAAATACCCCCAAAATAGTACAAAGTGTGCAATATGGTCAGCAGAACAGAAGAAAAAATGTATGAGTGGACACATTACTTTTCACATATTTAACCCAGATTTTCAGTCTGGGTCAGACTCCTGTTACCTGTGAATTCTATTTAAATGTAGCTGGTTAGATAAAAAAAAAAAAAAGTAGCTGGTCATACAATTTTGGACCCATATTCAGATGTTTCTGGAGTGTTTGGTTATCATTAATGGATAAAGATTAAGCAGATAAATAAAACAGGTCTAAGCTTTAGGAATAAGGGGTCCGATCCGAACATTACTGAGACAAAGCAGATGGTTTGGGATTTTAGGGGACACATTTTTCAAACAATATTTTACATCAGCAGTCATAAAGCAGAAAATGTGAATAAGTATGAGCCCCTAATCTTTACCTGACCAAGATCTTTAACAAAAAAAAACAAAAAAACACATTTTAAAACATAAGGTAGTTTCAATGTTCTTCAAATCTGTTGCATATAACCACAGAACATTATCCTTTCCTTAAACAGGTAATGTTTAAGAAGGTTAACCATCTTCCATTTAATAATTTGGATAGAGCATATTCTGTTTCTTTATTTATAAAATAGGTAGTGTCTGAACTTTTCACTAAACATTTACATCACAGAAATACAATAGGCTGGGCCCTAATCAATGTTCTGCATGCTGCAAGGCAGCAGTGCTACAGTCTACACCTGACTCAATATTATTCAATTTTTTTAAACAAAAAAAAGCATAATAATGATGGTTGACATAGAGTTAGACTCATGGAACTAATGAAAATCCCACTTTTTTCTTGTTGGAAGGTTCTCTTGTTCTGAACATGCAAACATTGCAATGGACAGAATATTTCAATATATTTTATTAGATATCTTTATTTTGTATAATCTAGAATATTGGCTACTTAATACATAAAGGTTATAAAATACACATATATATATATATATATATATATATATATATATATATATATATATATATATATATATATATATATATATTGTATTTACCACCCACCAAAAACCTTTCTTAGAGTGTTTGAACCTCATTGTTAGTTTTTTTTTCCGCTTAGTGTCTGTGTATTCTCAATAAACTCCACATCAGAACACTAAAACATCAATAACAAATTGCACTGACTGCACAGACTATGAATGTTGCTGGAAACACAAATGTAAACAAAACATCATTATTTTGGGGTTACCGACAACTACAGTATAACAATAGCAGGGCAAGGCATGAATAAAGCATGTGAAATTTAGATAAGCAGGTGTTGGTGTGTCTTCAACATGGTTTTATCCACATATTGTAAATATGATAAACTAGATATTTGGTGAAAAATATAACCTAGATTTTATGATTGTGAATGATGAAGTTACTCCGGATATTAATCTGCGCAATTAAGGATACATGACGGAATTAAAGTGATGCAGATCACTGTGGTGAAAAATGAGTTAATAGGAAAAAAAACTTGACATTTTGATTAGTAAGTATATTGAAGCTACAGAACAAAGGACAATAATTGTAATTTAATCTTCTGAGTGCGAATTAAAGCTTTCACCCAAAGAAAGAAACAGAATACAAACATAAACCTGCAACTCATTTAGTAATGAGCAGAAGAGTTATGAGACCTGATTAGGAAATTATAGGTAGTAAAAAACAGCTTAGCTTATTTTACTGTGTTCAAGTGTTATTGTAATTAGCATGGACAACCTCCACCCATCTTCTCTATTCATGTTTTTCTAGTAAATGTATTGCAACCCTCTTGATATAAAAATAAATAAATAAATAAAAACATGAGAACTGCAAAGATAAAAAAGGTAATTGCGTATATTTCCATGAAGGATAACAAATCTAACACCACATCTGTTTTATTGAAATACTACATGTTAGGATAGTTTATGTTAAATGATACTTGATGTTGAAGAATAATTATTTTGATGTTTAAAATGGTTGAATGTTTCTCTGAATATCAGTGGAATGTTAACTGCCTGAACAAATGAAATATACTGGGCATGAAATACAAAAAGACTCAGATTTTCCAGTCGACGTTCAATGTGTTCAACCGTTTGTCCCTGAGACGCGACTAGAGAACTAGGCATGTTCCTTTTAGGCAACATGCCCCCATTATAATCAAAACCCTTGGAGGGGTCCTGCTCTCTATAGACCTTTTCTCTCCCTGTGGAGACAGAAAGTAATCAGTTCACATGATGCATGTAATGTGCAATGTGATGCATAATGCATGGGGACAGCTGTCTATGCTGTCTTTGCATCACAGCATGGATGTTTTTTTTTTTTGTGTGTGATAAAACTTACATTGTCCCTATCAAATGAGAGACCGATCTGTACAAATTATGTAGTAGAAGTAAATCTGATAAAAAAAAACATCTTTGAACTACAGAACAATAAACAATAAAAAAGGAGATATATCAAAACATATAATGGGTTGCATCTTCCTGTTATGGAATAACAGA
>NW_015150468.1:2137000-2166465 GCF_000732505.1 Cyprinodon variegatus
ATAAAACTATTTATTTTTAAATGTATTTGGGATAGTCCCATAATGGTTGTGCATTTAAAGATCATTGCATGGGCCAGAGAATCTCTGCACAAATAAAGCTTAAAAAATATCAATAATTTAAACAAACACAATATTCTCACCTTAAAAGTAAAAAGAATAAAAAATAAGATTCTTGATAAAATTAACAAAAACTATCTCAAACAACTGATCCAAATTCTTTCTTTTTATTATTATGGGCACAAGTAGTAAAGAATAACAGAAAAATAGCTTGTTGCATAGAAATTAAAACTGTCAGTCTTTCAGTCTGTCTGTCTTCCTGTATTAGGATTAGGACTTTTTTCAAGAACTTTTTTGAATTCAGATTTTATCTATCATTGGCCTTTGATGTGCTGATATTCTTCATATATTTACATTTCCAACACCTGCTTTGCTAAATATTTTACTCATAAATTAGTAAATGATTTTACCTGTTCTTTGATGAAAGGAAAGCAGCTGCTCATTTCGATAAATAGAAAATTAGGAGAGTTTTTAAACTTAAAAGTATTACAGATTGCTATAAAAGTCGATATAATTTGTGTTTTTAATAGTTATTATTTAATCAGCCTCACTATCTTAATCACCATTGTCTATAAGGTCTATGTATTAAATCATAGCAGGCTCAGATTACAAGCTCAATATAGGCAACCATTAGAAATTAAGTTGTGCAGTTTATGAATGTTGTGAACTCCAAGTGTTACCTGGACTTTTCAGAAGCTGATAGGAAAACTAAAACTCCAGAAAGATAACACTAAAAAAGCTCTGCCAGTTTGGACATGACCAGACACTTGGTTAAACCCACCTGGTATCCTTCTTTTGAGTGGGGACCTCTGGTTGGAATGTTTCAGTTTTAGTGTTTTTAGGCAGGTAAGTGGGCTAGATGGTCAAAACCTGGTTGAATTTGGGTTTTACACCCAACTACTGTTCTGGTAAAGGATCCCATCTCCTTCCTCTACAAAGTGTGACTTTCATTAAACCTAAATTCAACCTTTGCTTGGACTATGGGTACGATAAGTCACTATAATAGCAAAACCTTGGTTTCAAGCTGAATATTTGCATGTTGACAAATACACAAGAATCCACTTTGTACCTCTCCATAATTTCATTCTACACAGATAAATCTGTATTAAGAAACAATAAAAAAAATTAAAATTAAAATGAAAGTGAAATTAAAATGAAAAAAGAGAAACAAAAGAAGGAGAAAAAGTCAGATCCATAATATCCATTTGTTAGAAAGTATTAATATATCTAAACCACATTAACCCTTATTAAGGAAAAAAATCATCTCTGCTTTACATCTTTGAATCTTAACTGCTGCCTTTCAAAGTTGCTTTTAAGGTTCCTTGTGTGCGATGGATCTTAATTCAGTTATTCCTCATTATGGCATCCATGTAGACAGAGAGAAATTGCAGTACTGTCCAATCTTACAGTAAGGTTCTATGCCACATTTCTGCGGATGAAAAATGTTCCATCATGGAAATGATTATGCATTATTGTTTTTTTTATTTTTTTATATTGCCTTTAGAATAGGAAATATTCTCTACCCATTTCAACCTCCAGCACTCAGCAGGACGCAACAGGAAACTGGAGGCACCAGGCAGGCTCAATTTTCAATGTTTCAGCTGTTTTATTTTTTTGAGGTTTTATTAAGAAGTCTGCAAAGCTTTTATCTTTTTGGACAGCCTGGCTTTACTATGTCTGATTACTTTGATTCTAGATTATCATTGTCAATAAAGTCAGTTTGCCTGGGCTCCAGATGTATCTCCGTGTTCACTAAAAGCATATTAAATTCATTTTAATCATATTTATTATAAAATCACAAAAAAATTGATAAAACACTTTGAAACAATTATGTGGTGCAGCAGTCTGTTCTTGTTAAAAATCTTACAGAATCAGCAGGACTTAAATATAGCCCTGACTACATGAAAGTATGGTTTGTATACATCTAAAAAGATTTTATTACTAGTAGCAAGGTTGAGAAACACACAAGTAAGTATAAAACCAGCTGTTTGAAAACAATAAGAAAAAAAATTAATAAAGAAGCAATCTTTTTATATTTCAGCCCTACATTAATTCAACATTTTATAGGAAGAAAGTAAATTATTTATGACCCTTGTAACAAAGATTATAAGTTGAAAAGTACAAAAGGATTAAAAAGTGATTATTCTACTATATCCTGCCTTTTCCAAGATCATTTCATTTTCACAGGAAATACAAAGCATGAAAAAAATGCAACTTAGTTTGTTTTTCTAACAGGCAAAGGTCCCTGTGTAATTAAAACCCTGTTCTCACTATTACAGTGCGGCGTTTAGAAAGTATTGAGCTAATTTCCATTTGACATTTACCTTTATTACCCACCTCAAGCAAAAAATGTCCTTCGAGCGTACAGTTAACTTAACAGGATCCTTGCCACTGAGAGTATTATCTCTCTGCCTCTCGCTCGCTCTCTTTACACAATAATATGATTGGTTATAATCATTTACAATATTGTCATTACTGAAAAAGGAACTAAGTAAAACAGATGTAGAGTTTGTTCAGTATTTCAATAATATTGCAGTTACAGTTAAGCATTTAAAGTTGAATTACAGGAAATTATATAATTTTTGGTTTCAAAGGAGCCTTAAAAATATCACATGGTCTCTTACGCTTGTGTTCATGAAGTATCCTTATGGTAGGTGCTGACAACACTTGCTGGATATTCATTGTCATGAAGATTCCATCTGGGTCATTTTTTCTTTGTTTTAATTCTTAAAAAAATAAATTTAATGAAGCAAAAAGATGCTATAAAGTTTGTATTTGATATTCATAGGTAACCCATAGAGTAAAAATCATCCGATTCGGCTATCAGGATTTGCTAGAAAGTTGGCACAAACTGAAAAAAATGTCATAATAAAATGCTAAAAAACATAAGAGGTATGCAACATGAAGGTTTCCATGGCGCATTCAACACACTGACTGACATACAGACATAGCAAGAGAAAAGGTAAAGGAATATATATATATATATATATATAAAATCTTTGTTTGGAAATGCGAGCCACCTTAACCAAATAGGAACTGGATGAGGATGAAGAAATGCAGCATGGTGCCATTGTTTGATCATCTACAATAATTAACCCCTCAAACACCAGATGTGAATTAGACCTTGGTTTTTAGGCTGAATCTGGTTGGTCCATCAGTCTTGATTTAGTCCAAAACTCATTGTTGAAAATTGGGTTGGGTGGTTGGTCTGACTTTGTCCCACTTTTGTCCAGTAATGGACATTGGAAAGACGATGCGATCTAAACATTCCTGATTTTCCCTTTTTTACTTTTCAACCAAATGTAGACGTTGCTTGGACATAAATTACGTCATCTTTACAATGTTTCTTCAACCAATTTTTGCTCTGTGGGAAAGCACTTCTGACTTGCTCAATGAAATCCTGCTGCAGAGAGGAGCTCCTTTTATTTGATGATGCAGTGAAGCAGGCAGCCCTTTGTCACCAGGAATGAATGGGTAGAAGTCAAGCAACAAACGGCTTCTGAATGAAGCAGATATTTTGCGTTAACCGTGGTTCGGGATGATCGCACCACAGTCTTTTACATATATTTATAAATAGCCTTTATTTTGTCTGTATATTATGTGTGCTTTTTAATGAATATCTCTGCAAATGTTTGTAATAGTTTTATGATAACAGTTCTTTTTTTTAAATTACAGTTTAACAACCACCTTTCTTCAACTATTTCCATTACAAAAGTAAATAACAGTTACAAAAGGACCCCTGAAAAAAGAATATGCAGAACTAATTTACCTGTTTGTAAACATAACTTGATGGCTTGCTGAAAAGAGATCTTGGTGGAACAAAACAACATAAAACATCATTTAGCCATATAAAAATGACTGGCCAAACTTACAGCAACCCCCCCCCCCCCCCCCCCAAAAAAAAAAAAACAGTGTTTGTTTATTTATTAGCCTGTGCGTGTGTCATTTTCTTCAGATTGATTCAGCTTCACGGTTTCAGATAATGTGTAGAAAGCAACAAGTTGAGGCACATTTGGATTAAATACCTTTTTTTCCTCTTATGTATGTAATTAACAACATGTAAAAAAGGTCTGTAGGATTCGGCTGTAGTTGCTCCTTCTAAAGGATATATGAAATGCAGATACAGAGGTAAAATGACAATTATTTCGCTTAACCTTACAAAAATATTTATGAAAACTCATAGGAGGTCTGCTTCGTGCACCTTTTCCTGATTTTGCACCTTTTTTTTGTTTGTTTATAAGAGCCAGAGTCACAAGTGACTTTCTCCATTGTGAGATCATTAAAGTTCCATTCATTAATTTATTCTTTCATTCATTCATGCCAAAGTCTTGCTGTCTTGCAGGTTTTAGAGGTTTTGCTGATTGAGCACAGCTGATTTTCATTGATAGCTAATTAAAGGCATAGTGGAGGATGTCTTTTTCTGGGTTTAACATCAAAATAAGTGGTCCTCCTAATTGTCAATCATTCCACTGATATATTTACGTAAGGCTCTCCTACGTGCTCGTCACCATTTTCACTTACCAGTGTTGAGTCTCACATTGTGTAAAAATTGCAAATGTTCTTTTTGAAAGTAAGCTTGTAAGAGTGATGCAAACAATAACTTTTAAACAGACCATGCACAAGGAGAAATGGGCTTGTGCACGCTCTCGCAATTGTTTAATAGGCGTTCCCTCTCAGGAGCGGGTAGTGGGTGCATGTGCCCGCTCCCTATATCTTCAAAGTGCAGAGGGTGGGTCTTTTAAAAAATTCACAAAATTCTCCACTATATCTTTAACTGGCTTTAATTGCACTGCATTCATTAATATGACCTGTGCTGAAGCAGGGACCACCTCTAAAACCTACAGGAATTATAAGGCCTCCAGCACTTTGGACAGGTCTTCTCACCCAAATATCAGTCCCTACCCTAACAAATGCTCTCCAAGAAATGGTAAATGGCCTGTACTAACTAAGAGATTTTTCAAGCCAGGGGACTTTATGAAATTGCATTACAAAACATGAATTCACATTCATTCATACACACTGATGGTGGCAAGCTACATTGTAGCCACACTGTCCTGGGGCTCACTGACTGAAGCTAATCTGCCATACACAGGCGCCACCGGGCCCTCTGACCACCATCCGAAGGCAATGCGGGTTAAGTGTCTTGCCCAAAGACACAATGACACTGAAAACCAGAGCCAGGGCTTGAACCTTCAATTGCAGGGGAAACTCCTGAATCTGACGGCACTGCAGGCCACAAAGAATGGGGTGGGAGTGGCAGTGGAAGAATGTTCAGATGTTGTCGAAGCCCTAGACATTGTCGATAGCGAATGTAGCAACAAAGGTATATTTAAGAATTTGTATTATTATTATTATTTTTGAGCATGTATGGGTTGGATGCATAAAGGTAAGTGACCCACTGATTTTAATGATACAGTTTATGTTTATATACACTATATAAGTCTTAGATATTGAGAATTTAAATCAAAGAAATCAACCCAAACGTAAGGAATATTTTTTTATATATATATTTATAATTTTAATAATAATGATTTCCATAATTTACAAACATTTATGTAAATACGGCACAGATTTTGAATAAAGTATGTACGACATTATAAAGACTGAGCCGCATTTAGCTATCAAAAGTAATCCAGCAACAGATTCAACATTTTCTCACATCCCAAAGACTGCCATCATATTAGTTGCTCAGATGGGACCAAACATTTCCATGTAAAAATTACAGAGCTGGTTGGATTAAAACAATAACCTACACATGACTTGTTAATATTGTCCTAAGGCAAGATGCTGTAAATGTCTTATTGCTAGTAGTGTGCTTGTGATTTACCCAATTGTGAGAAAATCACAAAAAAAAACTGATTAAGCAAACATAAATGTCTTCACTTAGTTAATTAACTTTAACCCCATATACTAACTATCATTCATCAGTCATAGTTCCCAAAATATATTTACAAGACCTGTTTGTCACAGAAATGTATTCTGTCTCACTGCAAAAGCTAAATGCTATGAAGAAAATAACTTCCTTTGTGCATTTAAATGTATGTACAAAAACTTTTAATTATCAAACAGAAATGATTATTATTGATGTAAAAGACAAAAAAGTTGGTAAGATGGCATTACATTAATTGAATGACACATCCTCTAGGAAAAAGAGAGTGACTCACTTAATGCTATTTTGTTTTTTGTTTTTATTGAAGAGGAATGACAGTGCCAAGAAGTGGTAATGACCCATCCTCTGCCGCGTAGAGAGACAACTCTTGAGACCAACATGGGACATTAATGGGGGAGAGAAGGGAAAAGCAAATGCTTATGAGACTGAAATGCCATATTCAGTCATAGCTCATGGGCATTTGTGAATGCTATGTCGTGATGGTGACATAAACTGCAATGAAACATTTCTGTTAGGGGAACAGGAAACTGCTCCATGTGGACAGCCAGGGAACTCTAATGTCTACAAGGATCACAGCTGCTATGGAGCAATGCTGAGAGACAAAGTGACACTGACTAAGAAGCTAATTATTCATCTTCTTAAAGAGAATGTTTTATACATTTTTATTTCTCAATATACATTTACTTTTGTGTTTTATTTTTTCATTACTGTAAAAATAATAGCGTCATGTTAAAGTGTTCTCTGGTCTCTGCTGCCTTGTACAGTATATAGGGCAGGAATGTAGTGGAAAGTCTCACGTGCTCTGTAGTACATAAATTATTTACAGCTTAATTTTAATCAATCCACTCTTATTACCCCAAGACATAAAAAACGAACACCCCTACCACCATCCCCACAAACTGTAACAACAAAGTTTGCTTTTGCAATTTAAGAGAATCCGTGTATCATTCGTTATTTCGTTTTTCAAATTAAAACCAAAACTTAAACATGCAACTCACTAGTTGCTTTCAAAACAAAAAGTAAAAAACAGATAATGAGCCGTTGTCCATTTTCAGATTTTGTGCATAAAATTGAAAATAGAAAAAATGAATAAAGCTCATTTTCCTTTTTTTATTTTATTTTTCTTTAAACTTAGGAAAGTTGAAAGACCCGGATATGATCTGGTTCACGTACAGTTTGCTAGGAGAGGCCGCTGGCATCTTCTGCCTTCATTTATTTCTTTACTGCAGTGTGTTCAATTCATGTTAATGTGTATTTAAAGACATTTCAATTTGTGAAAAAATTGAAATATGTATGGGGGAATATAAAAAAGTCTAATCAATCAAAACTTTCGCGACACCCATGCAGTCACTCTGTGGACCCCCTAGGGGTTGCGGACCCCCTGTTGATTACCTTAGCTGCAGATAATTTATTTAAAAAAAATTGTACTGCTTTAGACACTAAGCCAGGAGGAGCATTTACATGACAGTCACTAGTTAAGATGTTCACCAGTTAAAGTGGAACAATGAGCAAAAGTGGGTGTTTGGTGACCCAAGGATAAATGGTTAAATACGTATGGCAGAGCTTTGAGCAACATTTTGAGTGCATACAACACTACGGTGTGGTTACTGTGCTTATGGACTTCTGAAAGTAAACAAACTGTAACTTTTCTTGTCTAACATTTTTAGTGATTATTTGTTCAATAGATAAAGGTTATAAAAATATAAACATTTAAAGTTACCTTGTCTATTGATAATAGGATCGCCGTTTCCAGGCCGGTGTTTGACACATGTCATTCTCCTGAGTTGGTGAGGAGCTCGGAATCTTCTCACTGACAGCATTTCTCAACACCTAACTGCTACAGTGCAGCTTGAGTTTTACGTTCCTTAGACAGCTGTTAACTCATATAGCAGTGATCATCTATTAGTGCCATTAGTGCCGAGCTACCTGCAGCATCTCCTAGCTAACTTTACGTGAACCAGATCATATCCAGGTTTTTAACTTGCTTGAGATAAAAAAAAAACTAAAATAAAAAAAGAGTAAAGAGCATTATTGTTTTTTTTTTTTTGTTTTTTTTTTTCCATTTTCGATTTTCAGTTCAAAATTGGAAATTGGAAACAAATAGTGAAAAAAGGAGTGCATTTTTGCGATTAAAATTTTTGGTTTTAATTTGAAAAACGAAAGCATAAATGATACACAGATTTAAGAGGAATTTAAAGTTATATATTTTCAGGGTGTAAAATTTATATATCTACAAGTAAATGTGCATTAGAATAAAAATTGCCAAAAAATGTATCTACAGTTTAGCTTTGGATATAAAAATGAATCAGTTTTCTATATAAAACCCCAGCTGATTGCATCGAGTTGTTGCAACATACAGTAATCGACACGCTGCAATTAGCTGCGTTTCCTGAGATTGAAAACTTTTGAAAAGCAAATCATTCTGTATAGCTTGATCGAACTGTCTTAACAAAGCTTGAGATGATGTGTTGTGAATTGGAGAGATACAATTTAGATTCATTCTGTATGAGGATTAAATTTGGAAGCAAAATACAGAGGTATTAAATTACAGTACTCAATGCCAATTTGGGAGTTTACACTGAAAAATCTCCTTTCCAAATGCTATAGAAAAACCGAAATGAAAAAAAAGAAAAACACAATAAAATTGTTGAGTAAAACACAATAACAAGTGGACCGAAATATATATAAAAACACCAGCTAAAAAAAACACTTAACTGTTGTGCTGTATGCATACATTACAGATGAATCCTTAGATGTAGATTAGGAGCTGAGAATAATTTGGAACCAGTGATATGAAATGTATGCCCAAAGCGCAACATATATGGCTGTATTGATCTAAAATAAAAAAGCAATAATCTATGGATAGACTTAAGAGTAGCATGTCTTATCTAAATTCACAAAGAGTTTTAATTACAAGCCTAAAGCATGTTAGCAAAAACAAAATAATTATCTCATTGTTTTAAATTTCATATCATGCAGAAAGCTGTTTTTTCTGCAATGTATGTCACTACCACATTGTTACTTCCAACCAAATCCCGTCTATGAAATCAGGATCAAAACATTATTGTTAACAAACAATTATCTATGAAATATTTTTTGTGACATTTCAATTTCATTGAACCCTTCTTAAATCCCACTTGGCCTGGTTCTTCTGGAGATTTCTTGATATTAAAAAATGAGTTTTCGTCTCAACTGTCGTAACAAGCATGCTTGGTGTCAGGGATTGGTTTCGAGTCAATTATTCGATCAAATCAGCTGGTTTTCCTTAGATAGAAAACTTTAAACCAATCTGACTCTATGATTTGGTTGAATTACCTCTGTAAAGTTCCTTGAAATGGCGTCTTGTGAATTGCCACTATATAAATGGATGGAATTGAATTTAAGTTAATTTAGGGATTATATACCTCTAGCTGTTAGAAAAAAAAAATATATATATATATTTATATATATATATATGTATATATGTTTTGATGTTACAATAAAAATTTTTTGGTAAATATTTTCTGTGTAACTTGCTCCTTAATAGAGTTATACTCCTTTATGCCTTCATTTTTTTGTTAGGTAGTATAGATAAATGTGTCATATCTTGCCTTCAGTTATCTCTTGTTGGAGGTATTGCACAAATAGATCATTGCAATACCTTAGAGAGAAACTTGTTTTGTTGTCACTTGCTCAAAGGAACATTAGCATAGAATCAATTTCCTCCTTATGTTCCACATTTGTCATTTTACATTAGTTGAAGGTTTATATAAGTTTTAAAGTTCCCAAACTTTGGATTTACCAGGAACTAACCAAAGCCATGTTTAAACAAAGTAGAAACCTAATTGGTTTGGAAAAGTTCTTCCGGATGCTGACATTCAAACTTTTAATTCTAATTGGGTATGCAGCTCTTCCAGCTGCAACACATTTTTTTCAGCCTGATGAATTAAGTGCCTTTTTCCAGCCACCAGTAAATAGCTTAGGAACTAAACTACTGAGGGACTGCTCTAACAACCCTTTTAATGCTTCATGTACTTCCCTGGTGCAGCATATTTACAACAGCTGAAGCAAACAAAAATGGATAAAGACGTAAATATTGTGACTCATAACATTAAAGATTTGTGTTAATGTATTTGAATCTGTGCTACAATTTGTTGTGGTTTTTATTGTTCAAATTCTTCATAGTATTTAGCAAATGTTTAAAAAAAATCTAAAGATTAGAAGTAACTTATTTGCCATACAGTAGCAATTGCACACAGTGAAAACAATTTGACTAGTGGCAAGCATAGAAGTGAGTTTCCAAAGTTTAAAGCTAAATTTGTTGGTCAGGGTGACAGACTTCCATCATGTTAACATGTAACAGCTAAAAGCAAATCAGCAAAAATAATTATTCAGGTCATAAGTGAATGATAGGTATAGTGTACAAAACTGATGTGTTTAATGTGTATGAGATGGGAAGCCCTTTGTTTAGGGTTTGCTGTTTCTTTGCTGCTTTTAAATAAAGAATATAATCCGTTCCTGCTGTGACAGAACTCCTCTTTAGTTATCTGCTTTCTACACCAGCTTATCTGTGCAGTGTCACATTTGGCTTGTGCCTATCTAGAAGTCCAAGGCCAGAAATCACATTGACTGCTAGATATTCCCCAATGACTGATCATCACATGGCAAAACAGAACCATGCACATTCCATTTAAACAGCAATTTACACCCGGGAATTAATCTAAAACATATGTTTTGTCAGACAACAATGGAAAGGAAAAACACCCATCCATCCATCCATTTTCTGTCATGCTTCATCCTTGCTGGGGTTGCGAGAAAGGGAAAACATGCAAACCCCAAACAGAATGTACATAGCTGGGACTCCATTAGGGTAAGAACTTTGCGCTTGTACAGCCTTTCCTTATCAGGCTTAAAACAAAGGTGTGAGATGGATAGAGTTTGTCTGTACTTCTGCATCAGGGCTAAAAGTTTAATAAATTTTAAAACCTCTTCTATGGCAAACATGATGCAGATTCTATGTTTAAGTATGATTTTCCTACACAAGTTCTTTTAAAGGAATTTTGTCAGAGTAGCACATGTATTTTTAACCTTCTCATTCATTTGTCTTTTGTTAAGACACCAGATAAGCTGCGTGTGGTGCATCATCAACGTTTATTCTATTATGTACTACATCGATGACCACAATGCATAAGACTTTGACCGTTTTATCAAAGAAACATTAGGTATGTTTTTACTGATAACTATCATCAAAATAGCCTTTTTATTTGAACCTCAGTAGCCTATTTTCCTGAATTAACTATGGGTCAGAAGCTCTTGCACTTTTCTGAGGATGTGACATCAAACTTGTCTTTGCTAAAAGGTGTCCAGCCCAGCAAGCAATCAAACTTTATATTAAAGATGGATTTTGTGAATAGTCATAAATGTCTGGAATCCAGCTCAACCCAGACACCATGGGAACGCTATATAGGTGGGAAAAAAGTAAAAAAAAAAAAAAAAAAGTATCAGTGTGAGCTACGAGATCGGGCGCCAGAGTATTGCAGTTCTGTGTTTTGGCTACAGATGATAGTATCTTTAGAAAATTCCATAATGCCTCTTTAAGTATATGACCAATTCAGGAAATTGATTTGAGTTTATCCAATTATCTGGGCTGGAGTGCATGCATTGAATATATGTATAGCAGGCTTGCACAGAGATTGCATTTTCATTGAAAGCTGCATCTATTTGATGTGTGTACATAGATAAAGGCCATATTTTTCATTCTATCTCTATTCTTCCATTATGCAGTATTTATTGGTTCAACCTATAACTTTATGCTCTCTCTGCCTTTTCTCATCATGCTGTCGAGTCAATGCAATCAGCTGGTTCACCTAAGACAGAAAACTTTGAACCAATCCTACTGTATGATCTGGTTGAATTGTTTGTGCAAAGTGCCTTGAGATGGCATGTGTTGTGAATTGGCGCTATATAAATAAACTATATTGAATTTAATATTTTAAAAGGCAATTTTTGTGTTGTGCAAGTTTAATATATTTATTGCCCACCCTAGAAGGAGTGGTAGATCATATTTGGACTGTCAGATTGCTCATGAACACACACCCTACTGGCTGTGTGTTAGAAGAACAAATAAAAGGGTGAATCGAGCTCAAATCAGGATAAAACAGATAACTCTGCACAAATGTGGAATAAATTCACCACAACTTCCATCCAAAATATGAGTTTAATAACAACAATTAGTCAGCTTCGAGTCAAACATATTTCAGTTAAAAACTCTTGACTAAACCAGCGAAACTCAACTAAACTAAGCTACTAAGGTACAACGAAAGAGGAAACCATGGTTGAAGATCATAATCAATGAGATGATACAATATTACACTTTAGCATGGGTTCTTTGTTTGAGAATCAATGCCTATGTTGAATAGTTTGGAATGTGATCAAGTGAGCTTTTCAATAATTTAGGGCAATTTGAATGTTTTCATACCAATTAAAAATGCAAATCCAAGAGGTGAATGAGACATTATTTTGCCAAATAATTGTTGCTTAATCAGAGCCAATAACCTTTAGTTTATTGATTCTTTACATTCGTTGAGTATGCTAGCATCTAGCAGACATGAAAATTCTCATTAAATCACTTTAGGTCATAATTAGGTAATCAAAATATGATGAGCATATGAGAAAACACATTAACTTTAATGTTATTCTTTCTCTATAAGCACTACTCAAATGGGTTAGAACAGTGTACCATATGGTTCATCTTTTTAGCTTGCCTTTACCCAACAGGAACACATCAGGGAAGCACCCTCCTCCACTCTCTTCATCTCTTTAACCATCTCAAAGTTTCTGAAACTCAAAGAAGAAGGTTGCGAAAGATCTGCTTTGCAGCAAGTTGGTTTATGTCAACCACTAGATACACTTAGCCTTGGTCAGTCTGGAGATCTGGCCCCTGGGCATGAGCCATGATGGTGCCTTCCATGATGACTTCCTCTCCAATGCGGAATTCCCGGAGCCTCAACGAAAATAGGCAAATAAAAATGTAGACAGCTGCTTTGTCCTAAAGGCACTGTGGTGAACAAATGCTAACCCCTGTAGTGTCTTGTAATACTGTCTTGGGTTGGGGCAGGGTTGCAGAAGCATGAGTAATTGTTATGTTTAATATAGTATGGGCTTCGGTTCCCAATGTCAATAATATATTATTATCATGGTTTTTGGCACAAGATAAGCCTGGTGGGATATGGGATCGCTTTTCGATTTGGCTCCCTCACAGTCCAGAGTAAAATCCGACTGCACAGAATGGTTAAAAACAGCACCAAAGCTTGTTGAAATGGTGCTCAGCCACTTCAGTCCTTAAATGAGGAATTTTTGGCTAAAAAGCTTATAAAATCAGGAAATATCATCCCATGTCGGCCTCCAGCAGATTCCCCTACCCAGCTCATAGTCTGCCCTTCCACCTGTTCATCATTCCACCATCTCAAAACTTGGGATAATATTCGGTCTGCTGGCTCGGTGGCTACCAGAATATGAGTTGCTATATAATTTATCACATTGACTGTTATGTCTATTGGAGGATATGGGCTCTTTTTTGCTATTTAGTATTGTCCTTTATGTAATGCATAATGTTACAACGGAACCCTGCTTTTTAAATTGATTTTATTTTTATATGTTTTGATTATGTTGTATTGGTGCTGTGTCCTATGATCAGTCATTTTATGCACGTAGCTGTAACTACTCTGTGTATAAGACAATTTTACCTTCCCGGAACAATAAATTTCATCTTATCCTGCAATAAATGTTTCAAAAGGCTAATTTTGGCATTAAGGCTAAATGAAAGAAATTTATTTGTGTTATATATTGCCTGTTACATAACAAAGAAACAAAGAGACAGTGGTATAAGTGTTTGATTTTCAAAGCTGCACCCTAGAGAAGGAAAATGGCTGTGATCAATAATCCCCAGTCAGTTTACAGATCATGATTCTCTGTGTTTTTTGCAACAAAATCAATGCATGTATCTTTAGAAAATAAGGAGAAGACATACTGGATATCGTACCTCTGTGTGAAAATGTAGACAAGACAAAGTCAATTTAATGTTTTCAGACAATGTTATATAAGACTTTGTTATTATTATTATAAAACAAAAACAAAAATTTGTTGTTAGAACATTGAAAGATACCTAAATATAACTAAAATAAGGACATGAATAAAAAAAAAAATCTCATCATAAAAAAACACCAAAAGAAAAGGATTTTTCAAAGCCAACATTTAGAATAATAAGAAAACGATTTGTAGACCTATGTTTTCTATTGTAATGGCTATGGTGGTCAGGTGGAGGAGAAAACATTTTTTAAAGCCCCTGTCACACCATGACGATTTAGACAGCGTATGCCTGACATACGAAAAATCTGGCAAAAACGCTGGCATATGTTGAATAAGTAATAAATAAGCATATGCCAGCATTTTACAAGATTCTGGGACCTCAGGTATTCGCTGGCTAAATGGTCAAGGTGACAGGGGCTTTAATGACAGTGGGACAGTGGCAAGGTTAGTTATTTTCAGCTATGGGGATGAGTTGACAAATGCTACCATGCAGTGGTCTCATATGCAAACAATATCAGCAAATTATACTGTAACTTGTTGTGAGGGTATGGAGCAAGGTGGTGGAAAACATCCAGGAGAGGGGGAAGCATTATTTGGAGAGAAATAAACCAAAGGTCATTCCAAGCAGTTAAGAACATGTCTGACTAAAATGGAGACATGTTAAACAGTCTAGTTACAAAGGACTAATGACAAAATAATCTTAATTACAGTAGCAGCCATTCAAAATGGCCCTTCCCAGTTCAAAGCCAGCTGAATGGCAGCCGAATGGCAACAAAATCCGCTCCAACTTCCAGCTGCTGGACTTCTCATTGGCGTGCATATTTATTTTACTCTGACTCCACCCTTTCACTAAATTACAGGGTCTAAACAGAAGATAATGCTTCTCTTTAGATCTTAATGTCCACAAACCATGACAGAAAGAATATTTTAGATTTTTAAAAAGGAATTGTAGGGGACCATCCTTTATAGTGCAGTAGGCAGGTTTGGACCTTTTACACAGATATGCATAGGACATAGTAGGTACAACAGAAAGTTGACAATGCAGGGTTGTCTTATAGATACCAGGATTACTTACAAAATAACACTACTGCGAGTGCCACTTCTTTGTCATTTAGAGACGGCTCATTCAGTATATAATAATATCTTGTGCTCTTCAAAGCTATACAGCGATGGTTTCTGAGTGTTAACACTATACTCTGACAAATTAGTTTACCCACTAAGGGGCTGGCTATTATATTCTAACTGGTGAAAAAGTGTTACCATCCAGGAAGTGATTATATAGGCTCAAATTCCATTAACAACACTGAACAACTTAATTCTGCACGATACCTAAAAAAAATTGATAGAAAAGTGCAAGGGACAATAGGGCAGCAAACAGACTTTTGCTAACCATGTAATGTACAACATCAGAAATGTATTTATCTATATCTGTATCAGTCTATTTGTTTGTTTGTTAATTTATTACTTTCTTTGTTTAATATTAGAATGGTACATGGGGACAACATTGTTGATAACCCTTACAGAAGCAGCATCTGCGGTATAGAACTTGAATTGTGTTTGGACTGTTTTGATCCAATTCGATTTTCAGAGATAGCAAAATTATTATCTTTATCCAAGCCTTCAATATTTATGTTAGATCCAGTTGCCACTAAGTTATTTAAGGAAGTATTCCATATGATTTTCCAGCTCCATTATAGATTTGCCTACATGTTAGGAATGCTGGCGTACCATAAATGATAAATTATGAACAGCTTAGTTTGTGCCTTCAACTCTGTCCAAGAAAGACATTACTTGGATTACAAAACCGAATATCTTCAGAACAGCTCCAAATGACACAAAACTAATATGGGTGAGTAGAACATGATGTAATAACGTAAAATCAAGGGGCCAATGTAAAAAAAAACAAAAAAAAACGGTGTTCCCCTTCAAGAAACTATCACTTGACCTAAAGGACTCTGTGAATTATAGACAATGGAACAAATGGACATCTCTTTGCAGATGTAATGGTGCGAAAAATACCTCTTAAACCCACCTGATACTTGACTGACTTGACTGATACTAGACATGGATATACTAAAGTATATCCATGTCTAGTGAATAATGATGAAATGATAGAGTGTGTATGTATGGGGCACGTTTCGGATCGGTTGTCTAGGCCAGGGCAGCGGCGGCGGGGGTTGGGGGGGTGGAGTTGTACTTTATATGGGGTACTTTTTTCAAAGCAAACAGACAGTTTGATATCTCAAAAACGTTTATTAGGAGTTACGGATCTGTAGTGAACAGCAAAGCAGGAACCTCTGCAGGGAGAGAACGCAGGTTAGTGACCACGTCTATCTGAGGAGGACTAGGAACATGTGAGTCACTACCTGGATTTACATATCAGTCCATGCCAGAGGAAGAGGTTGGTTCCATCCGGTTGGCTGTCAACAAGAAGCTGTGGGCGCAGAGTCCCAGACGCTGATGTCCCGTAGGCAGGAGGACAGGCAGAGACACGCATAATACACAATAGTGCATAACAGGTCATTGTTAATGTTGTTGAGAGGTTGAAAGAGAGATACAATAATAAAACAAAAAAATCACCAGGTGTGAGTATCTCATGGAGAAAATTTCAATCCATCATTCAAAAATTAAAAGAATATGACAGATTTGCAAACTTGCAGATTTTCAAGATTTAGTGTAGTCATGCACTCAAACCAACTAACCACACAATGAAAGCGTTAATTGAAGGCCATCAAAAGGCCTCCCCTGGGTAACTGGTAAACACAGAGATTCACTACTTAAGTTAGAGCACATTAAAAAAGGACAGCTGTTAGTTGTTCACTCCACGCATCTGGCACACATACTACAATGGCATGATTGTTGAGTTTTTGAAAGAAAGCCATGGGAACGCTTGGGCTGCAACAAACTATGTAAAAAATGCAGCTAAAACTGAGAGAGGTGGTTTGGTCTGATATCCTAAAAATAAATCATTTAACACATGAAATAGTTTTGAAAACAGTATTTATTCTGGGGGACTGAATACATAAAAAAGCAACAGTATATCATATTTTTTTTTTTAATTAGAAAATAACTTTTAATGGGCGCAACAGTGCCATATGCTGTAGCACTGTTGTTTTGTAGAAAGAAGGACATGGGTTTGATGCCCGATTATCTGAATGGAGTTTGCATTTTGTTCCTGTGTTTGCATGGGTTTTCTTTAGCTTCTGCACAGAAAACCCACCCAAAAACCCACTTCTCCCACAGTTAAAAAGCATGATAATTAGGTAAATTAATTATCTTACTTGTTCCTAGGTGTGAGTATGTGCATGGTTGTATGTGTGGTCACCCGGAAGGATTGATGGATAAATGGATGGATGGATGGATGGATTCAAGTTTGTCTATTACAAGGCTGTGGCAATGGCTGTAAAGTTACAAAGATCCTGTCATTTCAACTCCAACCTCCTTTATTAACTTTAATGTTTTTTTGTTTTGTTGTTGTTTTTTTCTTAATCTCATAAGGTGTCTTTTATCTGCAGTCATATTATACATATATTAGAACACAGTAAGCACATAAGACATATAGACACCTTATCTCACAAGGTTAACTATTTCTCATGTCCAGCTGTTGGATTTTTGATGGCTGCTGAGCAACACTTTAGCAACGATTTATTGAAACATGTCACAACCTTAACCCTGCAAGAAGCTTAAATAGGTATCCTTCCATGTACTGAACTTCTCTCTAACCATTTTCACTCGCACAGCTACACAGACATAAAACACATACCCCAGCCCCATATACTAATACACATGCACAATTAAGCCAAGCTGTGCAAAATGTGGCTCTTCAACACATCTGTCAGCGTGCAGGTCCACAGTTCCTGCTCTTGGCACAGTCTCCACCTGAAGTGTCAACTGGGATGCACCCTAACAATTACTGAAGTAAACAAATGTTACACTGAGCTGGCGCACTTTATGACAGTCAACATTACATGTTTCCAAGCAAAACAGTTTTTTTTGAAAGCTAACATTTAAAAAAAGAATATAACCACATGGCTCATATTTCTCTCTCTTTCTCTCTCTCTCTCTTTCTAAACAGGATATTAATTAAATATTAAGTATATAATATTAAGTAATAAGTGAAAAGTGACCTTGTTCTTTTGGGCAATTACAACCCAGGCAGTCATCTGCCCTAGGCCAAGTACGGCATGCCAGCCACCCCCCCAGCATCCCCTCGCCCGACTGCATGCACAGGCCCTGTGCAGGGTCAGGGCAGGTAGACCCACGGACCAAGCTGAGGTGCATCCGGGCATGATGGTTATATCTCACCTGCCGGACAGCACCGCCAGCCAGCAAAAGTCAGTGGTCAGGAGGTTATTCTTTGCATTTACATTTTGTGAGTAGTATAACATAGCTTTTTAGATTTACAGAATGCTTGAGAAAATCTTAAAACTGTTTTGAGTTATAGTCACTTCTAAATTGTGGGCTTAATGAAAACACCATTAACACCTTGTCATTCACAACATAGATATAGTGTGCAATCTAGTCATTAAAAGAGAAATGTTTTTAATCAAAATGTTCTTCTTGATGGATCTTAAACACAGAAATTTAAATGTGGAACTTAAGGATAAAAGAATATAATGATGACAGCCATCTAAGATTTAGTCTTAGTCTTCAGTAAGAAAACTACAATTAGTCTTAGTCACATTTTAGTCACACAATATGTGAGAGTTGTAGTAGGTTTTAGTCAGTTTTATGTTGCAAAAAAAGGTAACCTTTTCAATTTCGAATAACAACCAGATTTTTTTTTACCAGACTGACAGCTCTTGCCTAGATACTACAGTTGCTAGGTATAGAATGCTGCCATGCAGATCATTATTGCTCTTGGGCAGAAAACATTGATTTATAGAATTCAAATAAACTATTTTATGAATTAAGGCCCTACTTTATAATAAAGTGTCTTACAAAAGTTGTGAAAATAATAGATCTAGTTCAACACATCATATAGGTTAAAATAGCAGACAGACAAGCTAACATAATAAGGAATAAAGGAATTAGAGATAAAGGTTTTTGAGATACAAGGTTTCCATTCAAAAGCAAACACTTCCTGATGTACTATGACTTTTGCATTACACACAATGAAATCTTCAAAAGCAGAGACTTTGGCAATTTTGGCTTTAATTCTGAGAATTTTCCCCTTTGTTACCTCTACTCAGGGGTCAAAGTAGATTTCAATTCACAGGGTTTTGATATGAAAAAGATTACAGAAAACCTACATAATTGCCTTGTAATGCCATGGCAATCAAGACCTAATTGAATAAATATATTAACTAAAATGTTGATATATTAAAAGAAAACAGAAGATGTTTTATTGGCAATACAATGAAACATTTACATCATATTTAAATAGATAGAAATGAGAACAATAAAAGAGAAATATTAAAAGATCTATGTGCCTTTTCACCTGGCTCTATATCCAAAAATATGAACAGAATTCAATTAAATATTTAATTTGGATATAATTTTTTGATTCCCTTTGGTAGAAATTAAAGATGGTTTAGTATCACCTCTTGTGAGCTGGAAGAAATAATATGTTCATAGTTTAACAAAGGTGTTTTTTATGCTTCGCAGAGGATGATCAGCCACATAGTTTATTAAGTAGCTAGAGCAGGAAGAGCCATACTGCTGAGAGCTAAACATCAGAGTGGAGCGTGAGGTGCAGACTTAGAGCTACATACGTGCAAAGATTAATTTCTGCACAAGCTCAGATGGAAGATCAGAGCAGAGTTTGTCAGAGTTGAGTGCACACTACCGGACCAATCCGGGTTATTTTCTCAGACCCTGCTGCCCTGATCCACCTGCCATGGGCAGTAGGATCGAACAAGACGCTGCAGCACAGCTGTTTGACCGACGACCTGCTAATTTTTTTGTCTAGTCTTATCTCGTTGACTAAAACTCAAACCTGTTTTATCATGTTTTTGTCAGGAAAGATCCATGTTTAGCTTGTCAGTTTTCATTATCATCATGAAAAAAAAGGAGCTTCAGCGAAATTATCTGAAAATTATTATCCTCTTTGTTGACAAAAACAACACTGGACACCACAACTGCATTGTTCTATGTAATAGGCTCTATGCACAGCTCCACTACTTCCTGAATTTAAGGCAGCTCCTTTGTTTCCTGTCTT
The DNA here is from genome assembly GCF_000732505.1 of Cyprinodon variegatus. Taxonomy (NCBI): domain Eukaryota; kingdom Metazoa; phylum Chordata; class Actinopteri; order Cyprinodontiformes; family Cyprinodontidae; genus Cyprinodon; species Cyprinodon variegatus. The sequence continues at coordinate 2,157,175 of NW_015150468.1, forward strand.
TCATGATTGGATGCACTGATTAATCCAGGTGTGTATGACCTAAGTAACTGGCCAGACACACCTGGATTAATCAGTTCGTCCAGTAATGAAAGACAGGAAACAAAGGAGCTGCCTTAAATTCAGGAAGTAGTGGAGCTGTGCATAGAGCCCATTGAGTAAGGATTATGTTATTTATACTCATTGATATGTCATTGATATGCTGCTTGTTTTAGAGGTGTCTTTGTTTTTGTGATGTTGATTACAGCAGAACCAATTGATGCTGTGGACTTCTGCATTAAATGTTGACCTATTCAGCCCTTGCTTTTTGCTCTTTATTGCTAATATTTTAGTTTGGTTACAACACTATTGATAGAATATTGAGAAAAAAATATATGTTTTTCCTATATGGCCTGTTTTAATTTAGTAGGAACCATTTCGTGAGGAAAATGTTATACAATTTGGATTTAAAGTTATTTTATAGCCATCAATAACAACTGATTTAGTCTTTTTACGAGCATATTCTAACGCCTTCATGCTTAGGGAAATTTAAAACTACATATCTTTAACTTGGGATCAAATGCTTTATCAACTTTAAATATAGTTATTAGAATTGTATGTTTCTTTGTGCTTTCTAGTTTATTCAGTTTAGCTTTGACAAAACATTATCTTTATTTGCACCAGATGCTTTTAAGCCAGCTAAAGGACCAAGACACATGGTAACAGAATATGGGATATTTCTTGACAGTCTTTGTGGAGCCCACACAATAGCATGCAGAGTGGTGGGCTGCTAATGCATTAAAACTGTTTTGTATCAAAGCAGGAGGTATAATTGGTTCAGTAATGTTTGGGTGGGTGGAAACTTTTCAAATAAAATGCTTGTGAATGCTGGAATGCAAATATAGAAATACAGTGTCTTGCAGCAAAAACACTGAGCATTTATAACCACTGATGATTATACAGTACATTTGCATTACGTTTGAAATATTTAAACCAAGTTTAGTTACTTTAAAACTGGTTTTGTTGCCAGCATTTTGCAAAGTACAATTCATGGGTTTTGAACAATTAGTTTCAGTTGTATTTTCAAAGTAGGTAGTTTCTTATACATACACCAATCATCAGGCATAATGTTGCTTTTGATTTGTGTGGGAATTAAATTACCCAGAACTTGCAGTGACAGATTAAAGAAAGTCTTGTTGATTTATTATAAAACCAAAATAAAGATAAACATCTAGATTAAAAATGTGTAAATATAATTTGGTTTTGTTTAATTTTATTTGAAACAAAAGCATCAGCCAAATGAAGCTTGAAAGTTTCCCATTTCCATAAAATGTCGTATAAAACTCATCAGAGCCTATATTGCTATTCTAAGAGTGGTGTTGCAGTGTGGCAGTCATTTAAAATCCATTATTCTGTTAACATTCTCTAATACATTTAAACAGTTCCATGAATAAATCTCTGCAAAACTAATTGGAAGTCACAGTCCATGTCCCTTGGAGAGACTTCTTTGGTTTAAGCAAAAGAAAGGTGTGTCAGTAGTTTAAAGCTTCAGCAGGTCATACATCAACCTTATTACAGTACGTTGATACAGACTAGAATTCTAACATGTTTTATTTGCAATATGATAAAGGTTTATTATTAATAATACTGTTTTATCAGGGTATGATTAGAAGAATAAGCAACAGCATTCTATTAAGGCTTATATACATCAGATGGTGTTAACATGTTATCGCCTTGGTAACTGCTGCTTTTATTGTAATTATTCAATGTTTATCCATGTATGCACTTTAGCATTTGGTACAGTACCTGCTTTTAACTTACTGCAGAGTAAGATCATTTTCTGCTTCAATAGAGTCATTTAGCAAATTGATGTTTTCCTATTAGCATAGCAGGTTTTGACTGATTTCTGAGGCATGTGTAAAAAACAAGGCTGTGTTACATCAGTTTTTGTCATTTAGAATGTCCTTGCAAAATTGCAATGCAGTCTAGCTCTTTGCAAGTGTATAAATATAATTATGTCACTGACATGCATGTGGCTGTTTTTGGAATATCTTGAAATGTAATATATTTCCATTCAGGTGATTGTGTGCAACACATTTTTTTCCTAATTCAATAATGAACTTTAATAACAGTGATGAAAATATATGTAAAATTTTGACACATATCAATACGTTTTACCCTGTGTGGTGTAAGGTCACTGTTTAATTTACTGTTTATTACTTAAAATAATTTTTTTATGCAGTTTCATCAGTATAATTTTGAATTTATTAATGACTACAGTCTGAGATTATGTTTTTTTTATGTTAAAAGGTTAGTCAAATGATTATAACTGACAGTTTGCTTGAATGCTAGGTGTTATTAACTCGCTTGCCTGTGAGGCTGGATTTCACCACCGGTAGATGTCAATAATTTGGATTCTAATTTCAAGCAGACTTATTATTCATTAATCACATGAAAAATATTGTGTCTGTCTGCTCAAAAGGAAGCATATTCAGCTCTTAGAAAAAGCTGCAATTGTTATAAAATAATCTGACTACCACAGTTCAGCCTATTTCTAATCTTCTCTCAGGTGCGAACAAAATTTACAAGTGCTCCAGACTTAGGAGTCTTGCGAAATCAGATATATGTTATCCAAACTTAGTTTTTCTCTAAATAGGGCGTTAATAATGTAGATTTGCAATTCTCATGAACACACACTCACTCAGATGGGATGTATTACTGTACAGGGTCATTTTCAATATTTACTTAAGTTAAGACAATTTACTAATTCTAGTGTGGCACCCTGGTAGGAGCCCACAGTAGGACAAAAAGTAAGAGAAAGTTACAACAAGGATACAAGAATGTTGTTGCTTGAGGCCCAAAGTTTCTACACCACTTCTCAAAGCTCACTGTACATATTTCTTGTCCTTCTTTGATGTACTAAATATGTGCAGAGTCATAAGATTATTCCTGCAGAGGACAGGTCTCGTTCTTGAAGTTGTGCTCCTGTGTTGATGACTACTTGATTAGCAGTTGGCCCTTCATTCTCATAGAATGTGGTCTGCTTTTGAGGTATTCTTTGACCCAGGTAATTGTTGAGGTCTCCACCTGAGTTTTCTTGATTTCCTCACAAAGAAAGTTTGGTTGAATCATGTTAAATGCAGTGGAGAAATCAAATGACACAATCCTCGCAGTACTGTCTGTCTTGTCCAATTGACAGTGAGTTTGCTGAAGCAGGTGTATGATGGAATCTTCCACTCCAACTCTTTGTTGATAGGTAAACTGCAGGGGGTCCTGATAGCTGCTTGTTTGTTTGCTCAGATGAACCAAAATCAGTCTTTCTAGAACCTGTCATGGCAACAGCTCTATAGTCACTGAGGACTGTTGGCTGAGTTTTCCTTGGTACAGGAACAAGGTAGAAGGTTTTCTACATCACTAGGACTTTCTCCTGGGTCAGGCTAAGGTTAGGGGGGTTCTGTGGAATCCCATAGAGCTACTTTACACAGTCCTTCGGAACATAGGGGCTGACACCAGAAAGACCTGATGACTTTATGATTCAGCCTCTCCAATTGCATCGTTACTTAACTTCTAGATATAGACAAGTGAAAGGAGGAGGAAGCAGCATCACGTTCTGATTTGGCTGATGACAAACTCATAGAAGCAGGGGAGTCAATAGCAGATGTGGAAGTTTAAACAGTTTTGGATCAAAGCAGGGCAGGATGTCTACTGTATTTGACTAGGCAAGGCAAGTCTATTTGTATAGCACAATTCATTACATGGACAATTCAAAGTACTTAACACGAACTATATAACACAATAGAAGACACATAAAAGCAAATAGATATATACAACATAAGTATAAGAAATAAAACATTTGGATTGTGGAAAAAATAGTTTCAAAGTAAACAGAAAAAAATGGTCTGATAGGGCAAAATCAGCCCCACAAACATTCCAAAATATGTCCTTGATTGTGTGTTGGCTGTTTAACATGTTGAGTCAAAGCAAAACTTTTAAGTGCATCATGCAGTTCTATTGCACCTCATTCTTAAGAGTTGTCAACATGTACATTATGGTTCCCCACAATATCACAGGTAAAACTTAATTGAAATCATTAAAAAAGTTTGTTCTGGCCTTTGGAGGCCTGTAAAAATTCACAAACATAGCTCCAACAGGGCCTTGTACATGAAGAGCTAAATATTCAAAAGATTCAAAGTTAACCAGTATTTTTCTAGACTTTGGTGAATCATTAAACAGAGTAAGAAGTCCTCCCGTTTTTTAAACGGTCTGTTCTTATTGATAAAATTGTAACTAGGAGGCGTGGTCTCCAATAAAATTAGCCTCTCATTATGTTCATCAAATCATCTCTCCATTAGAGAGAAGAGAGAAGGATGGTGAGCTTGTTCCTAACCTTAACCGTTCAAAAAATGTATCCAGTGTGTTAGCTCTGTCCAGACTTCCATATGTCTGAACATCCTTCTGCTTGAAGGCTGTGATCTCCTTCATCCCTGAACACACTGCTGATATTGTTCTACTGGAACTTGCTTTCCAACTTCCTATATACCTACTTGCTTTAACTTATCCTGACCTTAAGTAACTTCTGTATTCCTTTCAATAATTTCCTGTCTTCCTTTTTAAGGCGCATATACACTGTACAGTATTTTCTGTCTTTGTACTCAGCTACAGCTCAAACTGTACGACGGTTTACACAGCTCAGGATGTGTTCTTACACTGTGTGGGCCGATGCTCTGATTTGATCTACCTGCTCACACTGTAAGTTCAAAAACAACATGTCGGACTCACCGCTGATGGATGTCGGACACATCAGACTGGGAGAAGAAGAAGAATTCCATTACTTGCACATGCACAGTGCATGAGGTTCAGGTAAATTGGCTTGTAAGAGTTCACAGTTCTGCTTCAAAAGCAGGATTTGCTAATGAACACCTCACAAGAGGGCTGACTGAATTTCAACAGTTTGATTTTCCCCGACCTTATGATTCCTGATTGGGAGGTGGTCGTGGGAGGCTAATCATCCCTTGCATATTATACGAAGCAGGACACACAATAAGGTTGACATTCGACCCGATTCAAAACATTTTCGACTGGAGAATCTTTCTGAAAAGGCCAAAAACCAGTACAACATATACTCGCCTTTAAGGCCTGTTTTTTCTTATTAAGCAGTTCCTTCAGATCACTTGCGCCATGGTTTATTATTTGGGTAGCTTATCACTAACCTGGCAGAAAGGTGTAACTACCACAGGAGTTAATATACTCAGTCACACACTCATTGCAAGAATGTCCTCTCCAACGGGCTGACGCAGTGCAGTCCAGTCCAGTTTGTAGCCTCAAAAAAACCTTGCATGGCTTATTCAACTGTCTGTGGCCAGTTTATCAAAGCCATTAATAACTATTTCTTCTCATAGTTAACTGGTATTTTTATTATTTACTTGGAGCTTAGCCAATTTATGTTTTATGAGAAATTCCTTTTCATCTTTAAACTGATAAAGTAACCTAATAATAAACTGTTTAATACTAGGAGATGGCAGCTTGTGTTTAACTGCTATTTAATTCTTTAATTTCACAATATTGCCACATGCTAATCAACCATCATAAAATCAAAACCTTTCTAATTCTAACAGCTTCCCTGTGGTCCCAGAGTTTTTTATATGCTATTATCCAGTCTCATAATATTAATAAAAAAAAAAAAATTCAATTGGGACTAAAAAGCAGCCATTTTAGGCAAGTTTTGGTTTTAGGGTTTTTGTTAGGACCCAAAAGCAGAAGCTGAGAGGCAGGGGTGAGATCTTGGAAGGTTTAATGAAAAATCAGGCAGCAAAAACAGGAATCCAAAAATCCAACTTAAAAATGTAAATCAAAACAGAAATCCAAAAAAAACCAACATAAAAGTTGAACACTAACCAGGACCATGGTGACATCAGGGGGAAAAGTCATGAGGAGCCAGGGTAGGATGAAATAAGACGAGGAACCAGCAAAAAGGGACTGCAGAGGGAGTGTATTTATGGCTGACTGAACAAAAGTAGGACTAATGAGCTGATAAGGAGCAGGTGTGACTAGAGCTGATGAGGAAGCCAAGGGAAAAGAACACAAAGGGGCAACAGAGGACAGAGAAAACCTAAGCAACTTAAATGAATCCAGACACACCAATAAAGCTAGAAAACAAGGAAAAACCTGGATAAACTTGAAACTGAAAACTTAGAGAAAAACAACAGAACCAAGATCGTTTTATGTGTTATCAAAAACAGTTATGCTAATACTGTTATTGAATATTTGAAAAGTATTATCGTTCGAATTTAATAAAAAAAAATTGATATCAAAACATTAAGTGGCCAAAGGTCTCCTTTGATGTTTTTACCTTTGTACATGATTGTTTTACTTTGTGCAAAAGAAACATCACAATAAAGAAGAAATAATAATAAAAAACAAGTTTTCTCTGTCTAAGACATTTTATGCTCACAGTGTAAAGATATTTCTGCTTTTCTCATCAATGGCAGGAAGATGAATCCAATCTTTCCAAGTAGAGTTTGCCCATTAGAAGATAGACCACCAGATAAAAGGTTTTCATTTAAATGTAAATCCGAGGAGCAAGAAATCTATTATTGGTATTTTGAGAGAGACTGCGCTCTTTGAGTTTTATGCAACATTTTTGCCTCTAATTCTCCACTAGGATGTTTTCTCTTCTCCTTTTTCAGACCAAGAATCTGGCAGAGTCTAAAAGCATCAGTGCAAACAAATTATAGCTGAAAGATGTCAAAATATGCTTAGAGGACTGAATACTTTAAAATTCATATTTTTATCCAGGATATTTCTGTTAGAAGGAAAATGTCAATTATGAGCTCTGGCTCATATGCTTTTGTACCTTTTAAAATATCACAGCATGGGAAATCCATTAGTCTGACCCGCTGCTCATCTCAGTATTTTTAACCTACGTCTGGTTCTTGAAGTTACTTATTTTGCTCTCCAAATCACATCATACATATCTTTCCTTTATTATTTTTCATTTTTTGCATTTCCCATCTCTTATCCATCCATGGGATTCATCCATCCATTTTCTCCTCGTTGGTCCTTGTCAGGGTTGTCAGGGCTGGCGCATATATCCATCAGTCTGCGGGATACACCCAGGACAGGGCGGCAACACAGAGAGCATAAAGAAACACAGCTATGCATACACAGGACAATTAAAATAACCCAGTAAACCTAACATACATTTTTTGGACTGTGGGAGGAAGCCGGAGTAACTAGAAAGAAACCACACATGCAAACTCCATACAGAAGGACCTCGGGATGGGAATTGAACCCAGAACCCTCATGCTTCAAGGCAGCAGTGCCTAGATTTTTGGGCCTTTTTACGTTTGGTTTTGGGATTTCTCAACTAAAGTTTTTATAAATATATATCTTCACAAAAGAACTTGACTGAAACCTATTTCAATTAAATTTCATTTCAGTTTATACATCGCCAATTCACAACACATATCATCTCAAGGCACTTCACAGAGACAATTTCCCCAGATCATACAGTCAGATTGTTTAAAAGTTTTCTATCTAATGAAAACCTGCTGATTGTATTGACTCAAAGGCAATCCCTCGTGCCAAGCAGGCTTATAGTGACTGTCTTGCGGAAAACTCCCTTTTAACAGGAAGAAACCTCCAGCAGAACTAGGCTCAGTGTGAGCGGCCATCTGCTAAGGCCAACTGAGGTTCAAAGAAACAGAAGCAAACATACAGCTCTCATGTCAGAGGATGAAAGAGAGCAGATACACTTAGTCAGAGTAAGAGAATCAGGACTACACTGAAAAACAGTCCAAGCCCCAACATCTATAAACAAAGGTGTTGTTTGTTGCAGCACAGCTGATATTTCTCTCAGGGGTGGTGTCACAGACAAACAGGAAAAGACCAGATAAAGCTACTATAATGAGGAACAAGTAGAGAGAGCATTTTGTTAGAGATTGAACTCCAATAAGCTGTCAAATAATAAAAAAAAAACTGATGTTACAGGACAACACACACAAAAATAAATGATCGAAGCACTAATGCATGACATAAAATAATAATAGTTCTTGGGGTGGGTTAAAGGCTAGGGAATAGTTTCCAGTATGTTAAAATTAAGGTATTCCATATTGTTTATTTATATTATTTTATTTTATATTTTATAGAATGGCCCACTAACGTAAAGGACCTGAAAACTTACCCACAGTTTAGACAAAATACAAAAAATGTGTTTATTATTGACTAAAGAAATATTTATTCAATGACCAACAAATCTAAAATATCATTCAAACTGCATACTCTTTTTACAAAAGCCACAACATAATCAGGTTTTAAGTTTTCATAACTCCATATGTTACAATAAGTTTTGTCTTAAGTATAGGGAGGAAGAATCACATAAGGAAATAACAATACACTCTAAATAAAAAAAAAAAAAAAAATGAGCACAGAGATTTAATTTAAGCAGACAGTTTATTTTACACAGATATTTAATTTAAGGAGACAGACTTTATTTTAATATCTGAAGAACTAGCTGTTTATGTTGCTTCACTAGCCATCCCACCTTTTACAATTTGGTAAAAAGCAGTTGTCACAAAAAAAGTTAAGCCTGGTTTCATACAAGAGGAATTCGATAACTAAATATGAATGCATGTTGAGTAAACCATTGGGTGCATGAGAACCTTTCTAATACAATAACATACAATACCAATATAACTAGTAAAGCATGCAGATTACAGAATGAGTAGCTCTTACAAATCCAATGCATATGCATCTTGATGGAAAAACAAAGAACACACAAGTTGTGATATAGGAACTTCTATTGCACAAAAAAAGTTATATCAAAGAACTCAATTCAATTCAGTTTATGTATACTGTATAGTGCCAATTCACAACACATGTAATTTCAAGGCACTTTACAGAGACAATTCAACTAGATCATACAGTCAGATTGGTTCAAAGTTTTCTATCAAAGGAAACCATTTGATTGCATCGACTCATTGACTCGTAGGTAATACCTCACACCAAGCATGCAATTAGCGACAGAGGAGAGGAAAACACCAACAGGAAGGAATCTCCAGCAGAACCAGGCTCAGTGTGAGCGTCCATCTGCTGAGGCCGACAGGGTTCAAGAAGACAGAAGCAGAGATACAGAATAATGCAGAGATATAAAAGACTTCAAACACTGGGATGTTCATTTACACAAATGTTGCTATAAATGATGAGCTTCAGAATACACAGTTTTATTATGTTTTAGTGCTTTATTGATATGTTATGTTTTGTTGCAAAAAAATAAATAAATTATATATATATATATATATATATATATATATATAT
>NW_015150468.1:2166543-2205497 GCF_000732505.1 Cyprinodon variegatus
TTTACCAAAGCTAGATAGTACTGAGCTGCATTAAATCGCTTACATTTACTTGAGTTCATCTTTTTAAGAAAATGCTTTTAGAAGTAGTTTAAAAGTTCTTTTCTTTCAGGTAAAATTTCACAGAACAAAAGTAGAAATATTTGAACAAACAATTAACACCCTTTTGCTACTCTACTCACCTAAGGTTTTGATCTATTACATCTAGTTCTTGAATATGGTTCTCTGTATTTATTTTATGCCTGGGGTTGTTAATACTACTCCTATTTAGTTTGCCTAATTGGAAACAAAGGAAAATGATTTAATTTACATTTTGGAAGTCTGTATCTCTTTCTTGAAGGAAGTAGTTTTACTCATAATACAGCCAATTTGTAACATTTTTAGCACTCAGTTTTGAACTAGTGGCTAGATAGACTAATGATGTTTCTCACTGATACAGTATGTCTTATGCATCTTTTAATTATATGGGATGGCTTATCTTTTAATTGCAAAAACAGGTTTTCATACAAAATCTGTTTGCTAAATTCTAATACCCCTGTCTGTGTGGTAAAAGAGAAGCATGATCTCTTTAAAACTAAGAACTCAATCATTAATCAACTTTTATCTTATACTCCAGTTTGGAGTATAGACTGTCAATGTGCTTGTTCCAAGGAAACATGTTATCTATATAGACCCCCAGGTAGTTTTAGGAGTCCGACTGACTGAGCACAGTTTCATGAATGATTAGTTGTTAGTTTTCACTGACCACTTTGGGGTCTTTCTTTTTATATTTATAACAAGGTGGTTGCTGTCACAGCAGTGTACAAAGTTGTTGATTTCCAGGGGATAGGATAAAATGCTTCCATCTTTGTGAAAAAGACTGAAGATGCTCTATCATCAAAAAATCCGAAGATGAAATAGGAAAATGTTCTCACACAATCCTAGATGTAGAATTTTTAGATCTCTAGGGAATTAACACATCCTTGTTGTACATTTGCGCTGATGTTTTTTGGGTTTGAGGGAGTGATTTACAGTTCCTCTGCTGTCTGACCTGTTAAACATTATATGTATATTTGAGAATGCCATTGGGTGATAGTCGTGTTGATGACTTTTTGAATCGATGCATTTCACAATCTTTTTTTGTTTGATTCTGTTTCTGTAGTTAATTTTCCTCACTGGTTACTTTGTACTAACTTTGTTTTGATGCCCCATTTGTTGACTGGAAGTAGAAGCTGCCTAATATCAGTTCAGAAGAAACAAATGAAATGTTCAAACAGAGTCTATAGATGCTTAAGTTATTTTTTAGTGTAGTCTGTTAGTTCTGTAATATGAGTTTTTTCATAAATTTTCTTTCTTTCATGACTGAGATACTTGGTTTTGTGTGTGTGTGTGTGTGTGTGTGTGTGTGTGTGTGTGTGTGTGTGTGTGTGTGTGTGTGTGTGTGTGTGTATACTTCCCTATTGCTGCCCTGAAGTATCCATTGTGGACCATGTATTAGATTTTTAGTTCATCTTGCTTTGTATTATGCTTGATTCCTTCCTTCTAACGAGTTAATCAAAAACCTGTTTTTGCTCTTTTTTTTGTTGTTTTTACAGATTCTTTATATCTAAAGAATGCTTTTATATTGTAATATACCTGCAAACAAGAACTGAATGGGTTTAAAAGTGAATCAATAGATGCTGGAGCATAATTAATATTCTGTGTTCCAAATAAAAAATGCATCTCTCTCTTCATAATAATATGTTAATATCTTTGTTTGCATTAATTAACTATTACTCAAGTCATCCCAGATGGGTAATGGTTAATAGGCACCCTTGTGTTATTTTTTGATTCTAAATATTACCATTGTGATCAGTAACAAAGTGTTGTGTCAGCCTTGCCTTGTATTGATTTGCACATTGACCTGGCCAGGGCCGACCAGCGTCTTGTCTGTTGACTGCCAGAATGGGCTACGACACCCCCAGAAAAACACACTCAGCAAGAATCCTCCCAACGCACATACACACATACACATTTGATAGTACAGTAACGGTATATATTTCTGTCCGACATATACCCTGTAGATATAAAGTCAGGGTGAGGATCCTGGGGGGGAGGTGTGTTGCAATATGGTTTTCACAATCAATTGTGATGTGATCCCTATGGATGGCCAAAATATATCATGAAATTCATGTCACATAGATAAATAAATGAACCATAAAATAAGTAGATGTAAAATTTTGTTATTTATTTATCTTTTACATGATTTGAATCACTTAATCATCAAATGTACCTTTTTCTAAATATATTTCCCATTTAATCATAAAAAAAGTAATTTGCATTTATGAACCAACAATTACGTAAAAAAAAAAAAAAAAAAGATGTAAATTCTTTATTTTCCCACAATGAGGAAATTCCCTCCCTGCATTTTTAACCCATCCACTTAGGGAGCAAAGCGCTGCCATTGTGCGGCACCCGGGGAGCAGTGTTAGGTTAAGGGCCTTGCTCAAGAACCCAGATTTCAGGCTGTGGGGATCGAACCAGGTACTTGCAACCTTCTCAGATCACAAACGCACTGCTAGGCCTATTAAAGGTAATATAACTACCCCACTTTATAAATATTATAGACTAACTATGTATTTTCAGGGAGACCTCAGTCTGTTGTATTGTTTTTGGAGTTGCAGGCAAAACTGTTTTGGAACCCCTGCTGTAGAATTTTTTTTGCCTACGGGGGAAATAAATGTATACATGCAAACTCCCTTACTGTAATACTTTAAGCACTTTGAAATTCAAATGCAGTATTCAGTCTTTGTACTACCTACATATAATCAAAAACAGTCAAATTTATTACAAATAAGACACAAAATTGGGTGTTATTAGATGGGTATTCTTGAAATTGATTTGCTTTCTTATACTGAAGACATACCGTACGTTAACAGAAAAAAAATTGTTCATCTTGTTTAAAAAGAAATTAAAATCTTGTGTTTCTTATACAGGCCAGAATTGCAAGAAATACCATATAAGAGAAAAACAGACACAGTTTAGCCAATATCCCTGCCTGCTCGGAATCCACAGGATTTCCCTATCTACTTAAAAAGCACAGGGAGAGTTTCTTACAGACAAAATAGACAGTTTCTCACATAGAAAGTTTCTCACAAACCCAAGCATTTTTTGAAATAACCTTGGGTCTAAGGGAGTCTGGGCTATTACTAAAACATCTGAAACTGGAAAACAGCTTCCGAGGCATCCGTAAGATAAGATTCACATTCAGCCTTGTCTGGCAGGTGCCCTTCTTGAGCAAATAGTAAGTCCATAAAGATCAGGACTCATAATTAACAGGGTGGGGTTGTGATAGTATATTGATTTTTTTTCCAACCACAAAGACTTAACCTTTTTATGTAAAATTTTATTAACAAAGAGTAAAATGCTGTTTCAACAAAAAGAAAAGATCGATCTTGTCTTTATAAGTTTATTTGAAAGCATAATGTAGTAGCGTTTGGGCACACATCAGGCTTGACAGACTTTTTATAAGGTTGGAGTACAGACAGGGTGGGACACAGGTGGGAAAAAAAGGGTGCAGATTATTCTGTTTGCAGGAAACTGCCTCCATCGTTCTGGCTGCAACCATTCTCTAACCATCGATTCAAGCCTCCTAGGATCTGCTTGCCCATTCTACCAGTGGATTTTGCTGTGAAGGCAGCTAGTCTGTCTTGCCTCCTCTTTACCTGACGACAGCTAGAAAGTCTTGCCTCCTCTTGACCTGACGTTGTCACCTTGCTGTCAGCTCTCACTGAGGAGCCAAAACAAAGGATTCATGTCTACACTGAAATACTGAGATTGCTAGTGCCTATGTCTGACTGTTTTTTAAATGGTTCCACTCATCCCAGCCAATCATCTTGCCCCCCACCCCCCAAGTGTTTCCTCTCCCCTGTTGCTGACAATGTGTTTTTATCTGAAGGATTTTTTTTTTTTTAAAGCTGTTAAACGTCCCCATTAGCCTGTTCATTACACTCACAGTTCATGAAAATACCTGCACCCTCCAATCACAGCAAAAACAATTTTGGTAGGATTGCTCTGTGTACATGCAGTATCATACACTGCAGATAGGGCACAATCTTTTTTGTGACAGGGGACACCAAAATTAATCAGGCTCATGATTTTTTTTTTTTCATTCTGGTGATAATACTAGTCACGTTTAAAATAAATACGTTTACATTTTCCTACCACATGTATGCAAATTTGAAAGAATATATATAGAAAAACACTTTTATATATATGCTAAAAAAGATGGACATCTCCCCAGGCCAGTCTTTCGTGGTGCCCCCTTACCACTAGCCAGTGGTCTTTTCCATTTTTGCTATTTTTAAGTAGATAAAGTTATGGATATGCCTCGTTTAACGAAATGAAAAAAAAAAAATGCACACAGAAATAAATTGAAATTGATAAAGTAATGATTGAAATCTATAAAAATGAACAAATGAAAGTTAGACATTTTTTTTTCAAACAATCTTCAACAGACTGATTTAAAATGATAGACCAGTGAAACAGGTCTTACATACAGTAACATCATTATGGTCTACTTTTTTTTTTTTACAAGGTAAATGGTCTGCACTAGCAGACCATTTACCACTTTGTCAAGACAGGAACTTTGTCAAGACAGGAAACTTGGCCAAAGTGTTTACACTACATTAAGTCATTCACCCACGCACACATACCCTTATGGTGGCAAGCTACACTGTAGCCACAGCTGGTCTGGGGCTCAATGACAGAGGCAAGGCTGCCACAAAACCGGACAATGCAGATGAAGTGTCTTGCCCAAGGATACAACGACATTGAAAATCAGAGCCTGGCGTTGGAAACACAAACACTTCCTTGAAGGTATTAAATGGATTTGCAAAAACATATATATATTTTCAATGTCCTATTTCTTTTTTAAGTATGGGGTTATGTCTGGCAGAGCAAAAATGACAGATGAGTATGTAAAATAAGTCATAGATTAGTTGAAGCCAATTCAATCCACTAAAAGGAGATAATACTGCACAGAAAGCAACGTGATTGACATCTTGGCTGAATATGCTCTTTGTAGCTGATTTAAAGCAAAGCCAAAACATTTAGAAAATTTAAAAAACACTCAGAATGCAAATCTTACAAATTTATCTGTTCTTTTATTTTTAAGTATTTGGCAGTTTGTTAGATATGAAATGATCCTTAAATCTAACAATAAAACACAACTGAATTTTCCCCATAAATTCGTATTGCTAAAAACTTAGAATGTGAAACCTGCAACTAGTACATTGCTGTGCAACCTCAACAGGAAACAGAGGCCATTGATGAAATGTTATCCCTGGAGATAAAGGTGTCATTTGGCTTTGTGCACTCAGCGCAGACACATAGACGGCTCATGGTGTGGGTGCCGTACAGTTAAAGATGTTCGTCAGACACATTGGCAGCAAGAGAGACACAAATCGATTCCCAGAGAGATAGTACGGATTGCCTTAGTGGAGGACAGCCTCTTTAGCCAAGCCCTTGCTAATTAATTGTGTCTCAGGAGAGGATCACATGATCTTATTCTTGCTTCATTATCACAGCATTGCAACTAATGATATCTGATCAAGCTCTCCAGTGCAGCAGAGTTGTAGCATGTCTTTCATGTCACCTTTCCAGTGGTGCTTGCAATACTAGAACAGCATCCTTCTTTCGGCTTCACCAAGTGTATGTGATGAGGCCAGTATTAACCTGTCCAGGGTGTACCCTGCCTCTTCCCCATAGACAGCTGGAGATAGGCACCAGCACCTAGTTGGTTTCATACGAGAGGAATTCGATAACTAAAAGATCTTCCTCCCATTTTACTTTTAAAAAAATTCTAGAAACCACTAGCAGACCGGGAGATTGAAAGGAAAGTGCTCTGTTAGGAACATAAGGAACGACCAGATCTCTGATAAAAGCGGAGCTTGGGCATTTAAGGCTTTATATATTTGAGAAGGGGGATTTTATGTAATTCTGGAATAACAGGAAACCACTAAAGAGAAGCAAGGATAGGAGAGATATGATATCTCTTTTTAATTTTCATCAGAACTCTGGTTGCAGCAGTTTGGATCAGCTGAAGGATTTTAACTACAGTTTGTGGACTTCCTGATAGCAAATAATTACAATAGTCCAGCCTTGAAGTAACAAATGCTTGGACTAGTTTCTCAGAATCACCCCTGGATTGATTGGTTGATTGATCGATGATTGATTGTTTGACTTTATTGATCTCACAGTGCAGAAATGTAGTTGTTACATCAGCTCAAATAGTCAAAGAAGAAGAATGTGCCAAAAGAAGAAATAAGTTCATAGGATATATACAGTATATACAGTGCATCCACATATGCTAGCTTATGTACAGTATAACTTATATATAGTTATTGCAATTGGGATAAGATATTTCTAATTTTTGCAATATTCCGGAAATGAAATAAGGAAATTCTAGAAACCTCTTTGATATGGGACTTCAATGACAGGTCCTACTCAAAAATAACACCAAGATTTTTTACTTTATTATGTGAGATTAATTTAATCCCATTCAAATGAAGTGACTGATGAATCAGCTTCTTTTTCAAAGACTCTGGTATAAAGACTATAAACTCTGTTATTTCTGCATTCAGGAGTAGAAAGTTAAGAGTCATCCAGGTTTTTATCTCTTCAAGGTTGCTTCAAGACATGCTTGTAATCTGTGTAATGGATTAGTTTCATCTGAATTTATAGACAGATAAAGCATAGCTGACAATTGTCAGCATAACAGTGTAGTTCTTCGCCTGTTATTCTTAAGCTCTGCTCTGGTGAAAGTACTCAGCCAATGACTGCAGAAAATGGCATTACAACATTGAAATAAATGAAAAAGAAATTGCATCTAACACAGGAGAAGCTTTATGCATTCATTTAATTCATTTATGAACTGTGGTAAAAAAAAAATGGGTCGCAAATTTTATTTTTGGTTTTAAAAGACTGTAGCTTTTTAAAGATTGTATTAAGGCCTGAAAATTAATTTAGAAAGAAAGGGTTGTTGTCATGCAACTCAAATGTTAAGCACTGACTTAAGATTGTAATCATATGCACAACCCATCCTCAATGGAAATTTTGTTTCGGGGCATTTTTTAGCCTCCCCTAACAGTTTCTGTTGTTAATATCTTCGCAGAAACAAAAAAAGTTATGAAGAAATTTTGTTACATTTCTTTAAATGACCGTCTTTGTTGAGACATGACTAAATGCTGCTTTAAAAGTTTTGGTCACCTTCCTCTGCCTTTGTCCCCCTAAACAAAACTTTATATAAAGACTCCTCTTCTTCCTCTGGCAAGGAAAATAGGAAAATGGAAAGTTAGGTTTTTGAAACTCTTGCTTGTCAGAAATTTTTAGAAAATTTTGATTTTCCAAAATTTCCGATCCCTTTAATAGTCAGAACAAAGTCAGATTTGTTGCGATAGAGAGGGGAAAAAAAATAAGTCGCTTTATCTGATTGATTTGATTACCACTATAAGTGTCTCAAAAAGTATTTGTTCGGCTTGGAAAGAACTTGTTCATTCATGTTCAACTTTGGTGAAAAAGATAAAATGTCGGAAGAAAAGATGCATGTCCTGTAACTACATTATCGTTTAATAAGGCTGCACATCACAAAACTTTTTATTCCCACCATGAATATAGCAGTGTTGTCACTACACTTACTTTTCTCCATCCACACCTTCAAAAGAATAATTGACAAAAAGTCATGAAAAGCATCAGAATGTCAATATACATTAACGCCACATGAATTAAAGGTTGTGAACAGTTATGATCAAGTATGCGTCAAACACTTTCAGACTCCTACAAATTATTTCCTGTTTCATTGCTAGATGATTAAAAGGGGCTTTTATTCTTTATTAATTCAATACTTAACAATAGCCCTTTCACCAGATTTTTTTTTTTCTGCAGTCTATTATTGATAGTGAAACTGGCTTTTAACTTTTGTTGCCAGGCAGCCACTGCTTATAGCCTGGCCTTGATCTGAAAAATAAATCACAGACTGGGTCTTAGGTCTTTGGGAGTGCAACGAGGATTATTAACATCCTATTAAAAATGTTTAAGATTAGGTGAAATATATTTTCTTAACTTATCTCAAATATCAGAAAATTCTGGCAGAAACCCTGTTTAAGTTATATAAGGTGGAAGTGCAAAGATAGATAGGATTCATAATTTCCTTATCTGATCAAGTTCACTTAAACTAATATGGATGTGAACAGCATAAGGTTGGGTTGACTGACCCTTAATCATGTGGGCATACAGGGGACACATACAATATAGTCCCAAATAACACAAGAGCACATTTAGTAAGTGATGCATAGCTATATGTTGGCAAACAAAGTTGCAGTTTCATTCCACAGATAAATTATCATAGGGGACATGCTTCTGTTTTTCATACCAGATAAAATCAGCCATTTAGTTTAAGCTTACTTTCAAATAAAAGAAATGACCCACAAGGCCATTTAGTACTTATTGCTTTTTGTAATGGGTTATGATCCAGTATTTTGGATCCTAAAGTATGTTTCTATCATTTTCAAACTCGCTTTGATCCTCACTACCTAATGTCTGTTAATTGTGTTTAAGGCACATGTGAACAGGAAATGGGATACACTAGATTTTAAAAACCAATAAGCTCAGTTTTGTTGTAGTTACTTAGCACTGAACATGAATGAACTGTTTAAGTTCCATGAATATTTTTGAACAAAAAAGAAAACCACTGTTTATAGTTACAGTGCGTGCCATGTTTATTTCCCTTTCACTACTTTTTATGAACACGTCTGTGCATTTCAGAAGTGTCAGGATTTCTAGAATTTTACTTGTAATGGATATGAACTTGATTCTATTAGTTCTTTTCATTATTTTTATTCATTTCACAACAGAAGTTAAAAGAGAGGTTAACTCAGAAATGAATAAACTTAAAGCTACAGTGTGCAAGTTTCAGCAATATGTAACAGTGATGCTACATTCACACAGGACACGCTTTGGGCAGCAGACGCAGCTTTTTTTTTTTTACATGCAAAGTCTATGGTTGATGTGCATCAAGGTGCATCAAAAAGTCCTGTAGCGCTTTTCAAGTAGCAAGAGCGGCACATCTTGATACATCAGAGCAGCCAAAGTAGTGCTTCGTGAGCTTCTGAGCATCTGACCCAAGTGATGCGCTTCACAAGCAGCAGATGCTGGAGTTAGAATTTTTGCTGCTCGACGCGCCACATTAACCAATCAGAGAAGTTGATCTGAGGCTGGCAGGGAGACAGAGGCAGCACTGCTGAAGCATAGCGCTCTTATCACTCCTCTGAAACAGTGCATCAGTGCCTAAATTTACTTATAATGTTGAAAGATGCCAGCAAGATATGTTTAATTTTATTATAAAGGCCTATAGACTTATTAGCCTGCAGTTTGTACCACATACCCGAAAAATGCTAATATCTACTTCCAGTTGCCACGAACAATAGCGGAAAACCTCCCCAAGAGGCGACCCAGCCTGGGACCGCTTCTGCTGGGTATTCCCAGGGACAGCACACCGCTGGTATATGGGGGTCTGTGTGGCTCGCATATCGAAATACTATTTAAATGCAGGATCGTACTCTTGATTAACTGACTGCACAGACAATGATGTGAGGTGGACTTTCTTGCTCAAAAATATATTAAAACAAGTTTTTTTTACCAACGTATCAGAGGAAATATATGAAAGCCTCTTTCTGCCATTGAACACAGTAGCAGCAAAAGCATAGGTCTACTGTATCTGTACACAATATACTGGAAAAAGATGCTCTTGAGGCACGTCTGACCTTTATGTGGACAAGCATCAAAAACGAAGCAGCAGGCACATTTTGCTGCTCAAGGGACATGTGGTGTGACTGTAGCATCACCTGAACTCCACATAACAACCTCCTACAGTGGGGGCTGTCATGATACAGAATGGCCTCTGCAATGTTCATTTTACCTATCTTGACAATGACTACATTTGTTTAAATGAGATCACAGCATCAAATCCATGAATTCTTCAATATTGTTGTCTCAAGTACACTGACAAGTATAAAAAATAGGAGATGAGAAAGTATCATGAACTGACTACTGTTCCAGACAAGATCCTTCAGTATCCTTCAGCATGCTGGCACATGTTTTCAGTGTACTTTTCAGCACACTTCAGCATGCTCATAACTTACGTACCCATGACTTATCCAACGTATGCCAGTGTTTTTGCCAGATTTCTTGTCAAGTCGTGACAGGGGCTTGAACTTCAGCCAGCTCTTTTGTTTCCTGTCTTTGATTATTTGACAAGCTGATTATTCCATGTATGTCTAGCTGGTTACTGAGGTTTTCTTTCTTACCCTCTTCTGACTTCAGACTGCTCTCAGCTTTACTCTTAAATAGATTGATCCCCTTTTTATTTAACTATTTTTCCCACTCTCATTCAATCTTTTGTCAGTCTTCCTATTTTCTTCCTCTCTCCTATTTTAGTAATCTTTCATTATTCTAAAGCAGCAGAGAAATAATTATGATCACAATCCCTCGATAAATATTAAAATGTATAACATGAAAACTTAACTAATTTAATAGTTAGAGGAAGTTTTTTGTTTCACACACCTTTTGGAAGTGAATTAATATTGGGTGAGATACTGGGGTTATTCTAATGATTATTCTGGTATAATCTCATCATATTATTGTCATTCATTGTTGTTGTTAATATTTTTATCTAACATGATTAAATACTAAAAATGCTTATTACCACAACATTTGGAACAATAAGCAAAAGCAGCATAGTAAATTAGAATTAAAAAGGTGGCTTTTTCTTTCTCCATCATTCTCAAATCATGCAGATCTTGTCTCATAAATTTTTCCTGTTTATTTTTTTATGATACTACTATTCCACTGGAGAGGAACAAGCACACCTAGGCCTGGCAGTCTATGCTCATAAATCATAACGATTAATTAGTAAAACAACTTATAATACTCTACACAGTAAAAATAAACAAGTGTCATTTTAACACCTATTGTGTTGAATATGCAGCAACTGTTTCAGATAACACTTGTTCCCACTCCAAATTAGTGTAAACTTTACTCTTTAGCCAGTGTAAATGTTTCAAAGTTATTTTACTTTTTTCTGATTTTAGTGTCAAAATCTGACCTAGACTTGTGGAAAATGAACACCATATGTACTAAAAGTTACACTGCATGGCTGTCAGATTTTTCACTGACTATTAACTCCAACACTTGAGCAGATTTACATGTATTTGGGTATAGAATTTTCTGACATCTTTACATGACACGTTTTTGATCGGATCAGGTCTTCAATATGATTATTTGTCTCCATTTAAAAATTACTATTGTGTTCTGTATTTAAAAAAATATATAATATAAAAGCAAGATACTTGAATACTTCTGCTGGTGACATAGATTTCTTAAAACTGCCTTAACCTAATGACAATTTAGAGTGAATAATTAACACTCAAAAACGTGATTATGGGGGGGAGAAGAGAGAGTACCAAGAGAGAACCAGGTCATGCACAGGGACAGAAATGGATTATAACTAATATTTAATAAGTTAGATTTACTTAAGTAGTTTTTCGACAAAAGATGACGTTTAGGAGTAGTACATTTTACTTTTACTTTAGTAACATTTTATTTAGGTAAAATTTTAGGAAGTATCGCTATTTTTGAGTAAGGTCATTGGCTACTATACCCACTTTAAGTGCTATAACTTTACTGCATTAAGAACAAATATATTCAAACTTTAAGTGCATCACACCCAAAGGTAGACAAATATTTAGGAAGAATAACATTTGTACACAAGTTTTGTTTTTCTCATGTCAGCCTATCTACCTATCTACCTATGTATCTATCTGTCAGCCTAGTAGAAAGCATGAAAAGTCTTTTCTCATATAGAGTTCTAAGTCGCAAGCCAAATGCTTTACTCTTTTCAATATTCATGATTGAGAGCAGCAGTTTAAAAAGCTCATTGTTCTGTTTAGCCTACCATTAGCATTTTCCCTAGTAGATCATTCAGGTAAATGATCACCTAATTCATCAAGTGTCAGCTTCGCATCTAAAGCTGACTTTTGATTTTTATACCAGTGAAAAATATCTCACTGAGTGCCAGCATTTATACCATCAATGCTAATATGTATAAAAATGTTCTAACTATTTTATCTAAAACCTAATTTTCTGAAAGATAAATGAGTAATTGTCCAATTTCACAATCAGGTGCTTAATTCTGTAAGGGTGAATGTTGTTGACAATTAAGCATCATTGATTAGAGGTGATGTGATTTGACTCTTTCGCTTCTCCAGATTAGTATCCATTGATCTATGACAGCAATTTCACGCTCTTGGTCCACCAATTTTCTTGGTCAATATGTGTAGCCTCTGCCAGGCTTTTCCATGACCTCCTCGTTTATCAAACTGCTACCTACAGTGGCATTTACCCCCTCTTTGGATGTCAACATTGAGAACATCAAATGCCTCCAGATGTATTCACAAGAAATTTATATATCTAGTTACATTGATCAGAAATGTATTTTTTCCCAGGATTTGGTGCACTCTAGGGAAAACAATGAAATACAGGTAATATAAATACCTTACTGACTTTGCATAATTGGGTGGATTATCATGGCTATGTTTTACCGTTAAAATATTATGTGGAATTTGTAAAAAAAAAAAAAAAAAAAAAAAAAAAATTTCCTTTTTATTCCAATCTCTATTACAATATTTCTATATTATTTCAATGATAAACACTCTAGAATCTATCCCAGCATAATCGTATATCTGAGATACCATGCATTAGCCTCGTGAGACTATCCTGATCTCGCGAGCTTTCAAGGTTTCACTCGCAGATCAGTCTGGAGACTCTCCGTTAAAGAAAATTTGGAGCCGTTCACCAAACGAACGTCCAATCAGCGTTGGCTTTGAGGCGGGTTGAGGTGTGACGCAACGAGAAGCGCGACAGTTCAGTCTAAAGAACATGGCAGCTTCAGCCGATGAAATTAGCGTTAGCGTGGCTATCGAGCAAGTTTTATCGGAATTACAGAGTATTTCTTCACTAAAAGAAGAGCAAAACACTGCTCTGGAGGCTTTTCTGCTTCGTTGATCTGATTGGTTTATTTGGCCCGTCTATCACCAACATAGGCCAATTAGCTAACCAGTATTCTCGCCCCTTCCCAGAATTATTTCAAGGGAATTTGCTCCGCATATCCATCTGGCGGAGTCAGGTTCACCATGCATACCAAGCTACCTTTGGTAATTTTACACATATGTGGAGAAACATAAACAACGTCCCCATGAAAGCATCTTTGGGATCTTCTCTTGAGATGTTAGAGTTACTTGATCAGAAGCCAAAAAGCTAAAAGTGTTTTCTTCATTGATAGCTTGCAGACTCATTCCTCTCCAGTGGAAGTCCAATAAACCTTCTACTTTTGATAGTTAAATCAAAGAGATAATATCTATGAAATGAGGTAACAGAGAATGGGGTGCTTTAAAACATCTAAAGAGACATGACTGTGATTTACTGAGTTTATAAACAAATTGAATAGTTCAATATTTCAAGCGGCTTAAGCCACTGTAATTATTAGCTTTATCAAGGGGAAAGTGGTCCGCTTAGTCTTAAAAGTAGACATGGAGTTTGCCTTTGGGACTGATCTGCCTCCTGTTCGACTTTGAACAATGGCCTCTGATGGGACCATGTGAAAAAATCTGACCTCTTATGTATGATTGTGCTTTATCTTTTGTGGGTTTATACTGTATGTGAGAGAGAGAATTTGTAAATAAATTGAGAGCTGATAGAGTGAAACTAAATTCAGAGAAAAATGATCTCGATTTAAAATTTTCAGTGTTTCTGATTACATGAAGACTCTCAACAGTGGTTTTTGAGCTTACTGGTTATAAGGAATTACAGTAGTCTATCATTAAATTAACAAATAGATGGATTTGTCTTTTAAGATCACCTGAAAAGTTAGTTAGGATAACTGAACATCAGCTGATGTAAACACACTTTAAATGATAACAGGTGCATAATTTTTTCTGTTAAAATGATTTATATTTCTGTTTTGGTTATATACAGATAAATCCAAGAAAAGAGTAGCCACTGATTCATATTTGTTGATATGCAAAATTGTGTCCATTGTCCTTACAAATGATTGTGTTTGGAAGTTGTTATTTGAAAAAATTGCGTTTTTCTTAATACATTAACCACCCAGCTTTTCTCCCTTCAGTGGTTCCATGTCAGCCAAGGAGGAGTTGCAGATTATGCAAATAAAAATGTTTTGTCTCTGATGTTGTTGTAAAAGACTGATGTCTCACAAAGATAGGTGCCCTCTGTAATGTTATTGGAGAGAGGGAACACATTAAATTGTTCCAGCTCATCACATCCTGACAGTATTTCATGAGTTAAATTGATTGAGCTCAGCTTTGGTATTCTTTGTAAGATTACACAGAGGATCTTGCAGAAAGGCTGTTTTCCATCGCAGAGAGGGCACAGAGGCTCCTAAGCAGATGGAATTCTTAATTAACACAATACCACAGACTGTGTTAAAACACTTGCAACTCTAATGGGAGCAATCACAAAGCAGAACTGTAATATGCAGCTGATCGGGCCATTATGCAGCATATATGTTAAATTATCCAGGGGGTGTTTTAGACTGGTTTTGTCAAATGTTTTGAGTTTATATCAACCCTGTGGAGCTCTTGATTTTTGCATGTTTCATTGTTCATTGGATTAGTCTTTTAGAATTTAACTAAAAGCAACAGAGTTCATGGTAATTGGTATCATACAATGAAATAAATAATAAGAATAGATTACCTGTAAAAGTGGCACATGTAATGGTTATGATTTTAAATTACATGGGCACGAGAAATAAAATCTGTTGATTATTTCCTAAAAAACTTCATCGTGGTCTGTATTAGCAAATGGAGAATGAAAATTAAACTAAGAGATTGTTCAGTTATGAGAAATCCACTAGTTATGTTATGTAATCAGCCTTGGGTAATTGGTAGAAACTGACTTTAGGTTTTCTGACAGGGCCCTCTCAGGCCCAGTGACAATAAGTAAGAGATGTCTATACATCACTTACCAGAAATTCTGGTTGCTGACTTTGGTGAATCCCTCCCAACCTGCGGCAGTGACACATTCCAATTTGCTGTTTAAACGTCTCTTGTTGTTCTGATTGCCATCTATGTCTTCAGGTTTTCGGTCATTATATTGTTTGTGCAAGATGCACACCCTGCAAGTGTTTCTTTGACAGAGAAAAGTATTTTGTTATTTTGTATACACAAGTGTAAACAAAAAGAAATTTTGTTTAGAATAGCCCTCTAGACAATTTCATTTTTTAAAGTGCAGCCATGGTAAGGTAAGCAGAAGTGATTAAAAAAACAACAACAAAAACAAAAAAAACATTGTGATATTAAGTCACCATATCTAGTTATGGAATGCACATCATTGATGTTTGCTTGGCAGCAGTGATGTCAGACGGATCTGGATAGGATCTTAGCATCCAAATGGGATTTTTACCCTGGTGGAAAAGGATCTGATGCTGGAGCATTAGAGGCCTGTTGCCTGGGCTTCACCCCATCAGTTGTTGTTGAGCTGCTACTACTGCCTCCAGCTCCTGAAGTAGTCACTTCTCCTGGCTCAGGGGAGGAAGAGGATGATGATGATGACAATGCTGTGAGGGTGGTAGCCCCCTGGGTTGAAGAGGCTGACGTGGTTGA
This sequence comes from Cyprinodon variegatus, assembly GCF_000732505.1. Classification (NCBI taxonomy): domain Eukaryota; kingdom Metazoa; phylum Chordata; class Actinopteri; order Cyprinodontiformes; family Cyprinodontidae; genus Cyprinodon; species Cyprinodon variegatus. Next base: position 2,182,233 of record NW_015150468.1, read on the forward strand.
AGCAGCAGTGGTGCCATCGGCAGGCTTAGCAGCCACAGACGATGCTGGAGAAGGTGTGGAAGCTGGTGGGGGGCCAGGAGGAGCCGGCTGGGGATGTTTCAGCATTCGGCAGGGAAGCATCTAGAATGTGTTCCTCATTTTCACCTGCAGAGGGCTGTGCTTCTCTTCTAGATGCTGAAGATTTCCTGGGAACAGTCTCAGAGGAGTTTCCATTCATGCAGAGCTCTTTGTTTCTATGAGGGCGGTATAGCATTAGCCTCCAGTCCAATAGCATTGTCCGGTATTGCTGTTATTTCTGTTCTAAAACACCAAGACAACAGGAAGAGGAAAAAATTAATTTAAACTTGAGGATTTTATTTCTAGCTGTCTTCTATTTCAATTAATTCGAGCATTTTAACTGTTAAATCTACCCGGTGACAGCATTGGTACTTGAGTGGATGTATAGACTGCTTTTCTAATACCTTTTATTTTCTCTGTAAAGGACTTTCCAAAGTCATTACAGGCCTTTTTAGATTGGAGTTCATCCCCCACAAAGATAGAATAGCCTGCTAACTTGTCAAAGATGGAAAATAGTATATGGGAGCATTGTCATTTTTTTGTTGATAATCTCAGGGAAGATAGATTTCTTTTTGCTGTAAATCCTTTTTGTGAAGTTTCTCTTTTTAGTGAACTGCAGAGTGAACTTGTAATCCTATCTTTTGGCACTGTTATTTGGCTTTTTGGCACTCCCTCTTGTTTTTTCTCATTGCCGGAGCGTTTCTCCATGGAGATTTCATCTTCACAGAGACAACTTTCACTTTAATTGGAGCAATGGAATCAATGATGTCTGCAACTTTAGAATGGGAATTACCAACCAGCTCATTTACTGAATTACAGGGTAAAGTGGAAGCAGAAGTATTAAACTGGGTAAAGTTTTAAATTATACTTTGCATGATAACATGCTTTCTTATAACATCTCTTTTTTTAATTAGATCAGTGGGAAAGATAGTTTCAAAGTAAAACGAAAAATGGTATGACAGGGCAACATAAGTTACAGAAACACCCAGGATCACTTTTCTACGTCTGTTTTAATTGAGAAAGTGTAATTGGGAGGTCTTGTCTCCAATAACATCAGCATCTACTTAACATCAATTTTGAATTTTCATGTTTAGAGGATAGGTTAAGATGTACTGTTGGTCTGGATATAAGAGATGATGCTATGGAGGGCCAACTGGGGTCCAGTTGCAGGGGAGACCCCAGTTTAAGTCCAAGGCCTGGTGCATGTGCTCCAAAGCGATGATGAATGTGATTTATATTTCACAATTAGCTCATCAACGATTTTGGCAGTCTTTATTATTTGTTTGTTCTGTTTTTTGTTTTTTTCCCCAATACAAGTACTGCTCCTGTGCCAAGGCCTCAGCAGAGTTATAATTAAGAGAATCTCTTTCTGGTTTTCATTCACATCCTGTACTTTGTTCAAAGATTAGATAATGTTGTAAGCCATAAGTGTTGCACCTGACCTATTCAGGTGAACTTTACCAGAAATTAAATATATCAGTAAATCCAATAGATATTGCAGAGCACACTCATTTGAGCCATTTTTCAGCAAGAAAACTCTGCTGAAGACTTCCTCTCCCGCTAAAGGTGGCGCAACAGGGCCACTAATGAAAACTTTAAAATGAGTCTGTTCCGCAATGTTGAGCCAACTAATTACGTCTCCCTTTAATGATTTCTACTTCCTCTTAGCATCATCATTCAGACCACTAATGTGAATGTTCTTGAAGGTTGGATGTGATTCTATGATCTGTGTGAGCCTATTTGGGAGTTCAGACAACGTACAGCCAACATTCATTATTTCTGTTTTTCTTGTTGCAGAAGCATTTAATATCATTCACAGCATCATCAGTTACTATGTTCTTGGCTTAGCAGCTAGTTGGCTATGAGGCTGATTGGGAGAGACCTGAATGTTGTCAAACCTTCTTCTGTTGTCTGGAAACAGAATGTTCTCTTCAGGGTCATCCTGCAGGCCAGTGAATCTTAGTGGGTCTCTTGTTATTATCCTTTGTTTTAGGAATGCACAGTTTGCTGCATCTTTTGATGCTTTCAGTAGTAGACATGTTTCTCTGAAGTCTTGTCTAGGTTTCGTCATCTAAATGTGATGTCTGGCGTCTTTCAGATCTGGGTAGGATTGTTTGTTCTTTGGCTTTGCCCCAAGAGTTTTCCAGCTACAGGTCTGGTTATTGTCATTAGAATCAGCACCTTGTTTCTTGGTGACGATCATTAGTTGTTTTTCCAATGTGTTGGAATTTCAAAATGCTGGTCAGGTTATCTTAGTGTTTTAAGAAGCTGGCAAGATTGACACTGGCAAGGTCGTATCATTTCCATAACCAACATTTGCTTCCAAATTCACTTCCAGTCAGTTAATCATAATTTCCATAACAGCCATTTTTTGTAGAAACTTGTTGAAGTCCTGTGCTGTAAATGGAGGCATATTTTGCTGATGTGGACTTATGACCTTCCCTTCAGTGTGATCAAAATAACAGAATTTGTTTTTAAACCAAGAGAATCATTGAGAAATTTGGTATTGTCCAACTTTCCTTTGCTTTGACTAAGAGATAAGAAGGTAAAAATTAGGAAAAGTATAAGGAAGAGGGGAGAGAGGACGAGCTGTTCAGGCAGAAAGGCAGAACAACTGGTGTATTATATAAGAATATATATACCAATACAAACATCTAAAACCAACATTAAATAAGCAAATCTAGAAAACCAATAAATTAAAAGAAAAGAGACCTTTCTGAATTTATTTAAGAAATTCTTCTAAATACCATCAGTCTTCCCAAATTTCAGGATGTCATTTAAGAAATGGTGGATAAGAAAAATACATTTTCCTATATAATGTATTGCTTCTCAACTGCCTACTAGTCCTCATTTGTAGTCCAGGCTTTTCTTCCATTACTAATTCGCATTGCTATGTAATGCATTTGCATAATGCTTGCCTACTGGCTAGTTTGACATACCTCAAACAAAAAACTGGGCCAAACCTAATCTGCCTAAGGCCGAATCCCTAAACTTTCTGCTTTAATTTACGTCACAACTTTACTATTTGAGTGAGGTCGTTCTACAAGGGCTTGAAACATTTTTAGAAGGAAATAAGAATCCCTCATGCGAAGACATTCTGAGCTTAGATACACCGTATCACCATTAAAAAAGCCGCTAAAACCAGAAGAGCCTCAATTACAAAGATATTATTTCTTAACTATGTCCAAATATGTATGGTCAGAAAACTAAGACTTCAGATTCAATGCAGATAAACAACAAAATACATTTTACATGAATTTGCTTCAGAAAGAAAGCATTGGGAAGATGTTTTAACTTAATATATTCTAAGTCTTTCAAGGTCTAAAGGTAATAAGATCCTTGCAACATGTTCTGTGTCTGTTGCAGTTTCACCTCCTTGTGGGACATCTCCAGTAAATACCTAAACGAGGCGCACTGGAAAGGAGGCATCCTAATCATATGTCTGAAACACATCAAGATATAATTACAAAAACTATTATTTTTAAGTGCTTCCTTTGTTTAAAAGAATTGGATTTAATTCGTTTTAAAAACACACTTTTTTTTTTTTGCAGCTCTTCTTTGTTTTTGGTTTTATTTCTTAATTTTTCATTTTGTAGAGTTGCAAGTGGAAAATATACAGGACAATAGATATGTTCTTGCAGCAAAAAAGAAAACAACCAAATAACTTTTAGTTCTTTAGTATTATGAGCATTAAAAAAAAAACATGCAAATAAAATACTTAAGTTGCAAGATGCAACTTAATGGACTGACTGGCTTTTAGGAGATGATTGCAGAAATAGATGTATATTCATGACCTGAAACTAAAACATATCTTTAAATAACCCCTAAAACAGCTGTTCTAATAAGAAAAGGCTCTGGCTGATCAACCTTTCTGAGGTGGGTTGTCTCATGATTTGTAAGTCACAACATTTTTTAAACTGTGTTGACCTGCAATCTAGAGCTTTCCGGTTCCCAATGAAGCTTGCCAGCTTTTAATAAGGGACAGCGGTCTATGTTAGCATTGTTAGAGGAACACAGTGCTCACCGTAGCTTTGCCTGTTGTAGAGAGAACACAAGTCTCTAACCAGTTGGGCTGAAATTGGACCACCAGATGGCATCTCTGCATCTCTCCTGACACTTCATTAAGAGTTGATGCCTGTGGTCTATCCCCTCCAGATTCATGACTCTTTTGCAAAGAGGAATCAATATTTGATTTCCTCTTTTAAGTTCTTCCTTCTTTGACATTTCTTTCCTTACATAAAGATCTCAGTTTGAGACGATTATAAACACAAGATGTGAGTTATGTAATCAGTAGACCTTTGGTGGAATGAAAGGATAGAGGAGATCTGCTGTAATACAGATGTGAAAAAGACCTTTACATTATGAATCAGATATGAACAAATTCACACACATAAAAAAAAAAATATAGATATAGATATATATATATATATATAGATATATATTTATTTATAGAATTATAAAAACAAAGGAAATCAATGTTTTTTTTAGTAAACCATGATTTATTACATTTATTATCATTATTACTTTTTCAGTTTCATTAATTTAACTGCTAGTGTAAATTTATCATGTTCTCAAATGGGAGGGTACAGTATGTAATTTTTTAAGCATGATTGTAAAGCGCATGTAAAACATTTTAGATTTTAAATATTTTTTTATAATATCCAGCAATGCTTCCAAAGTGACTCTTTTTAGATAAAACCCAAGTGTATCATATTTTTCATTTTGTTTTTAAATTAAGCATTTTGAGCTTCTTCAATTATTCTTAGTTCAGAAACATTTACCACCAATCTTCAGCTAGATTACTTTTAGCTGCTCTCTACAGAACCTTCTTTATCTGCCAAAAAAAGTGGAAAGTTTAACCTTCATATCAAGCCACAAAAAATTCCTGTAAATACTTTGCCTTTACTCTATCACTGCATGTGGTTTTCTAATCATGTAAGCTGCTCTGTTTGGCCATTTCGAAATAAGCCAGAGGTTTAATTGGCTACGTTGGATGCAACTCAAGGTATTTTTTTTTACAAAACATAAAACAAATCGGTTATGCATATTATGTTATTGCATAGGCTGTGTACGTCTGAAAATCAACAACATATATATTAAGGGTTTAAACATTCCATTTAAAATAAATAAACACAAAAACAACAAAAAAAAGTGGCTTTAACCCTGTAATGCCAAATGCATCATATTTGATACATACGGTTTCTGAAATGTTTTGCGTCCGACACCTTTTGCATAATTTAATGGTAAAAACTTTGCTCAAAATTCTAATTTTTGTACACAATCAGATATACCTGATAACAGAGGGCAGACGACTACACAAAAAATTATCTTTATTTATCGCATAGTAATAGATTATTAATATCAAAAAATTATTTCTGTTTTTTCTTTTTACATATTTTGTTAAAAGGCCAAATAAGGACTTCAAACCAAAAAAAAGTAATTTTCTGTTTTGTTTTATTCTTGGATCGGGCTTTAAAGGGTTAAGGTCTTAAACCAAGAATCGTGATATTTGCTCATCCTATCCGATTATGAAATCTTGTTAGCCCTGTTAACGGTTAGCAGCAGCAAAATCTTAGACATATTTGTTGTTGTAAGAAACAAAACTCAGGGAAAACGTCAAAGGAATTCAACTGTCTCTTGACAGCTGATAAAATTATGTGTAGTTTTTGGAAGGATTACGTTTACACAAGGAAAGACTCTTTATGGAAGATATTCATGTGTGGCATAGTTTTATAGAGCCCAAGAGGGAAAAAAAAAAAAAAAAAAAAAGAAATCCTAACTTCCACTGGTTGTCATCAAATTGAGTGTATAACAATGAGATGTCACCTTAGATTAAAGATTAATGACCTTTACAGAAGTCCTTGTCAGTCCTGTTACTAGTGGCGGTTCCAGGACATTTACATAAAGGTGGCTGAAAACTAATGTGCACCAGTTCAGGGTCAATCTCTAATGTTCATAATAATATATATATATCATCTAACTGAGGTATAGCTATATCTACATTTTTAAATAAGTCGCTGAAGACAAAGCAGATTATCATGAGGGCCAAAGGGCATAAAGCTAAACACACATTGATGCATTGGTGCTGTTTAAATTAAATGAGGGTTCTGCATAATAGATATGTTACATGGTTAGAGCAGTTTCTTTATCTTTCATTACTTTACATACTTCAGGAGCTCCATCAGGCTTTTTACTTGTTTTATTTATGAATACATCATATTTTAGTGGCAGCAGAGTCTTTTTTGCTCTTAATCGAACAGTATGTAAACTTTCAAGCACATCTATACTGTAAATGACTCGAAAGATCAGCCAATTAACCATCAATCTTTTTTCCTCCCTACTGGATTTAGCTGTTTTTATAAAAAGCTGCAGTTATTTTATTTTACAGTATTCAAGCTTTAACAAAGACAGGCAAGATTTTAAAATGCTGAGGTGACTCGAACAGATGTTGACTTAAATCCGATAGAGAGAAAGATAAATACAAAAAAAAATTTTGGGAGAGTGGGGGATTTGGGACAAAAACAAGATAAATAATTAAATTATGAGAATGATTCCCTTAATGAGTTAAATCTGTTGATGCAGCAAGATAGTTCACTTGACAAGATATTTTAAAAAGAGAATAGAGAGTATATTTGGACATTCAAAATAATTACTAAAGTAGGTGATAGCAAGAAAGCCCTTAAACCTAGTACCGGTATATTTTAAACCAATACATCACCTAAATAGCAGCAAATGTATACAAGCTAGTTAGACAACCATCATAAAGAACTGACATCTGTTAAGAAAAGAAAGGATTCTTTGGTAGCGTCGTTAAAAATGTTGTTTTTTTTATGAGAATTATATTTTATTATAAAATGGTGCTTCTTTTATTAAATTTGAGAGGCACATCTTATTTTGTTTCCCTGAAGACAATTTTTAATTGAAATATTAAAGTTGTTTCCTGTTAAATCCACTATCACAGATTCAATTTAGTTTATTTCTATAACGCCAATTCACAACACATGTCATTTCAAGGCACATTACAGTTCACAAGATCATACGATGAAATTGATTCAAAGTTTTCTATCTAAGGAAAACCGGTTGATTGCATCGACTCATTGACTTGAATGCAATCCTTCACACTAAGCATGCTTGCAGTGACACTCTCTTTTAACACTTAAACCTTACATATTAAGGTTTAGGTGTTTCAAATTTTGGACAAACTCTTTAATATTAAGAACCGATTAAAATGTTGCCACATCAATTGCAGAACATGCAGAAGAGTAGAGCATTTTCTGGAAGTAAGCAGAGTTTCAGCATATTTTACCATCATGTTCTTTCTGTAGGTTTTCTAATGAATTTTTCTATCAAAGAGATATTGCCTTCAGGTCATGCTGGCTACCATTAAATTTTTGTAGAATCGGCACAATTTATAAAATGTGACATGAATAAAAAAATTAATACGTCAACAAATAATATCAACCATATAGCCCCCTGATCAACAGAGCTCTCATTAAGTCATAACCGGTTAAGCATATGATCAAATTCAGATAATGTGGGCTCTGCAGGGATGAATGAAAACGGTTGAACTTGTTTGATGTCATGCAGTTGGTGTGAGATTGCCTTTGAAGCTGCCCCAGAGTACTGAACAGAATCCACAGTTTAGTATTTCTCTCTAAAAAGCTTGAGGAAAGGCTTATTTAGGCAGCGTGACACAGAGAGTAAAGTAGGAGGCAGAGGATAAAGAAACTAATCTTGTCAGCCTAAAGCCTGCTTCTTTTTCTAAATAAGACTGTGATTTGATATTCTTTGTGCTGCCATTTAAAAGGGAAACAATATGAGGCTTACTTGGGCCCGTTGATGAACATTTCACAGCTGTCTGTGTCCTGACACAATGCAGACAATTTGATATTAAGCATTCTCCAAATGCACTGCATGTGTTCATCTGTTCTAATGACCTTAAAAGTATGGATATTACCAGCATACTAATCACCTTTGTGTGCTGCGGAGCTGTTTTGCATTCAAAGAGATTTTCAGGAAGAACATATAACAAGGCAAACCTGTTTACTTATGTAATTTTATATTTGTTTAAACTCTTATAAAATAAATGATAGGGAGAGCAATCAGGCCTAATTATGGATATGAAACATCTGAGTCCCTCCAAGAAAAATGTTATGTCTCAAAAAATATAACTTACAGAATTAGGTGATTGGTGTGAGCATGAAAATATGCACAGGTGGAATTGTAAAAAAATTATAATACTACTGAGCCTTTTTTTGTTTTGGCCTAAACCATGGCACCAGTTACGCTCTCAATATTCATGCAAGTCTATGCCATCATTTACACACCTTAAGAGTCCATCTGTTACAGATAAACTGTGGAAAGATTCCAAAAAAACAAACTGTCCTAGAAAAGTTAAGCCCTTGCTCATGCACAGTGAACCAACATGCCTTTCAACAGGTGCAGAAGTCTTACTGAACATTTCCTGAACATTACAGAAAACATCTAATATCAGTCATTGCATCAAACTGTTGCTCAAAAAATTTTAAAATCAGGAGCTCCATTAGGCTTGTTTAAGTTTTTTTATTTATTAAAATATACATATCTATGCATATTTGTATATTCAAAATTAATGTCATGATTTCCATTATATTTACACATATATATTTCTTTAGTATTTATTTAATCGGCTGCTGATATTTTTCTCTTTTAATGCAAGGGTATGTACACTTTCAAGCACAACTGTAAGTACTAACACTAATTCTAACAATGAGATCACAGCACAAAAGCTAGGCAAGGTAACTTTATTCATATATTGTAGCACAATTCAGTCTGAATTCAAGTGCTTTGCATCAATTAATCAGTAAAATACAAGAAAAATCAAAGCAGAATAGAGGAGAATGAAGATAAAACCATGATATAAGCAGGTACTAAAACAAATAGAATAGTTGGACCACAATCCTAAATTAATAATACCTCAGTTAACAGTTTAACTTCAGCAGTCACATGCAGTTCTAAACAGGTGGGTTTTTAACTTTTGACTTAAAAAAACTCAAGCTTTCAGCACTTTTACAGTTTCTGGGAGTTTACTACAGATAACTGGATCATTGGAATTAAAAGTAGTTTCTACATTGATAAAGTGCTGAGTTTTGCAGTTGTAAAACCTCTAGTACTTCTATGTCTGTGCTGTATAGATGTGCCAATTTGGTTGGAGGAGATTTTTCCATCTCTTTTCTTTTTTTTTTCTATATCTAGATCCCCAAGCAAATTAAACATTTTTGATATTGGAGTAGAAATCTGACTTATGCACATGCATAATGATTCATGAGAGTTGATCATTATTATAGAGTAAATACATGACAAAATGCCAACATAGAACCTTTGATCACCTCGTAAAACTGGTATGATATAGTGATGTGAAGCAAAGACATCCTCTACTATAGCACAGTGTGCAGTGTGGAACAGCGTTCATCCATACACTTGAGTCTTGGAGCAGTATCTCTGCGAGCTCAGACAAAATATCCAATAGACTTATGTTCTTTGTTTTAGCCTAAAAAAAAAACTATTTTAACTTTTTATTTTCTGAAGAACTGCTTTGAGTAGGTTTGTTTCCCACAAACACTTCAGAATGCCAGTGTGGTGAACTAGTGCCCTCCATTATCCAGCTATATGAGAAATTCAATGATGTTGAGAATGGCATACCACATTGATTTTTTTTTTTTTCATTTGTTGTTTCTCTCATTCTCCTTCATTCCAGGTGTGGCCAGAAGGCGTGGGCTCTCCTTCTCTACCTTGGCTCTTGAGAAACCAACTGATTATTTTGTTTAAATAACAGATAAGCAGGTCCTAATCTTTTTGTGTTACTTACTTCAGTAAATTTGACTCTTTACTACGGTACCTTGTTTTCTCTGATTGAAACTGGCTTCCACAGTTAATGTCTGACTTCTAAACTCCATAGGTGTTCTTCCTGATTCCTATAACATCTGGACAGAGATCACTTGGATCTTTATCTGCTTCTCCTCTCATCCGTCTCTCCTGGTTGCTGCTCTCTAAGTCCTTGCCTCTTCATTCCAGTCACCCTGTCCATCCTCATACATTTTACCATCCTACAACCAAAGGACAAAAAGCAAAGGACAAAAAGCACTGAACAATCAAACACTTAACACCTGACAAGCACAGCTCTGTGATGGACTCCCTTTCCCCTGGACCACGAATCATCTCCACATCAGTGAGCTCTGCTCATTAATATAAATCCATATTTCATCATCTCCTAAAAGCCAAATACAACCACTTACCTTTTTTTTAAATATTGTCTTCCTGGAACCTGGTACAGAGAGCCTATCAAGCATCACTTGTGTACGTTTTAGCAACAAATCCCTTTCTCATAAAATCTGCCGTCACGTCTGTAAGTGCTGCCTGCATCAGAGTCTGACAAAAATAATCACAAGTCATGCATATTGGTCAGATGAATGCTGCAAGACATGAGCCACTGTTACAGTATTTGGTTCAGCAATACCAGTGGTTGTTGAAGACTAAATTATTTCTCCATATATTGGAATGATAAGCAAATTAATACAGTAGTTAGTATTTGTTCATATAAAAAAACAAAGTGATATAGTTTTTATATAATGAAACATTTAAAAAAAAATTGAGCATTCTGTTCCTGTAAAATGGGGAATGAAATTGGGATCTATGTCTATGAAGCATTTAGATATGTGGTATTTGGAAGATTTTTATGACACTTATTCATTCCTCAAAACTCTCTGACATGTAGAACTTTATCCAGGGTAAACGGATCAAAAATATGTTGAAATATTTTCACTAAAAATTCACACGCTTGAAAGTATTCACCTTCCTGACTGGCTTGTTGTAAAATGTATGCAGTTATTTTTCAATTCATGGCATTTTTTTTATCAGCACTTTTAGTGAAAACGCATCTATTTTTTTGCCACCTTCTAACAACAGCTGCTAAGAAAAGATGGGCAAACACACAAAAATTACATTACAGATCCATAAAGAATTTTTATCATAGCACAAAGAACAGTTTTTTCTCTTTTTTTTCATAAAATCACTGAAATACACAGTAGTTGAAAACTGCAACATTCTCTTTGCTGGGCATTTATTATTTAAACATTTCAGCAGTGCAATAAGCTGTTTGCAGATTTACAGATTCAGGGCTGCCAATCACTGGCATTCTTTAAGTGGTCTAGCTGCTCATGGAGAGGGAGATACATAAGGGCGGGGTGCTCCATCACTGCTCTCTTCTTCCACTAAAAGGCTCTGACATTTTTCCCTGGAGACCCACAGACAGCTTGGTGCCCTCTGTACACAAGTTAATGGCTGCTGTCACTGCGCAACTCATCCATGATACCAACTCAGCAACAATGCAATTACCAGGATTTCAAGACAGATTTGGCAAAATGTTTCATTGTGCTAATTTTACACAATGAATATAATACATTTAAAGAGTCATGACATCAACTTACACTATATGGAAAACAATCAATTTTGATCTAATAAGTCACAGAATGTTCTGACTAAACTATACCTTGCATGATCACTGTGATTTTCTGCAGGCTAAGTTAATTATACTATTCTAATTAGAGATTGTATGTAAAATATTCAAACAAATGTAACTTTTTAGTTTAGTATCGTGAAATTCAAACTCAACCTTCTATTTTTAAAGGCTTAAATACCTTCAAACCTTGATTTTAGTAATAAATTACAATTTGGGTGTAATGATTATATTAAACTAACAGCAAAGTCTAAGAGAAAATTTTTAGAAATCTTATTGTTTTGTTATTTAAAAGGAATAAAAAAAACCTTCTTAGAGTAGACTGCCTAATTGATTTCTAGCTCAATGCTTTAAATGCAGTAAGGGACTGAGTGAGCAGTTTGAGTTTCTAGCTGTAGAGTAAAGCATGAGACATTTTTAACAGTGAAGTGGGTAGATATTATTGTTTTGTTTTTTTTAGAAAAGAAAAATCCTTTCTGAATATGTTTTCAATTTTTCTCAATTTTCCATGATGCTGCCCTTTAAAATCCAGCCAAAAGTTAAAAAGCAAAAACTCTAATCTAGCTTAGCCAAACTCTTAACCCCACATAGGACTTGTGATGCTTGATTAACTGTTACTATAGTTCATTTACTATTAGTAACTCATGATGTCAAGTTTAACATAAACTACATATTTCAAAATAAATAGACACTGACACTTTAAAATACCGTTCATAACCATCATTTACAGATGCTAAATAAACCATATGAGAATGATTAACAATTTTATTAATGTTTAGTTATAAACTGCATCAAACATTTATAAAAGGTAAATACTGTAGATCATATTGCTCTGCCATGTTAGTTTATCCCTAATCCTTACATAGGTGGGTTTAAAACATGAACCCAGCCTTTATTTTTAATTGAACTTGCCCTGTCATGTTGGAGTTACACTTACCCCAACATCAGTGGGATTAATACCTTAATTGTCATGATCTGGCCTGTTTGCTCTCCCTTAATTAGTCATTCCTTTCACCTGTCGTTTTCTCCCTCCCTGCCTTAATTATAATTTATTCCTCTCACCTGTTTCCTCTAGTTTATATTCAGTTCAGCCTGAGCATTCAGTGCCAGATCATTGCTTGTCTTTCTGTCAGTCTTTCTGTTCAGTTTTATTTTATGGTTCATGTCCTGGATCCTAGCTGCCAGTGGAAAGAGGGTTTTAGTGTTTGTCTCGTCTCCTGATTGTCCACTGTTCCTCCCCCACGGAGTCCTCTGGGTTTTTGGCTCAATATGTGTGGAGGTTCAGTTTTTATTCAGTAAGCCTGACTCCAGTGAGGAGACCAGTTCAAAGTCCTGCTTCAAGTTCCGGTTCCTACGTCCTGTCTTGGCTACCCTCTTCCACTGTGCCTGCCTGTCTGCACCTGATCCTGTCTGCTCCTGTGCGTGACCACCTGGTCATGCTTCTGGTCCCAGTCTGACTCTGAACCCTCCTAGAAGCCTGTGGATGCCTGGAAGTCTGGATCCATGCCACCTGTTTCTGTTCTTGCCTGATCTGGATCCTGCCTGTTTCTGTCTGTTCCTGTCTGTTCTGGATCCTGCCTGTTCTGTCTGTTCTGGATCCCTGACCATGATCGGCTTCCAGCATGACCTCTGGGACTGCAGCACTGGGGACATTCATGGTCTGGACTGTTAAACCAGGTAAGTGACCAACACAGATAATCATATATCAGAAACCTGTGTTTCTCCCCTAATGTGTCTGAGATTGGGGGGCCCCCCCACCCCGCCTGCAGTGTCCGTAAGCCACAGCTCCGCTTTTGTTTTGTTTTATTTAATAAACGTTTGCACTTTCCTACTGACTGTCTCTCCTTGAATACTGGGTCCATCTGTCGTCGGGTTCATGACATTAATAAACAATCTATTTACCTTTTATAAATGGCTTAGATGCACTTTATAAATGAATCAAACACTAATACACTATTAATCATTAATACATGGTCTCTTCATGATTTATAGATGATGGTTATGATGGTTATTGTAAAGTGTAATATTAGTGCAAGTCCACATTTTATTGTAAAGTTTTTCTTGTCATCCACACGATTGCAACTATTTTGACATAGTTTTTATATCATTTTGTGAAAAGCAGACAAAATTTAACAATTCTTCTAATTTTTTTTTTTTTTCCAGCTAAATTTGTCATGATCTGCTTTTCCGGAGTCTTTGTTTCTTTTGGTTTTTATTTATGTGAACAACTATAATCCTCCAAGCTAGATAGAATTCTCCGGCTTAATACGACCAAATGAACACACTTCAAGTCTTTGCTCTGAATTCAGAGCAAAATGCGGCTGAACTATCTCTGCTCTCTACCTTCACATAGCTGTCATGGGAACTGCTCTGCTTTAAATCAATATCCAGTTAATTTCAGGCCACACTCTGATCCCCCAGCAATGGCTCATACATACTGGCCTGCTCTCTGGAGGAAAGCTGTCAATGAGCAGAAAGCCTGTGGAAACTCTAGCAACAAACCAGAGCATTGGACAAACCTGAGGGTGGTTTGTGCACAATGAACAGTATTATTTTATCTTTTTTTTCCCCTGTCAACATCTTATTTATTTACAGAAAACTTATGAGTAGAAATAAAACTTACTGATGGAGGTTTCCACTTATGTAGTTAAAGGAAATAACTCTGGGAAGGGAAGTAAGATTTAAATGACATGGGTCTTTTTTGTTTTTTTCTAAAAATGTTTTAAAACGTTTATATAAAAAAAAAGGGCTGCATATAATTACACTTCAAACTGCAATTCAGAAATGTAATTACTTCCCACAAGCAAGAGAAAAATAGCCGCTTTAGAACTTCAGACAGACAAATTGAATGAGTTTGTTTTTCAAACACCTAAATGTGTCAACTGTTGAAATTTAACCTTCCATCTGTTAAACACTTTCATGCATGGTTGCACTTTTGCAAGAATGAAGAGAGTACTTAAATTTTTTTAAAACAAAGAATTTTGCAAATGACTCATGTTTTTAACAGATAATTATGCTGAACTTTGATTTAATGTTTACCCTTTAAAAGGAGACATTTAATATATGATTTAGTATAGTTGTTGTTAATTCATGCATTTATCTTTCTCATAAGGAATCATATTGATTTAGAAAACCAGCCTTTTGATTGGAAGGTTAAATATTCTACTTTTCAACTCTGTTCTCACAAATCCATCTGATTTATTTCATGTTGAAACAATGTCCCACAATTATATATCATTTTTTTTGGCGGCACGATGTATGATCAATCTAAATAAACAGAGAGTTAGAATCTTGCCTCAAAACATAAGATCCACCAGTAACACTTTTTAGTAAAGTCTTTGTAATAGCCATTAGTTAATGGATAATAACACCTTTATAAGTGTTTATAACATTATTTATGCATTAATAGTATCACAATATTTTTAGTATCAGGCTATAAGACATTTATAATAACTTATAAGAAACTTGTTAAGATCATTATAAGTGCATGCAAGATGCTTATTAACATTGTTATGTGTTTATAACACTATATATGCATTAATAGTGTCATAATATTGTTAATAGCAGGCTATAAGACATTTATAATAACTTATAAGAAACTGTTCAAGTGCATCCAAGATGTTTATTAGCATTGCTATGTGTTTATAAGACTATATATGTATGAAAAGCATCATTATAATGCTGGTAATAACAGACTTTAAGACAATTATAATAACTCATAAGAAACTTGTTAACTTTTGTTGATACTTAAGTTTATTAATAAAACCCTCATGAGTATCTTATAATTTTTAATCACAACACTACAAACACCTATATTGGCTCAATAACCCCAACCATGTCTTTTTCTTGCCTGTAGTAATGTTTTTGGTTCAATTTACTAACATTATTATATACTTTATTGCTCATCTATTGTGAGTTAACTATGCACTTTTTTACATTTAACATGCTTTTTGCAGGTACTGCACTATGTGCATCCCCAATGATCTAAGCCAAATGAACATGGTATAATGGTGAATTGAGAGAGAGAGAAGTTATACCTCATCCCCTACATACATAAACATAAATGAAATTATAAAAGAGGTCAATGAAACATTACAGATCAACAATTAAATTCTAGCCTCCGTTGAGGACCATTTGTAGATTTTAGTCACCGTCTGTATGAAGACTGTACGTCACCTAGGTCAGACAGAAAACCCGACGGTGTTGACGTCTGACGGTGGTGACAAAAACCTACTCTTTCACATTATATGCATGAGTTGTTCACATTAGCCATCTTGTTTCCCCTCTGTTGTTAGCTACTTTAGACCTCTTCTTTAAAACTAAACATTTATGTCAAAATCTAATCTAATATTTTTTATACAAAAGAGACAGTGTTTACATGTTATGGTTGTGACATTAGCAGTGTCCAAGAATATGAACAAGTTTAAGAGAAAACAACAAACTTATAGGAGCTTGAGTGAACTTGAAGCATCCATTTGAGCTGAAGATTTGAAAATGGGGTTCTCAGGAATGTAGTTGACCTCATAATTGCCTGATTTTATTGCTTTTTATAAATATCTGATGGTGGTGACATATATGTGGGACACATTTTGAGCAATCACAAAATAATAGTAAATGTTGTTTAAAACTCACTGTTTGTAGTTTTAATCTACAGTACCGCATATTGACGAAAATCCCACTTTTCATGCAGTGGTAGTTATGATTCAAATGGAGAGGTGAAATAATTTATATAAAAAATCTGGTTTATATTAATGATAAAGTGGTACCAGAATTAATATTAGAAATGGATCAGAATCAGCAATAGATCTTACATTAGTATCTAAAGATATTGCAGGAATCAGTACTTGGAAAGTTTTAAAAGACTCAACCATAGGAAGAGATCATTATCAAATATTAATAAAAGTGGGTCTTGAGGTAAGACAAAGATATATTGAAGGTATAGAAAGATGGGTTTTTGAAAATACTGATTGGGAAAAATATAAGAGAATTAGCGATGTAGAAATGCAAAAGATGTACACCCTGTGTACACCCCTCCTTGTATGCATTATCCATGATTAGTATTAAGTTTGAATTTCTGTTTCTGTCAGGTGCTCCCCAAATGGCCCCCACTGCCAAACTCCAGAAACACAAACATGAGCTGGCTAAAGTGAAACAGCTAAGCAAGGAGAGAGACTTTTAAAACGACCAGCTCTCTCAGAGTAAGTCAGTCATGTTCACCATTATGTTGAGTATGATATGATAACTTTTGTTACTCTAATCATGGTGTTTTGTTTTTCTTAACTGAATATGGTTTGCATTTTTTACACACATAAACCTAAATCAAGCCCTTACTTATGGAGGACTTTGACATTAATGAAACAAATATATATAGTATAAAATAAATGCACAAAAATACAATAAAGTAGCAGTTAAATTATGTAATGAGACATACATTTAAATATCTCTCACAATTAGCTTATTTATTATTTTTTAAATTATCACATCATTTAATTATTTCCCATAAGAATTACACTTTATTTGTTAATTGCTTTTTAAATGCAATTATTTCTATTATATTTAAAAATTAAAACGCAGACAAATAAATGCATTTAAAAACTAAGAATTATTAGATTAAGTTGTAAATTATGAGAAATAAATAAATGAGGTGATAAGAAATATTTACATTTGTCTCATATAATTTAATTACTTACATTTATTTATCTATTTCTATTCTATTCTATTTTGTATTTATTTTATTTCTATTGTATGCTTATGCATTTATGGAGCATGTTTTTATTTCTGTATTTATTTTTTATTTTATGTCCTAAACAACAGGAACACAATCCAATAACAGTTCAGTATCCATTATACATTCTATTTCAAAACAGTTGTAATTTAACCTTGTGTTCATTGTGTTGTCTTTATGCAGCATCAAGAAACATGAAAAATGATGACCCATCTTCTGAACCATGTGCATACATGCTGATTTTTCTGGATCCTCCCACCCTAGCTCAGAGTCATTCTCAAAGGAACATTCCTCAGACTCCTCTAGCTCCTCTACTTGTGATGATAGGAAGAAGTGAAAGAAGAAGAAGAAATTAACAAGGGTAAGATGAAAAATACAGAGTATTATTACAAGGGTTAATTTATTAATGTAAAGAAAACTTAACATTTAGAAGATAGTTATTGGCTTTTTTTAGTGTATGTATGATTTAATGTAATCCGTTTTAAGATGAGTTAACTTGCAGGTTAAGGTACCACTTTATGCAGTCAAAGTGTGTTCAAGAAAGCTTGAACACTGTTAAGATTAGTTCACATTGTAGCAGTTTTACATGCTGTCACTTGCCTGGCATCTCGCCTACCGATCGCACACCAAGCCAGCAATTGCAGAGCAGGCAACTAGCCCGAATGGTACAGCAGTACTATGGCAAAAATCTAGTGACACTGAACTTATTCAGTACTTCAGTACTCACTTTTTTTGCAGTCTTGTATCTTGGTGGTAATATTTTGTTGAGTTATGCTACTCAGGCTGACTGCAAACCACTACCATCAGCTTTACAGCCATTATGAATGAAAACCGCTTCGCCTCCACCATCATCCTTCACCCCACATCCCAGTCACATATAGTTACTGATTGTTGCAGCGTGACAAGACAAAAGTTCCCCTTTTTCTACTACAACTGTCACTTGCAGGTTGTGTCCCTTTGGCTTCGCTTTGATAGCCAAAATCGCATATTTGGTGTTGCTAGAACTGCCTCTGTGGCCTTGCTTAGCCTGCTTCACCGAGCTCTTATGAGGCATCACCCCCTTTGTACTGTAATCTCACTTTTAAACAAAGCACGATGAAACCAATGCTGACCACTGAATGATGCTTATTTGCCCTAACCTACACTTTTACATGCTGAGTCATAGTTCCTTACCTGTCAAGGGAATTTTTCATGCATGGCTTGGTCAGGTATTGCCTAGACAAGTCATGCTGCTTTTTACGATTCATTTCTATTATTCAAGACCCATTCAGCTATATGTTCATACCGTGCTTCATAAAGACACAAAACATTTTACAAAATCTCAGTGTGCAATTCCTTTGAGACCCTGGAAGCATTTGTCATCTACCATTTCACAACATGAATTTTCTTCTTTGGTTCAGGTGTCCCACAGGGTTTCAGGAGTTTCTGCGCTACAATCTGCCTGATGGGTTGTGATATAGTGCTATTTTAACAAATGCCTGTTTAAAAACAAAGTAAATGGACTTCATTTTGACTTTGATTTCCTACCTTGAATTCCATGTACTTTTTGAATCCATGAATTTCTTACATCTGTTCATGTAATGATTCCTCAAAACAAATGTCTCTGTTATTGTTGCCTGTGTGTTTATGAATTTATATGCAGTTCATATAAAGGCTATGTTGGTGCTCACCTAATGGCAAAGTCACAGTGAACACTGAAATTAAGGGTGACTGTTGTCCCTGCCAACAGGTGCAAGAAATAAAACAATTGTAGTTAGATATAAGAGTTTTTGGCAAAAGGCTTCAAGCTAAAGGTTTTTAAATGTTCAGCTTTTCATTGCTTGGATGATTTCTTTTTACCTCCTAACCCCAGGGGTGCTGTATGGGGGGAAAGTAAAAAATATTCTAAGGATCCCCTTGACTGAGGGGGGCTCCAAAAAAATAAGAAAACATATGTCCCACCATATTTTTTTAATATAACAAGAAAACCCAGCAGTAAAATAATTAATCTTTGTGTTCTCCCTGAATTTTTAGCAGTAAACAGTTTCAAAAGGCAGGAAGATATTGACCAACCCCCCCTCCCTCCCCTAACATTGCAAGAAATGGTTTGGTCCTCAGTAGTTAAAATTAACGGTAGATTATTAATCTATTAAGTAAAGTAAGCAAGCTATCTGCTGGCTACAACCACTTAGTTAATGCACTTAGTTGGAACGGAATCACATAACTGATGATGCCGACCAGCCGGGTACTCCGTCGTAAAAGGTAAATAATTGTTTTAAAAAATTGGTTTTGTTTTGATTTTAGGCTATTGGTTTTCCCATTGGTTGATATTAGTATCAATTATGTAAAATCTGGCTTTATTAGTTTAATGGAACAATGGGAGTCATCATAATTAGACAATGAAGTAAACAGGATACAGCAAAAAAAAAAAGCAAGGTAGCAAAGGAGAAAGCCTAGAAGGAAAATAGAGAGGACAACCAGGAGAATGATGATACTGACACTAATGACAAATCAGCACAAGGAAGACCCGAAGAGCCATTTAATGTAGCCCCTATTTGTAAAATGGCAAATTCATCATAGTACATGGCATCAAACGAACCACAGGTTGACAGTAGATATAGTGGAAATATAGTAATAAACGGCTTATAGTGTTCAAAGGGCTTGGGACAGAATAATTTCTTTACAAATGCTGTTTAAATAATTGTTTACAGTAATCAAGAAATGGTCTTATAGTGATCATTTTGGCAATTTTATGAATGTAAACATGCAAAAATAATTATTAAGTGGATTGAAAGTGATAACAGCACTTCGGTGACAGAGCCGGTGACAGATGAGGATATCATTGCGAAGGTACAGGAACGGTTTGGTGCGGGTACCAGTGCTGCGCGTAGCAAAGACGAGGAGAAGGAGGATGAAGAAGAAGAGAGTGTTGTCTCTTCCAGAGCTGAGATGAGGAATGCGGTTTCCCTTTAAAGACTGGACTACTTTATATTGGTTTCAAAAACTTTCAGCTTTTAAATCATTTTGAAAAACTCAGTGTTGGACAACACTCTGATCCAGGGAACCATGGATAAATATGTGAAGTGATTTCTTAATGCGGCGCAGTAAATGCATAACCAAAACAGACGTAGGCTACCTTTAATTTTCTGGATCCTATGCAGTCGTCTTTTATGTTATTGTTCTATGAAACCGTTATTTTCAAACTTTAGTCTTTAGTCTAAAAAAAATGCACCTGCGGCACCAGGCTACTAGAGTTGTGTTTGCGCACAGTGCAGTATACTGTTATTAAAGTTGCAAGGTCCTTCATTTCTGAGCCTTGTGACAGAGGGGGCCGGTTGCTGAGGGTTACGGGGGCGAGAAACGCAAAAGTAACGCAATAGTTACTTTTACTAGTAACTAGTTACTTTTATTGTGGAGTAACTCAGTTAGTAACTCAGTTAGTTTTTGGCAGAAGTAAGTTCGATTAGAGGCAAAAACTACAAATCTTCAGTCTAACTAAGGGAAGGTTCTGTAATATGGCGAAACTAGAGCAGCTGGTTTAAAGCCACAGATCTCAATTTAAGCTCCCAGCATTTGTAGGATGAGAGGAAAGTTCCCCCAAGAAGGGAATACATCTCTAATCAAGTTAGAGAAATTTTCTGGATTACATTGGGAAACCAGAGCACCAAATGGAAATATACAAGGTTAAAATTAAATTAAAAGGGAAGATTTTTTGTTTTGTTTTTTTATATGGGGAAACTGGAGAACCCAAAGAAAACCCAAAAAACTGCAATTAGACTAAAGGATGTTTCTGAAATAAGGGGGAACCAGTGCACCTGGATAAAAGGCAGGAATATCAAACTGAATAAAGTTCCTGGACTAAGAGGGAAATCAGAACAGCTGGACAAATCAACCTCTAATTATTGCGAAATTCCTGCATTGTAAAACTTTTCTTATGAAGTGTGCAGCTGTTTTCTGGTTATATTTGAGTATCTTCTTTCAACAACCACCAGTGGTGTAACAGCTCTTCTAGGGTGGGGCGTTTTTTTGGGTCAACTGTCAGGCACTTTCTTAGAAAATCTTTGCATGTCTTGGAGAGCCTCTTGTTGATCTTTAGCTTTTTTGAATGGGATCTATAGGCCCATTTTTTGTGCAGAATGTAATACAGGACTAAGCCTACCTGCCAGACATTTGTTGGTCCAGAACTGAGGAACCCTTGTATGCTGAATTCTGGTGGGACATCGGCCCAAGTACCACAGAAACACTTATACTTTTTTCGGTCATCAAAGCAACTTAGACCAAAGTCTATAAGATAAAGTTTTGGGACTTGTGACTTGGTCTCTATCAGGATGTTCTCAGGTTTAATGTCTCTGTGGAAGATGTTTGCCTCCTGAAGGTGAATTAATGCTTTTAGCAGCTGTTTTATCATGATCTTGGCATTCTTCATCGTTATGCGACCCTTGTGTTTTTTAATGTAGTCAAAGAGGTCCTCAGCAGGCATGGGTCTCTCCAAAACTAAAATCAGTTCCTCACCCAGATCATACCAGTCTAGTAAGGACACGATAGCTGACTGCCCCACTGAACTGGATGTTTTATCCATTAGTTTTAACATGATAGCCACCTCAGAGGGCATCTGCTTTCCATTCTCATCCACATGTATTAGCATCTCATGGTCTTTTTGGATGTGTTTGATGGCTACAGGTAATTTGTCATGCACACGATAACCACCAAAAACAGATCCAAAGCCTCCTTCTCCAATCTTTGTTTGCTCAACATAGGTTTCCCTAAATTTGGCTCTAAGGGAATCCGCTGTTTCATCATTGGAGTTATCTGTCTTTACTCTTTTCACATTCTCTGACTCTTGAAAGTCCTCTGCCTTTCTCTTTCGACTCCTTTCCTTTAAGTTTTGTTTTTCTGTTAAGTACTCACTCAGAGGGGAGCGGCTCGATGCTGTGAGATTGTCAAGAGTGGTAGAAGATGACTCTTTAGTCAAGACCAGTTCTTGGAGTCCTTTCGCCTTTTTGTCTAGCAGTGTTCCTCCCTGCTCAAAGATGTTACTCTTTTTACTTCTCACTGTACTGATATGGTCCCGGCAGCTTGTGTAGACTTCTTCCCCCGTAGAGACCTTAAACATTTTTCTGGGGGTCTCATCTATGGCTGAGTTTTTTCTTTTTCTTGGATTTTCTAGTGTCATTCTGCTGTTCTCTTGATTACTCCTGAGGGCTAAAGTTGTAAAAAATATCTGCAGAATCTTTGTCTTCTGTGTATTTTAGCGATTATTAGTTTACCTCCAAGCCAAAACGCTCCTAACTTGTGTTAACCTTGTGTTACTCTGGAAGTTTAAAGGAATTCTGAGCTTAGAGTAGTGATGTCAGAACACTGTGACATCACAGAGGGCGGGGTCAAAACAGGGTGGAGCAACATTTGGAACATTCCAAATGGTAAAAAGGTAGGGTTGCCTAGCAACCACCCAATGGTAAGAATTTCTCTTGACCTAAAGAAGAGAAAAAGGTCCCAGAAATCAAATCAGTAACACAACATAGTGCTTGATGTTAATTTCTTCCCGGAAAGACTTGGTTTGAGATATAAATAAATCTTCATATATGTGAATTATGCTTGATTTCCTGTCTCTGAACAATTTTCTGTTACAGCTTTAAACAGATTCAGAGTTTAGTTTAGTTATATAGGACCAATTTAGAGTGCATTAGCCAAGTCATTTACAGAGATATTGATATTTACAGAGGCAGTTTAATCAGAGCATACATACAGATTAATTATTTCATATTCAAATGAAAACCAGCAGATCGTAATATGTCATTGACGTGCAAAATTCACAGCTTCTGGATGGGTAAATCAGTGAATACTTTGCTATGCAAGCACCCTTGAAGAAAATCATGTTGGGTGTGATCATCACTGTTTATTTTCAATAAGCACTAATTGCCCGAGACGTTATGGCAGGATTTTCTATCAGGTGCAAAATCGGATTGGTGTTTTTAGGGCTTTAACCCCTTGCTCACACTGGCTCCGGTGC
>NW_015150468.1:2208346-2244241 GCF_000732505.1 Cyprinodon variegatus
TACTATATTATTGGTGCTATATTTTGACCAGAAACATGCTAACATGAATTTAATGAGGCAGTCATTATAATATGTTATTGTTTTTTTAATGAATAAACACGTTTATTGCTACAGAGGCTAATTGGGAAATTTAGGAGCATAGGAAAGCAAGCAGAGTTGGAAAACAAAGCAATAAAAATGATGAATTTAACCCAGCTGTTTTCTAAAGGAGAAGATTTCAGGAAGTGATGTGGATATGGAGTCAACTTGGATGGCATCCAGAACAGGTGAAGATTATTTATGACATTTACAGGAATGATCATTTAACATCAAATGGAAAAAAGTCTCCTCTCATAATTTACAACTCTCTGATCTATGTTTCTGTTTTTCTGTAATATACAAATGGGCTGTTAACTGAATGTTTTAAAAAGAATTTATGATCTTGAAAAGCATCTTCAAGACCATATTATTGCCGTATATATTTTGCTGGCCTGGGCTAATTGTACTACTACTAGATTTTATGTATACATACTTAAAGAAAACATATTCTGGATTTAATTGCATTTGTTGCATATGAATTTGACATATTAACCAAGTTATCATTTTTTTGCATTCTGTAAAACATACTGTATGCCCAACAGAATTAGTATTTTTTTTTAACTGTATGCACAAATATTTGAGCTTTGAGCAATTAAGA
This sequence comes from Cyprinodon variegatus, assembly GCF_000732505.1. Lineage (NCBI taxonomy): Eukaryota > Metazoa > Chordata > Actinopteri > Cyprinodontiformes > Cyprinodontidae > Cyprinodon > Cyprinodon variegatus. Next base: position 2,209,023 of record NW_015150468.1, read on the forward strand.
TATTGAAAGAAATATCTTAAGATTGGTTTAGTGATTCTACATAAAATAAATATTCTCTCATTAAGACAATGCAACTTAAATAAGTTAAAATACTCCATGCAGGTATACTGTAGATTCCTTGAAAATACAGAAATTATACAAATAGATATTCCTAAATGTAAAGGCACTAGTCTCTTACTCCTGTGTTAATATTTCTAAATGACTGTTTTAACTTTCTTGAATTTCTTTAAAAACTTACACTTAAGGGTAAAGGTCATGTAGCACCACCCTATGTAGAGCTGTTTAGGGGGGAATAAAAAGCAAGGTATAAATTAATAATACATTCATATCATTGATACTTTATCCAGGATGTGGATAGCTTCTACTTTGACATGTGTGCGACAATTGTTTTAACCAGATACCTATTAGCTTAAGGCATATAGATTTAAATACAGAGCTCTAAATAGAGAAAAACTACAATTTGGATTTATCTCATGAATGTTTATACATACATACATTAATTAAACAGAAGTTAGTATCAAAGTAAAAAAAAAAAGATCTTTTACTAATGAATACTATAAAAGCGGTTTAGATTAAAGGGAAAACGGACTCTCACTAAGTTTTTCTAAAAAAGAAAAATGTCAGACACCTATCCAGGAGTCTTTCTGGTGGCTCACACTAGAATAAATTGTGCCCAATTTGAGACAGTGAGATTAAACTACTCTGAATAGAGAGCAGTTATCCTTAGTCAACTAATTTATATTTGTGATGTTCAGAGTTTTGAGTTTCAGAATAGTTGATACCAATAGGCTAACTGGACTCTGAATTCAATCAGCCCAGATTTTAGCCTTTATCAATGGAAGCACAAAAAAGAAATAAGAAACCTCAAAGTGCAAATTTCTCACAATAGATCTTAGAGAAATAAGAAGATTAAAGCAAAATGCTGAAAACTACAGAGATTTATCATGGCAGAGACTAGTACATGACTGGGATTTGATAGAAATTAAAGTTGTATCCTTAACATTACACTCATTTTAGTAACAAAAAATGTTTTATCTGTGTGTGAAATATGCTTCTGGGTGTAGCCCACCAGGAACAAAAAGAATGTTGCTGATAAAATCCAGTTAAATTAGGTAAGGTCAAGTTATTAGCACCTGTTCCAATTCCAATTCCAAATGTTTAACACAGTCTTTGTTAGCCATATAAGCAAAATATAATCAAAATGTTAGAAGCCAAACCTTTTTCTCTTCTTTTTTTTATCATCTTTCTGTGAAAAAGCTGTATAAGGTGTATTTACAAGAAAATGTTAAAATATGTTTAAAACAAAAAAGAACCTAAACAAATAAAAAAATAAATATAATATATTATATTATATTTGTGGAAGAAGCAGTTAATACGAGAACAATATGTTCTTCCAATTATGCCAGGAAAACCCAAAATATATGATATGAGGTCAAGGTATTTATAAGATGCCTAATTCCGGTTTCTTTCTGAAGTTTTTTGGATCTTTTCTGTCTTCAAAGCTGAGTTATAAGATGTAACTGAGCTAAACATACACAACAATGGTTGAATAGAATTAAGATTTTATAAGCCTTTCAACCTTAGTCTGGATTTCCTCCTCTCTGCCAAAGAAGATGGATGACACCTTGTCGAAAAATTGTGATTAATCTGATGGGCATCTAAACTGTATAGTAACAATTTAAAGCCATTTCTCTGACAGTATACCCTCAGCATAAAAATAAGTGCAACACAAAGACCACATCCTTGTTGTGTCATATAAGCAATATCTGGCTGTAATTTTATTGATATTTATTATTGACTCTGCAAAAATAAATATATTCTCTAAAATCTATGAATCAGTGTTAAAAATGCATCCAATTGCAAATAGCATTAGAAGCTTTTGCTTTCAAATATCTACAGGCTCCTGGACAAACCAGTTCTGACCATTTTCTTCTGTCTGATCTCAACTCCGATACGCAACAGACTGAGAATAACTGCAAGAATTCCTGCAACAAGAGCTTTTTCACAGAGTATCTGGCCTTCTTCAACCAAAAAAATCCTGGGTGTACAAGGATTTACTCCCGAACTTATTCCAAGTTCTGACTTATTCCACTTTCTGAAACAGGCCCTGTAGTTGGAGCACTGATGGTTTTAAACACACTCCAGGCACAACCTCCGAAACACATTCCAAATTAGATGCAAATCAGATTTCTTATAATACTCCTGGAAGGTGTCAAAAAATTTCTGAAAAACTGAATCAAAAACTGTCTGGCAGTTGCCTCACACTTAAGCATATTTTTTGGTAGGCATGATCCAGATGATTGAGAAGGCATTTACTAAGGATAGTGATCTGCTAATCATGGTCAAACAGTTAATTCTGCACATTCGTGGAATAAATTCAGCACAACTTCTGTTATATATATATAAGAGTTGATTAACAAAAATCATTCAGCTTCAATTCAAACGTATTTCAGTTTAACACTTCCAACTAAGACTAGTGAAACTCAACTAAACTACGATGTACAAAGAGGAAGGGCAAAATATTTCAGTTTAAGATGGATTTTGTGTTTGAAAACAGTTTATCTGGAAGAATTTGGGATATGATCAAATTAGCTTTTCACTAATTTAGAGAAATTGGAATGTTTCAGACCAATTCACAATGCAAATCCATGAGGTAAATAAAACATTATTTGGCCAAGTAGTGTTTTATTAAATGATTTACTTAATCAAGAACCAATAACCGTTAGTCAAATGATTCTTTAACCTCTTTGAAATAGCTAGCAGCGAATAGACATCAGGATTCTACTAAATGACTCTTGGTCATACTTGGTAATTGAAATGTAATGAGAATCTGAGGAACACTAATGTTATACCAGTGTTTAAACGCTTAGTCAAATAAAGCTTGTCCAAGCTTTCAACAACAGCTCAATGCATGTTTCTGTATAGCGTAGCGTAGCATGCAGTCCATCCTGTTAGCTTGTCTTTACTCATCAGTGGTAACCGCAAGGCAGTCTCTTGTGGTCTCAGTGGCTCACAGCAGGGCTTTTCTTTGTCTCTGTGGCTGACGTCAAGGCAGGATTTCTCGTCCAGTCTGGCTCTATAAGTTCTGAAACTAAAGAGAAATGTGTTGCAAAAGGTCTGTTTTGCAGCAGTTTGGTTCTGAAAGGTTCTGACTTATCCTTGATGATTCTGGAGATCTGGGTCCCTTTGGGCCTTGGATCTCCATTTTGCTGGAGATCCTGACAAAGTGAAGCCCAGCTTCATGGGCAAGAGAGCAGGGAAAGAGAAAGATATCTGGTTTATCGTGTGGTTTTCTCTTTTCTCACAGAGAGGGGGTGGTTGGTCACTGCCATGTGACTGAAAAAGGGGCGGTTGCAGAGATCTTAGAGCTGCTTGTAAGCCAAGCTTTTATCCTCTTCTCTGGTCATCATGTCAAGATGAAATAAGGACACTGGTTCCCAATGTCCAAAAACATGATTGTCGCACAACATATGTTTATGCCTGTTCCTCTTTATAATTGCCCTTTCCTGTAGAACAATCTTGAGAAAACTGCAGTTAGGGTGCTGATGTGACAAAAAAAAAAAAAAAAAATCAAACTTTTTTTTTTAATTCAAGATTTATATTTTCAAGCAATAAATTATTTCAAATGTGAAACTGGACTTAACTTTATGTGCGATAACTATATTTTTGCCCTATAAATTGTAATTTGTTTGTAATAGACAAACCTTACCAGTTGATCAAACATTTTTTCTTCAATTGAGCAGTTTACACAACCACAAGTTACATATATACACAGGTGTCAAGTAACGAAGTACAAATACCTCGTTACTGTACTTAGGTACATTTTTTAGGTATCTATACTTTACTTCTTTACTTATTTTTCTTTCTACTTCTGACTTCTACAGAGAAGTTTTTCACACAAGTATCTGTACTTTCTTTTCCTTATATTTTTAAAGCAAATGTTACTCGTTACTCTTGGCTTCGGTTTGATGTTTATAAATATTTATTTCACGTCATGAGCGCCATCCAGTGCAGATCATTGGCACCATCCACATCTAGTGAAAACTAGTGTAATTGGATGAGTCATATAACGCAAATACTCATGGAAATCATTAGAGGCAAGCAGGTGTTCTTTAAAATGCAAATGCAAATTGTCTATTCCATGCTACAATGTTGGATTCAGAAAAAGATGTTTAAATGTCTGAAAGGTCGGACAAAGTCTAGAGCATATCGGGAGATGGAGACGCCGCCCAACAAGACCTTCCTCATTCTTGGCCCTATCTCAAACAATTTTCAAAGTAGTCCAAAAATTTAGCTTTCAATTCATATAGTGGCATCTGGCTGTTTTTTTAAAGGTTAATTATACTTTAATACTTTCAAAGTGCAAATCTATACTTCTACTTAAGTAACAAATTTGTGTACTTTTGACAACACTCGTAATGCTTATTCTAAGCTGTTTCAAATCAATTACTTTAGCCATTCCATGCAGGACCTCCTAATGTGTCTGTAATGTAAAAGTTTTAATCCCTATTGAAATATAAGGCTTCTATTATTTGTGATCTCTTGTAAGTGGTGTGCTTTTGTGTAACAATGAACTCTAAAAGCATTTGAGTAATTTCTTTGTCTGCAGTGGTGTTGATGTGTTGAAAACTCCAATTAGAAATGATAACTTTGGCGACATCCAGCACATTAAACACCAGAGAATTGCATTAGCTGTTCTCATGAATGGTGTTTCCCGTTGATGTTGCTGTCAATTTCACGTGTCTAATGTTATGCTTCACTAACACAATCCGGTGTAATGAAAATGCACAGGGGACATTTTTTGCCAGCAAACATTGCTTAATTTCTGTGACACTAGTTATTTGGAAAAACAATAATGTTTTTATTTGTGTTGAAGACTGTTTTCTTTCAGGGGAAACAGTTGTTTACCTAAAACTAGCAGGTTTTTACACTAGTTTTTACTGTGGATGTTGCAAACGCATTAGTAGATATGATGTAATTTTGCCCTAATCTGTATGATTTAGAAATAGAGTGCTTATAGGGATAATGCAACGTTAATCTATAATGTAATACAAGGCTTGTTTACTGTAAATCTTCTGTAAAAAATAATACCTCTATGGAAAGGAGCTTAAAAGCCTTCAATTCCTATCTGTTTTTCTTAGGTTATTTTAATTGCTCACAGCAGCTTCACAGCCATAATATAATCTTTTAAAGCTTACCGCTCTCAGTAAAAATTGCCTCATATTATCCAGTGCAGATTCCATGTAATCTAAATAGCCCTCACAGTCTATAAAACTGCAACTTTACAAAGAATTGTCGGAAAGCATTACATTTATTATGCTCCTTGTTGGTATAACAAAACAAATATACTATCACACCCTCTGAATAAACATAGACTGAGTAATGTAACATCTGCTTAACTGTGAAAATTTGGATATACAGTATAAGATAAAAAAAAAACTGAATTCCATAAACTCTGTATAGCTGTGCTTGAAATTTTTTTTTCTTTTCACAAAGCTAAATTCCAAAGTAATTTTTTGTTCAGTTTTACCACTTATTTTGTATAAGATTACATGATTCTAAATAGCACAGGATGAGTGTCTGTGTGTTATATGTTTAAACAAAAGCTCCTGGAGATGTTCAGCGGCTTTTAGAATAATATCCTACAGCCAATTCATTCAGCCACTTTTACGATGCAAAGCTGCTACTTTTTTGTGTAAATTCATATCTATGAATAAATACTCTTTTGCTTCCCAAAAGCTTAAAATGATATATTTCAGGTTCTAGACAGGGTTACTGCCACCCATGTTGTATTTGTAAAGGTCAGAGGAATATCTAGCATCTATGAGACATTCTGATGTGTGACTTTTTTTTCATTATTATGCTAGGCTTCACAGAGGAGTAAAGGCCAACCTTGTCATAAGAAAAGGAGATACATGAATGAATGTATTTAGATGAGACCAAATAAAGCTGATTGAAGATGGCACAGGACTGAAACCTAATCCCTTGCTGGCATTTATCTCAATCATGATGAATGAGAAGTTTGACTGATGCTCTTGTTGGTTTGTTATTTTTTGTTTATTTCTTTAACATGTCTTTCTTTTGCAAAGAATAACAGTTATGAGCTCTAAAATTTCAATGCTAACTAAATCAGATTGAAATAAATTGAACAGCAATATTTTGCATTGTTAGTTAAATTTGGCCATAGGGCGCTCAGAACAGCATGAGAGCGTGCTAGATCCTACTACAGCATTTTATTGACGAGGTTCACCCCAGATTAATCACCCACTGACCACAAGATTGACACTGACAAATTACCTAAACCTGGATGAACACAGTCTGGAAGGTTTAAAGCTTAGCTATGGGTTTCATTGTTCTATCTGAAATGGTCATCAGAGAAGAGGTACACTGGATTCATAAACAAGTTTCACTTGGTTAGGAAAAGAAACACATTGAAGCTCTGGTTTTCCAGAGTGTGCCAGGGAAACTTCCCCCTCACCATTACGCCACCAGCAGCCTGTACGAATCCATGCTTTCATGTTTTCTATACTAAACTTTGACCCAATCTTTTAAACGTTGCATCTTTAATCGGAACACATCCCAGATTCTGTCTGAATTGTAGCCTCAGTTTGCTGTCAAAGGTTTTCACTTTTGTTTCCCATCTAAATGTTCACTTGATTTTTGCACACTGAGATACGGTATTCTGCATACAGTATTTGAGCTTTTGCTGCCTTTTAATCATCCCAAGCCAGTCATCCCCTTTCTCCTTTGAACTCTGCCATCCACAAGACAATTGCATTCATACAACTGCCACTCATCATTTTCACCATTCCCTGTATCGATATGGCTGTTTGGTAGAATTATACTAGAGCTGGGACCAACATACAACTTTTAGTCACTTCAATTTCTTTTTTACCTTTCTTTTGCCCTGTTTGAACTCCAACAAGTTTTCTTTATCATGTCAAAATATCAATTTGGTTGCAGTGCATTAAAAAAAATGGAGTACCTAATAAAAGTTTACCCTGTAAAGTGGATTTTTAGAAATAATCCATATGTTACATCCATATGTCCATTATATTTGCTAACTTTTATCAAGTATTGGCATATGGTAAAAATGGAAAATTACTCATGGGGAAAATGTTGTGATAATAATGAAAAGGCTTCAAGAAAGGTGTTTCAATAGAGCAATAAAAAAAAAAAAACTACACATACAAACAAATGACTTCAGATTATATGTCCTATCTTGTTCATAAATTCCTTACTTGTACATTAAAAGCTTTATTGTAATTGAAGATAAGTATATCCTAAATATGAGGTATTGCTTTAAAGTTCAAATGGGACAGATCCATCACTGACAAGTTTCTCCATTAGTGATCAGCCATAATGCAGGTGAGATTATTACCTTTTTCCTCAGCTACCTGTCATTTCACCCTCTGTTCTAAAGAAACTCTCTCTACATATTTGGCCATTTGTATAACAATAAATCTAAATAAATTTGAGCTCTACATGTTGAACGTTCACATGTTGAAGTTTCACAAAAGGCCATGACAAAGTTAAATAGCATTTAAAATGTATGTCTCAAAGAACAGTGTGCCTAACAAGCAGCAGACTGAAAAAACTTGTCAAAATGACAATTCTCAAAAGGATGTACTTTTTTTTCTGAAAGCAAAGGGCTGAATAACAAGATGACAGTGCCTGTAAGGCTGAAGAAAATTGATCTGAAGTATGATGGAAAGAATAAAGGGAAAAATAAGATTAAAAAAGGCACACTTGTCAGTGTAATGATAGCAGCAACATGCCATTTACTGAAGAGCTTTCTTAAAAGAAAAAAAAAAGACTTCCCTACACTACCTGACATACATTCTGCATTTTAATAAATGATTTGACTTTACTCTAAGCATTGTTGCACTTTTTTAAGCTCTTTTACAATGACATGAAACAAAACACTCCTTGCATTCACTTGTTTGATTTATATATTTATACTGCCGGTAGTTCAAAAAGTATATATTTTTTCTGTTTTTGGAGTAGATTTAATTGGTTGTCACAAATATTTTCATCTATTATTCTGGAAACAAAACAAAGTTATAGAAATATTTTAAATTTCTTTTTTTTTAGGATTATAGCAATGAGTAAAGAAGATAAATAAATATAAAGCTTAGTAAAGCATCGCAGTAAAATGGCTCTTGAATAAGAAATGTATGCCAATAGAAATCAGTTAGACCCTGACAAGGTTATACACCATTAGGCAGATGGAAGAACTGACATCCTGCAGACATGCCTCACTAGTTAGTATCCTTCTTCATCTGCAATAATTCAAATGTTTTGAGATGACAGAAAGCAATTTATAAGAATCCTAAGATCATTGTAGGTCCCAACACTCCATTTTTATCCAGTCTGAACGGATTTAAGTGAATTTATTCCAGGTAGAGACCTCTACCACACACACACACACACACACACACACACACACACACACACACACACACACACACACACACACACACACACACACACACACACACACACACTTACAGTATACAAATCAGCAGATTGTAATAAGATTGAATGCATTGCTTAACCTGACCTGGTTAAAATAATTTATCAAACTACATTTATTACATCATATTAAGCATGATATTCGCCATGGAATATACATCCAGATTTTATTTTACTGTCTTAACATTTAACCCTGGCATGTTGCTATCATTTTATTTGTATCCATCAAACAATGTGTGAATGTGCTCCAGTAGATGGGAGAAAATATGTTTAGTAATCACATACAACTAAGAGTGGCTTGGTCTCAACATCTAACTGCAATAGCTTAATCAGGAAATAATTGTCCTTCTGAAATACTTGCGCCTACCTAAGATATTTTTTTTACGAAAGCTCTCAAGACATAAAGCCTTTGGCCATCGCTTTTTTTAACACAGTAACATTAAAAAACAAACTAAAGGAAGGCAAGTCTTTAAGAAATAAATAATAAAAACTTGCATGTCAAATGAAATAGCTGCTGTGGTGCAATTGCCACATCTCAATGCCATGAAAAAGCTTTTGTATGTGAACCAAGGCTATTACAAAAGTTAAGGGGAAGACAACACAAGCTGATCATTTGCTAAGCAACGAGTTTGATGAAAGGCTAAGAATATCTGAGATGTATGCATTAGGTCAATGGCAAATATAAATGATTGAATTTCCTGTTCACCTTCATTCATTTGTTAAGAACCTTGCTCCAGCCTTTTCATTCATCTTTAAACAAAGTTTGATCTAGTCACCAGATTTAACCTGTAAAGAAAAGATTAAAGCCACTCAGGCTAGTAGGTGGATTAGTTTAATTGTTTTTTAATTGTTATAAAGAATCTAAATTCATAATTGTGTGAACAAATTCTGCTTTCTGAGATCCATATTTATGAATGCAACTTGCTTAAGTGACATCTTTGGGGGATGGTGGAATGGCAAACTTGTCAGAGAAAAGTATACAAGAGGCTAAATCATAGCTGAATACTATAATTTGTCAGTGGGCAAGGCAGTCTGTTTCTATAGAGAATTTTGCAGATTTAAAGAGGTTTATTTGTTTCTGCTTCTATGATGTTGACATTTTGGCTTCATTTTGGAGAGGCAGTTCCCTCAACACTTTGAAAATTCCACTTTCCTTAAAGAAAATACTTCTGTAAAACATGTAATTTCACTTTAAAAACCTGAGCCCATTTTCTCCCTGAGCTTTGATCCGTCAGGGAGATGTATCTTAATGATAGTTTCAAGATGACTCAAAACAGCAACTGAAAAAGAGCCTACATCCCTTCTCTAACTAAGTCATCTTCCTATCTTGCTTCTCCATAAAACTAGCAAAGGCTTATTATAGTCTCCTGAGAGAATATTGCATTTGGGTCAGAAAATTGCCTAAAACCATGACAGGTTCTCCGTTTAATTTAGCTTTGGTTTGAATAACAGTGGGTTATTAATCTGATGTACAGCCTCCCTTTGATTCATTTTTGTTCATGTTTTGGCAATTATGACAACTGACTTTGAAAATTACATTATATGTGTGATTGTACAGGTATAGATAGGTAAGAAAAAACAGGAGGTTTATAACATCTGACCTTCCTTTAGTCAAAAATGTGTAGAACATTTGTACATTAAAGGTAGTTTACTATTATGGGTGCACACATTTAGGCCCACAAGAAGTCAAAACGAACACGAAACGCTAATATTTTCCAGAACGTTTGTCGTAAAGACGAAGACGTAAAATAAATGTGATCGTCCACACGAATGCATGAAAACGCTACAAAATGTATGCCAGGCCTGTAAGTGGCGCTGTCGTGCCAAAGCAAAAATAGGCGACGAAATGTTGGGCATGCGCACTAATATTTACACATGGTTGCCCTGCGGGTCCTTTTTCGTGATTCAGTCAAATTCAGGTGCTGAACTATGTCATCGATATATTGCTCTGTTCTTCCTGGAGATATTCCAGAAGAAGAAGATTCTGTTGTAAGCCCGACAGCAGGGTGAGTAGCATTAGCAGCAACCATTCAACACAGTACAGCGCCATTGTTGTTGTAATACTGTGTCGCGCATGCGTGTTTAGAGGCGACGCTATGACGCATGCGTGTAAAAAAAAAATGCGGTTAGAGCTTAAAGATGGAAACGCGAAAACGGCGTTTCAAAATCTTCCCACTCTGAAGGCTGAATAAAAAAAAGATTGTTTACAGACCCCCGAAACGCAGACTTCGTATGGATGAGAGGCTGGTTTGGTGAAAAATTTGTGCGTTTAGGCCAGCGTTCGGCTTCGTGTGGACGGGGCCTAAGTAAACACCTTTTGTTTATTTGAATTAACTACTTTTCTATGCTAAGTTTGAAGGACCGGCTGAGTGGAGAGGACTGGTTGAAAGGCAAACCAGGAAGTGGGATGTACCATCAGGCTGCTGGAAGTAGGGGACTGGATGTTAGAGTCTGCTTCTCTATCTCCACTTATGGCATAACTGTTAAAACATTTTTGGTGTTATGTTGTTTTCCTTTGATAGTTGTGTTGTAGTCAAAAGGTGTTGGTTTGAATTAGTTATTTATGTTTATACATTGTTTGTCTTTGTCTCATCTCCCACCCCTCCTCGTTTGGGTAGGCTAGCTTTTGTGTATAAATTCCCTGTGTGTTCATTGTGTGGGGGTCAGTTTTTTGGTTTGTTATCCTGAGTTAGGTATGCCTTAGTTGATTTCCTTTGGGCACATTTTAGTATATATTTTTTTAGATTTGATGTAAGTCCTTTTTTGTGAAGATTTTTTTGGAAATAAATAGAAAATACTTTTTTATATGCCTTTGTCCTTGTGCCTTACTGGACGTACCACCACATCAACCATCACAGAATATACGTGATAATACATATAATATACACGATGTCTGAAAAAACAATGGACAAGGGCTCTCCGTCATACTCCAGCACCACTGAGCCACTTGGAATAACAATACTGCATTGACCAGAATCACTTCTTTTTGCAATTGTTTGGATAACAGTGCTCTTTAAGGAGTATTTGGACTTTTCTTACATTTCTACTTGGGTTTCTAATGTTTCTATGCTATGCTCCTCCTAATCAGATAGTTTTCTTTCCTTTGGCCACTTTCTGCCTCTGCTACAACTCATTCTCTCTAATTAGCTTTTCTGGTCTGCCAATTATATACACTGGCCTTTGTATACTACAGGTGCCTTTTGTTTCCAGCTGGATTCTTCCATTACCGTGTCTGGTTTTTACAGTTTCTACGTGCATATATATATATATATATATATATATATATATATATATATATATATATATATATATATATATATATATATATATATAAAATATGTGTGTGAGTGTGTGTGTGTGTAAACAGTGGGGAAAATACGTATTTGACCACCCTGCATACAAGTTCTCCCATTTAGAAATCATGGAGGGTTCTGAAATTGTCATTGTAGGTTCATGTCTACTGTGAGACACTTTGAGAGACATAATCTAAAATAAAAACATCCATAAATCACAATAGGATATTTACACAATGTATTTGTATGATAGAGCTGCGAAATTTGAACACCTGTCTATCAGCTAGAATTCTGACCCTCAAAGACCTGTTAGTCTGCCTTCAAAATGTCCAACTCCACTCAATTTATTATCTTAAATTAGATGCACATGTTTGAGTATGGAGTGAAAATTCACTCCATATTTGAGGTTGTTAGTTGCAAAAAGACACCTGTCCACCCCTCACAATCAGTAAGAATCCAACTACTAACATGGCTAAGAACAAAGAGGTGTCCAAAGGCACTACAGACTAAATTGTACACCTCCACAAGGCTGGAAAGCGCTACGGGGAAAATGGCAAGCAGCTTGGTGAAAAGAGGTCCACTGCTACAAGCTACACAGGCGGTGCTGTGAAAATGTTTTTTTTTTTTTTTTTTTTTAGGACAAAATATCTATGAGCCTATAGGACTATTTAAAAAAACAATAAGAATAGATAAATAAAGAGATTGAAATTCACTACTTTATAGTCCTATATACTTCAGTGCACACAACCAGGGTCTGTAACATCTGCGCTATTAATTAAACTTCGCAATAACATTATAACAACTTAGATTTAATTAGCTGGCATGAACCTGAGTCACTGTGTTCATGTCACACATGACTATTAGCTTCAAAATCCTTTTAAGCAAACCTCAAGGAAATAATTACATTAGTTTACTATTTAAAAGTTATTGAACAGGACTCCACATCTATTACACCAGTGTTATTCCACCCTTCTCCTCAAGGCACACTGCCCTACATGTTTTAGATGTTTCCCAGCTTTCACACACCTGTTATCAAGCGGTGTGCCTTGAGGACCAGGGTTGAAAAACACTGTATTACACAAAGAAGACAGGATCAAAATAATACTGTAACATACTATGAATGCATTAAACTGCATGAATAGATATGAAATGTGTGCAGTGGCACCATGCTCTTACTTTGAGCAGCCGGCAAGATGCCCTGCCTGGCCACAGGTGTCCAAATGTTCAGGTGCGTCTGAGGTCGTGAGATAATGTCTCTCATGAGTGGACAAATCCGAAATGCGTTTCTGTGTCATTCCTCCTCGTTTCTCTCATTAGAATACCACTAGCTTACTTTACGTTGCCATGACAACGTAACTTCCTTGAACTTGTTATTGTTAGGCCTCAATGATAATTAGAAAACATTCCAAACACTCTTAAAGGTGCTGTAGGAGAGCTTTGAAAAACGGTTCCAGCAAGCTATATTTCTGAACATACACAACCATGTCTCACCCTTCAGACCACCCCTTGAAATCACGCCTTCAAAACACATGAACACGCATGCTGCGTGCAGCGCTTCTAGAGAAGCAGGAGCCGCACTGATGATGCAGGGCGCTATGATCACTCCTCTGAAACAGTTTATTAATGCCTAAATTAACTTAAAATGCCAAAATCTGCCGGCATGTTTGCTTTTATTATCCTGGTGGCTACAGTTTGGATTACATACATGAAAAACATTTCCAGCCGGTCACCTCCACCCCAGCAAACTGTGAGCTGGCGACCAGAATTTTTACACACTGATCACAGCAAATATAGCTGCCATTGTTACAGGCAAAGATAGGATAGGGTAGCCCCGCCCAATGTTCATCAGACACACTTTTTCTACCACACAGCCAGAGCAGCAACCGGGATTTTGGTTGCCTACAGTGCAGCACATACTCGAAACAGGGAGCCAGGAGACGGAGAACCCGAACTGGACCCGATGATGGTAGTCTGGACACCTACGTCCCCGTGCCTTAGTGGCCCCTCCAGAGAGGGGCTGCTTGCTAAGCGGCTGTGGGGACATCTTGCATGCATCAGAAAAGATCTCCTGCTGCACCTTTGACAGTAAAATAAAAAAGTCTAAATCATTTTCCAAAATATTTATAAGAAATTTATAAAATGTGCAAAGTATTTTTTATAGATTTTTTTAAATAGATCTCACTCTCGCCACTAGTTGATTTGAACAAATCAACTAAGGTGTCAACTAAGGTGTTGTTAAAATAGCTGCGATTAAGGCTGTATATTTTATGTTATTTCTATGTAATCAGAGATCATTATCTATAGATAAATTCTTTACAACTTCTCGCTTAATTGTTTGTGTTTTAATTTATGAATTCCCTTTAGTAGCTGAAATAAAGATTTCAAATGTTCTCTAATGTATTAAATATAACTGTAGATTTGATTGTCCTATAAACATGTAATGTAACCTGAATATTGTAAATATTAACTGTAATGGAACTAACAGCACACTAACAGACTGTTTCACATACAGTCTCAAAAGAGAGCAAAGCTGCTGGAGGGCACTGCATTTGCCTTCCAGCAGAAAGGGTTACTCCTGAAAGACTCCCCCACACTTGATCAAATTTCTGTTCCAGCACTTGTCAGTCATGTTGATGAGATATCATCTCTGCAACAGCAGACACCCTGAGGTTTCTGGCATCTCCAAAGCTCATAACAGGCACTGAAGTAGCAAGTAATTACTCTGTGTTCATCTCTTCACTGGCAATCAACAGGATTTCAACACTGCTGGTGCATGTGATTAGCCTATTAGGTTTATTTTGAAATTCTTCAGTGAAAATTTTGCAGTAACCTTTGCTGTTCATAGTATCAAGATTTAAGGGGGAATTTCTAAATGCAGTTTTTTTTAATGCGGGCACCTTTTGTAGTTGGACTTGAAAAGAGTTTTAAAGATAAACCTGTTCAGATACATACATATATATAATCTTACAAGCTCAACTGTGGATTCTGTGAACCTTTTCAAACTTGCCCAATGCAGGTTGATTGTTTTATTAGGATAATCACTACAATTTTTCATTTTTCTCAGTTTGAATATGTGCCCTTATTCATTTGAGTAGATAGTAGTAGATCCATTTTCTTTGCTCCAGATTTCTTGAATTGTTTTAATTATTATTCTGTCCAACAAGGCCATTGCTAGTGTATGCACAGGACCAACTGGTTTCTTTGCCAAGTGAAAAAAATCTTAAAAACAAATTGTTAAATAGATACAACTAGGATTACTTTGACTGAGAATGACTAATGTCGAATTGGTTGATTGGATTGGGCAGGATTAATTGGACTGGACTGGAGTTGATTAAACTATCTGCTTTGTCATTAGAACTGAATTTGACTTTTTACTTTCTTTGCAAACAGTATGGTGGTGGGATCTGCCATGAATTAATACTGTAAAAACGTGGGACATGAATACCGTAGAAGAGCTGCTATATAAGTGTTATGCAGCAGAGCACAGACTTTTAAGCCGAACATCTCTTGATTTTACCATCTGCATAATTTTACACTGTTTGCTTGTAGTTTACATTAAACGTATATGGGAGCCTTTAGCCAACATGTTTCATATATATGTATATAGTAAATATATTACTAGCTAAAATATGTGCTTTGTTTTTTGTTTTGATTTCAGAAGCAGTGCTGATTTCCATTAAACATTTCTAAAGTTTTCTTAGATGTCAAATGCTTCTCATTCCTTTAATAGAACAGTGTTGAATTAAAACCGATGTAGCAGAAGAATGTATGTTATGATTCAATTATACACATTCCGTGGGCTTGTCGAAAACATGTGTTAAGGGTCTGTCAGTTTCCCGAAAAAATGTAAGCAAACCTTGTCGACTGCTTCAAGCAGAACTAATATCAGTAATAAAAACCTACTGACATTAACTGTAGTCAACATCAAGCAAAACAATTTATCCAATTTTATCAGGCACTTTGTGAAGCAACAAGAAGCTTTAAAACTCTCTCTTTCATCAAGGAAGAACTACCCCTAGAGATCTCTAATAAAATAGAAATAAATACAACTAGAATTACTTTACAATGGGGAGATTCTGGTAATAAGCAGACTTTGAAATGTAAAACCAAAGAGTTTTCCTGAGGAAAAAAAAAAAAAAATCTGTCATATACTCTTTAGGTTTGCATACTTGCAAATATGACCTAACATTACCAACTCCATTGGAGATGCTTGGATGGTCCACAGCAGGAAACTATAAGCAGTTTTTGGATTTGATTTTTTTTTTCACATCTTCCAAGTTCACAGTTGCTTAAAATATGAACCGGTCAGTTTTTTTCCTGTCATCTTGTACTCCTTCTGTTTGCCATCTTTGCTATGTCCTCTTAAGCAAAGGTTGCCTGTCATCAAGAGCTCAGAGATATCTGGTCAAAGATATATGGGTCATGATCACTTGTATTCCTGAAGAATTAGGTAAATAGGATCAAAACAAATAAAACATTATAAAAGCGCAATAAATATAACATTGGAGCACATTTCTATGTATTTCATATAAAAGTGCAATAATTATAACATTGGAGCATATTTCTATGTATTTCATCATACTGTAATGGAAAGCTCTGGATGTTTACATCTTTAAGCTTTCTCTCCGCGATTCTTTCCTGAGAAGACATCCCTGGGAAAAAACACTTTAAATACCACTTTCTAATGTATATGTATTAAATGACTATAAGACAGGGTTTAATTGGTTTGACAATTTATTTGATTGAGACCAGCTTTCCACGGGGCTCGCCTTCTCAGGAAGTAGGCCCTGAATAAAAGTTATATAGCTATTTATATATCAGCTTTTACTCTGACACACGACTGCATCCCTTAGTTCACCACCAACCACATTGTGAAGTTTGCAGACGACACCACGGCGGTGGGCCCCCTCAGAGACGACAATGACCAGGACTACAGAGAGGAGTTGGGGCGGCTGGTGGGCTGGTGCAGAGATAACAGCCTGATCCCGAGTGTGGAGAAGACAAAGGAGATCATCGCTGACTTCAGGAAGAATCACTGCTCATCAATAGCTTAGCTGTAGAGGTGGTCAGCAGCACCAAATTATTAGGGATGCACATCACAGACAACCTCACCTGGACTGTAAACACCACCTCACCCCCAGCTGTCCCACTGTGTGGTGTGGAGGCTGCAGTGCCTCAGACTGGAAGAAGGTGACAAGAGTGGTGAGAACAGCAGAGAAGATCATCAGGGAAGACCTTCTTCTCAAAAACACATTGAAATGAAAGTTCAGAGCATTTCCATATCAATGTGTTTTTGCACCATGTTTTTTTTTTATCCAATACTGTATACATTCGATCACTGCTGCACTTTATAGAAGGAAATTGTTCATTCCGCTGCTAAGTTGCTGCTCATTTACTGTCAGAAAGCTGTAAAACATGAAAATTCATTTTGTATACACTCTATGTATAAAATAATAAATAAAATAAAATGTATAAAGTCACACATTTTGTATACACTGTGTATACAAAATGACAAAAGTCTAAGTCACAAATCCAGAGTCACACCATGCCACATCATCACATCTTACATCATTATATCATACATATGTTGTTTGTTAATGAGGAGATATCACTGGCCCCCACCATATCAAGATAATACAGTGTTCTAAGACAAGGACAATCCAAATGGACACTGACAGAGCTTAACACATAATAGGCAGATAATACTAGGGTTTAACAAGCAAGTGAAGAATAAAAATACTTTCGGAGAGAAAAGGACTGATACTAAATGCAAACTTAAAAATGAATTGATATCAAGTACTGCAGGTACAAAATGGGAGTAGAAAAAGAGAAAATGAAAACCCATGGTTAAGGAAAAATCTGTTGTAGGGAGATCTGAACTTTCATGGTTTTTGGCACACAAAACCACCGCTAACAAAGGATAAGTGTTGCAAACTATTTTTTTTTTTTTTTTAATGATGGGGAGAGATGTTATTTTTGTTTTTTTTTTATTTATTAACTTCAAACAGGTAATAAAACAAAATTACATTTACATGCAATTTTAAGCAATTTATTTTAAAAAAGCTGATAAAAGATCAAAGATCTTATTATTTTCTGCCCCTCATCATAAAGTCATTTGAATCTTCTTGCATCAGATAAAAACCTTGAAGTATTCCCACATTAATGATACTCAAGCCCATCACGTAATTATCCTCACTAAATGTACAATAGTTAAAATGTTAATATCAACATTAGTCTTTTTGGACTAAGAAACATCCCTCCTCTGCAACATATTTTCTAATCAGTTCATTTTTATTCATATTTTTTAACTGGTTGATATTTGTACTTTGTTTGAGCTCATTATTTAATTGGTTGCACAGATATACCCCAAACACTGATGGAAAAAAAAACTATTTTTAGCTGTTTTGATGTATTATCTTTTTTAAATTCCCTTTTCCTGTTAAATATAACCCCTCTCTTTTTCCTAAAAGATTTCTTGAATATGTATGACAGTTAATAATTTCTTACCTTAAACATAAATTATTCAGTTCTGATTTTTAAAAGGTCCCAGACTTCCCAATAACCTCACTTCATATAGTATTTTTGATTGATTGTAGCTGTTTGTGTACAATGGCCGTGAACCCAGCAGGGATAAGCTTGTCAGAAAATGGATGGATGGATGTGTACAATGGGTGTAAGGTTGTTTCCTATGGATTACCTCAAACTTTCACAAAATAACTCAAATATGGTAGTTAAAGCAGCAACTGTTTTTGCTAGTTTGGATTTTACTTTGCAGATCTGTGTTTTCCAGCAAATTCTATCATCATTACAACCCAGAAATTTAATTTCATGAACTTGTTCTAAATCCACACAAATGATAATTAGTTTTATTGTGTTATTTCATGTCTCTTGATGTTTCAAATATGGTGAATTTGTTCGGGCTAAATCTAGTGATAATCTATTTGTGTCAACAATGGGTGGTGAGGTTGCTCGAGGACCCAGATGCAGAGACGAGTGAAGCAGAGATAAGTTCTGAGAGGTTTAATGGCAGACCAAAGGTAGCAGAGGCAGAAATCCAAAAATCCAACTTAAAATATTAAACAAACCAAAACCATGGAGACATCAGGGGATAAAACTAGTCTGAGGAGCCGGGGAGAGACGAGCAGAGTAGACAATACAGCAACAAGAAGGAACCAGCACTGAGTGACTGCAGAGGTGGAATATTTAAGGAGAACCAAACAAAAGGATGAACTAACGAGCTGAATGGGGAGCAGGTGTGGAATTGGCAATAGGGAATCCAAGGGGAAAGAAAACAATCACAAGGGGGCAACAGAGAGTAACTAAAGAATGCTTGAAGATCATGGAAAATAAAAACAAAACAACTGATAACAGAAAACTGAAAACTCAGAGTCAGAACAAATAAGAACCATAACAATTTGGTATTGAACCAATATTGAGCAATTTTTTTTTTAAATATATATTTCTGTTGTAACCTCCTCAGAAACCTGTTAGCTTTTTCTCCAACACAGAAGATACTTATATCAGTGTAATGAATTTGAGCAGGGTTGCCTCTTTATATATATGCCATTTATAAACAAGATTAATGAATACTGTTGGGTCCAGTGCTAACCTCTGTGCAACCCAGCAAGTTATGTCAAATAAGGCTGTTTTTTATTACCTATTTGTGCACACCATTTCATTTTCCAAGGTAACTTCTATGACAGTGTAAGACTACAATCTTAATTTTATACATTTTTAGCTTTTTTAAGTAGAATATCTGATTTTACGGTCAAGGAATACAATTTAAAATTGCCTTTCATCCAAACTGTCTATGATTTATCCGGCTAACTGCTGAAGAATGCCCTTTATGTTGATCTATTTTCCCTGAAACATATTGTCTGTCAGCATGGTATGCTTTTCATTGAAATTTTTCAGCCTTTTATTGAACACTTTTTCTAATATTTTAGAAAACTAAAAAAAAGTAGAGATACAGCTCTGTTATTGGTAAATGTAAGTTTATCATTAGATTTACACTTATTATTTGAAAATGATCCAGTTATGAATAATAAGTTCATTTGCAGACCTACATGGGCATACATGCGACTATCTATTTCAGATTAAAAGAACAATTTCATACAAAGGCATGTTAGAGTAAAGCTGAGACTGTAGCTTTTAACTTGGAAAACCCACCTGAACCAACACGGAGCCTCACTTCAACGTACTGAAGGATGCAACATTTTAATGCATGCATGAATATTTCATATAGTGGTGGGTGGCTATTCATAAGTAATATATCGGTATGTTAGGTCAAGGTTGGCCTGTTTAATCAAATCACTGCCTGTCCACAGTGAATTGTTGCATTTCTGACGCAACCTTTCTTATGATGTGTGGAATTGACTTGCCTACTTTTAACATGTATACTGGGATTTAAAGTTTAGCACAGCATGCAGAGCATATTGATAGCGTCCTTACATCTGAAAGCTCTACCCACAGCAATGACTTCAGGCCATATATGATTCTATTTGTTTTTATTTAAAACATTTTACATGGCCCTCTGGAAAGGGTGTACTGTTGGATGATTACAATATATTCCAAAGCTAAAGAAAACAATTTCAATTTGTACTGGACTTTGAAGCTAAATTTTACCTGCAGATATTTTGGCACAAACAGTTCGTGCTATGACTAAAATATGAATTACTGTGCTGTTTTTACAGTAACTTCCTGAAATTTGAGATATAGTTTTAAGTAGTGTTGTTGTGAGATGAGCTGAGGCTTTGAGGTGTGTGTCGAGCAATAGAGGGAGTGTTTCTCCCTAAGCGCGTGTCGAGGCGTGGTTCATTTAGAGGGGGGCCGAAAATGATGACGTCTGAAGCCTCTCTACCGTGACACCATGTTACCGCTTCAGGTAGTGGTTCAGACAGCGCGAGAACTTCGACAGGCATTTAAACAGCCTCATTACTCAGTCAAGATGTGGGAGTTTGAAGGACAGTTGCAATCAGTTGGATAGAGTTTGGATAAAATCTAAAAATAGATTGTTTGGAAAAAGAACCAATCTAATTGGCTAAAACTATTTTGGCTAACATTTTGTCTAACAGCCTCTTTACTCAGTCAAGATGGGGGAGTTTGTTGGAGAGTTGCTGTTAGTTGGATAGAGTTTGGATAAATTCTAAGGATAGATTGGTTGTTTTTCCAACCAATCTAGTTGGTTAAAACTATTTTGGTTACATTAAGCAATGCAGTGATCAAAATGTGAGCAAGGCACTGGTTACACTTGGAACAGTGTTAAGTAGTATTGCTTTCTTGTGTACAGTTACCATTGCCAGTGGTGCCAGACATGGACTTCCAATTCTGAGGTTATTGGTTCAAGAGTCACCCTAGGCTTTTAAATGTTGCAATAATACTTAACAGGTATTTTGGCTAATGTGACTAATTTGTATTGGTTTGCCCTGGTGCAACTATAGATTCGTTAAAAACACTGCCAAATTAGATGGTTGGTTTAGCCAAAAGATTGGTTGAACACATAACATCCAACCCGATTAAAACCTTTAACACAATTTCCAACTTTCATTTTGCTAATCATTGCCCCATTTCAAAAAACACTTTCAATTTTGGCTTGAGCCTGTTTCACTAAAATGGCAAAAAAAAACAGTGTACCTTAAATTATTGTTCTCTTCTAAGACATTTTACAACCCCAAAAAAACGTACAAAATATTTTATTATACGCACCAATCATTAAGATTTCCAAAGGAATTTAAATGGAGAAAAAAAAGGCAAGAAAAACAACTGCAAAAGATCACAGATTATATTACTAACTGTAGTTATTCACTCCAGCCGTAGGTGGTGACATGTTCACATGAACCTTCATGAACTGTGGGGATCGTTGAAGCAAATTAGCCCAAACTGTTCAATGCCTCATGAGGCTTCATCTCACCATCACTAGTTTAATCATATGTGAGGGACTAAACTTAGTAAGGACAAAAGGTGTTAAAAAATTGAAAAAAAAACAAAACTTGATTTCATTATTTCAAAAACAGTTAACAAATGATCAAACAGCAACACAAAATAGCTTAAGTCATAAATAACATGGATTTGGGCCCAAATGAGGTCAATTGAACAGTAGCTAACCAAAACAAAAACTGATCTACCTAAAAAGAACAGAGGCAGCTTAAATAGGGGTGGAATAACCTAAACACGAGGGAGGCACAATATAGACTTAGATAACGTTTACTGTCCTTTTGTATACACAGAGTGTTTACAAAACGAAACTTCCAGACAGTAAATTAACATTTCCATTCCATAAAGTGCAGCAATGATCAAATGTAAACGGTGTAGTAAATGGTGTGGGAGAGAAAATATGGTGCAATAAAAGCGCATTGATATGGAAGTTCAGAGCATTAAAATATATTAACATATATATATCAATATAACAGAGAAACAACTAATAACATAATTTAATACAAAGCTAAACATATTAAACAAACAAAACAACCCTTTAACTTAGCACAAATAATAAGTAAATACTAACAAAATAATTAGGGTCAACTTAAAAGTGCCGTAGGAGATCAAGGAAAACAGGTTCAGCAAGCTGCATTTTTGAAAATACACAACCATGCCTCTCCCTTCAGACCACCCCAACAAAACCTGCAAATGCACGAGCATTGGGGGGTCGTTTCGTTCATGTGTCAGGGTACGCGCACAGGGGGGAGGGAGAAGCAGAAGACCCTGATTGATGTGTCAGGAACCAATAGTGGACCCTGGACTGTGTTATGTGATTGGTGGGGGTTACTCATTGATTTCGCACTGTAGCTGGGACCATTTTTTTTTCGTTTCACTTCTAGACCTTCTATTTCACTCCATTAGAAAATATACATGTAAATGAAATAACTTTAACTAAATCTGGAACTGAATATAAAGTATGAAACTATGCAAACACTTTGTGGTGGAAGTAGAAGGATCCTCCACACATATTAGGTGTGTTTAAATTGCTGCCTTGCAGCACCAAAGTCTTGTTTTTTTATCTGCACCTAGGCTATTACTGTATTGAGTGTGCATGTTCTTTCAATGCATAAGTGGTTTCTTTCTTGGTACTCTGGTTTCCCCTAGATTCCTTAAAGATGTGTACAGTAGGCCTACTAGGTAAACTGGTCCTTTTAAATGTCTGTTAGGTATGAGTGGATGGCTGTGTGTGTGATTGTTTGTCTAGTATATCTTTATGGTTCTGTTTACAGACTGTTGACTTGTCTGGGATCAAGCTGAGATCTGTTTTCTATCCTGCTCTTTGGATGCTGGTGTTGGCAACCAGGCCCCTATGCCCTTTGTGCAAGGATAACTTGGTAGGCCTATAGACAACAGATGGATTATGACTGTCTGGGCTGACTGTGAGATTGTCTTGTAATTAATGTAGGACTAAAAGTCACCTGAGGCCTCATGTATAAAACCTGTCTGCATAAAACTAGAGATGTTATCAATCAGGGTCATGGTGGGGCTGCTGTCTATCTCCAGCAGTCTCTGGTGTAAAGGCAGGGTACACCCTGGACAGGTTGGCAGTCTGTCTCAGGGCAAAGCTGATACGCACAGAGGCATAGTGTACAACCATGCAAAAACACATGCACACATAAAAACATATTGGAGATGCCAATTAAACAGTCATGTTTTTGGACTGTGGGAGAGTGCCAGAGTATTCATGGAGAACCAACACATGCCCAGAGAGAACATGAAAACTTCATGCAGCAATACCTTAGGCCAGGAATGAAACACAGTACCTTCTTGCTGCGTCAGTGATAAAAACTGCACCACCTTGTAGCCCAGCACTAAAACCTTGAAATGTGATTCTGGCTGTGTCCCTATTTAATCAGAGGGACACAGCAAGTTCATGATCCAAATTCCTCTCCATGCATGTTTTTATCAGAGGTACTGCTCGACAGGTTTGGTATTTAACTGTCACCCTGAGCCATGCCCATACCATCTACATCCCCTATTGCTCATATATATATATGAATCCCTTAAAATATGATTAAACATAAACACATGTAATCACCATTTTAATAGATAGAATCAGATCTATACCTGCACACATGTATCTTTAAGACATCTGTAAATGTCACAATTGTCATTGCCATTACAAAGCTGTGCATGTATCTATGATATACACTCTCACAAGTGTAGTGTTATGTGGTGCCTCATCTCAGAATTAGCTTATATCTACTGTAATAATGATTAAAAAAATATATAATATTGATAATAATAATAAATAATAACAATAAAAAACAACAACAAATAATAGTTGCATCGAAAACATTTTTTCTTTATGGTGAAGTTGTTCCTAATTAGTAAAGTATACTTCATCAAAATCAGCACTAGTGACAGTAATAAAGTGTACTGTTTGAATAGCATAAAGCTATCCCGATTATAAACAAATAGACTTGATGTATTTGAAATGAATACACTCAATATTCATTTTTGAGTAAATACACTTTATTAAATCTAAATATATAAACATGATGATTATGTATTTCAAATAAATGAACTTCATTGTACAAATCAATATGGAGCATGTAATTTTTTGAATAGTTTTTTGTTAAATTATCTAAAAACGTAAATGGGAATTTGTTATCTTATAAAATGATATACAGTAATTCTTATAATTTGTGTGAAATATTTCTGAGTGCACCTAGTCTCCATTTTAGAACAAAACAGGGACACGCCAACAGACTTTATTTTCAGACAGTTTCTTTAGTTGCAGCATTTTCACATGGTAAGTTTGACGCAATGTGGGTACCTTCCAGGTATTTATACTTATTTGCATAATACTCTTAGGGACAGATGGGTGGGGAGAATGTAAGTGAACCTAGGATCATTTCTTTACGAATTTGTATAACCAAAATAGTATGACAGTAAAGTGTGCTATGAGGCTTTTTCTCAATGCCGCAAGTTTAGAAATCTCACAGTATCTCCAACCTTTTGTGTGAGACCTGTGCACTCTTTTGTGCATAGGACCCCTGGTATACACATCTAATTTACCATCAAAATCAACTTTTTATTTTCTGACTTTTTTTAAGCTGCATTATTTCTAAAAGGAATTAGATATGTTACCATTGCAATTTAGATATATTTAATATCTACAGGTGAACATGTTCAATGGATAATAAACTATTCCATTTAATTCTGTTTATTTATAAGGCACCAGTTTTTAAGATGAATTATGTCATCTCAAGGCAGTTTACAGTGAAACCAGGTGATTGCATTGACTCACTGACTCTTCAGCAATCCCTCACACCAAGGATGCTTGTAGCAACAGTGGAGAGGAAAACTCCCTTTTAACAGGAATAAACTTCCAGCAGAACCAGACTCAGTGTGAGCGGCCATCTGCTGAGGACAGTTGGGGTTCAAGGGGACAGAAGCAGACACACAGAAAGAAACATAAATAAAAAAGTAACTGTTAAGTAGCCCCACAGGTAGCAATGTCCAGGTAAGACGCAACAAAGAAATCATTGTGAATATATTATTTCGGGGGTTACAACACTTGATAAATGTAAACATCACCAAGAAAGCAGAGGAGAGCATTACTTAGATAGAAACCAGGGAAACAGATTGATAAATCAATAGATGGTAATTTCTATGAGATATGATACCCACTGCTTGCAGCATCTATTTCTAAATGTATATTACAAAGGAATAAAAGTACACTAAAAAGCACAAAGTTCTCGTGCCTGAAAAAAAACAACAACTTTGCCTTATCTTCAAAGGTAATTGTGCATATTTGTCTTAAACATCCATGAATTATAAATATCAGATCAATTATTCATCTCCTTGCTTGCAGTACTAATGTGAACAAAGTGACCTTATTCTTCATATTACTATAGTATAGCTTACATTTCAGATATAACATTGTATCCCACTCTGTCTTTAGTTGGCTTTGATTTTAAATTATTTATTTTAACTATTATAAAAGTATTTATAAGAGTAACACTAGTATTCTAATAAGCTTGTGTTACATAAAAAATAGCATTTGCTGTTTAAAATGTTCTTTTTCTTTGTTTATATATACATGCTTTAGGTTGAATGATAATAATTTATGTCCTTTGTTCTTTTATTTTCCCCTGAAATAGTTTTTTATCCATGCATGCAAAAAAACAAACAAAAAAAAACAAACAAACAGCACAATCCAATGCTCACAGTAGGATGTTTTTTTTTTTTTCTTTGTTGCTCTTGAGTAGATCCCACATCTATACTTTTTGCAGAATTACTCCATCTGTTTTGAGATTAAAATATTAGCTTGATCAGTTTAATGAAAATTTTAACAGAAAATAAATTTTCTACCAATTCTCACCTTTGGGAGGTATAAGTCCTGGATGATAAATACACTCTCTCCCTCTTTCCTTCCTCTTTCTTCCAGTATGAGTCATGATGAACCCTGTGCTGACTCCTCGTAGGGAGCTATCGATCCAGCGATGGGATCACCTTCTGGCCATCCTCTCAAGGCCTCATTAGCAAGGGCTTATTAGAGCTGTTACAATACTAAGGAGAGGAAGCTAATGGTGAATGGGAAGAGTATGTTTTTTTTTCTTTTTTTGTTAGTCTCTCTTGCTCCACAAAAATGTCCGTACCCTAAAAACATGGATAAATCGATAGAAGCCCTTATTATGAGATTAAAAAGCTTAGAGTGTGGATAGACACTTTAAGTAATAAAGGAAGATCATTAAAATTATTAATCAGATAATATTAAAACTTATAAGATTTTGGTCCAGGTGAAAATAATAAAAATAGAATAATGAGACATATACATATATATATATATATTTTAATTAGCTTCTTTTTTATTTGTCTTTGTAATAATTACCTAATTTATTTATTGTCCATTAAAATCTTCATTTTTATTTATTTATTACTTATTTCTTTAAGTATTTATTTATGTGCATATCATAATATTTTTGTCTGATTTATTTCGAGCCAAGCAGCCCCATCCCAGGCAGGATGGAAAGCAAAACATCTTCAAACTCTGAAACCAAGTCCAGTGGATTCCTTTTAATTTTTACGGAATGATCTTTGGTTTTAGAGATGATCTTTTAGAGATGATTTTGATTTTTTTAGTGTTTCATTTTTAAATGTTATATTTTACAATACGAAAGCTCCTCTTTCAGTGACAATGAAAGCTATCACTGGTTTAGCTCCATACTATTTTGCATAAATTTAATACAGAATCACATAAGATGCTTAATTTAAAAAATAAAACTAGTATAAATAAACAAAAAATCATTAAAGTGTTCTTGGAATGCATTTAAGATAGAATGAACTGCATACATCTTGTTATTAAATAACACAGGCAGGTAAGTGTCCTCCAGTTGAATTTATGCCTAGGCCTCATAAGCATTCTTAACCCTAACCAGATCCAGATCCAGTCAGTCTGAAATGTTTCAGCACATAAATTGCTAAGATACAGGAAATCATCCACCAATGAGATTTAATAGATTTCTGAAGGCTTAGTGTATTTTAATTCATCCAGAGGCAATATTGAACCTGCATGAGTCAAAAGCCTCTGGGATGGATCATAAACACTAGGGAATTGACTTTTAATTAGTATTCAGAATAATCGTGGAAAATAATGAAAGTTCTGGGTTTCTGTACAAAGACAAAATATACAGTTAAGATTTCTTCCAGCAAAAAGCCCTTATACCAGCAACAGGGGTGGCATGGGTTGTGTCAATGCCCTTTGCTAAGGTAATTTGCACTTCTGTAATGTGGTAATGCAAATTGTGGAGCCTTAAAGAAGACATCTTCCTTTCTTACACTTATTAAAATGCACAGCAGATAAACAGTAGACAATTGGACTAGTTTGCCTGAAATCCTCACCTGTCTATGAAAGAAAAGTAAAAAATTTTGAAAAAAATTGTTGGTGTGATTAAAATCTGTGCTGTTAATGTTGACAACTTTAGATGTGTGGGCTGCTGAATAAGTAAAAAAAAAAAAAATAGCACTCTAATAACTTTATTGCTTTGTTTTACAGTGCTAGACAAGTACCTTCCAAGAGGAGAACGTTGCAACATTGCTTTGTTGCAGATGCTGTGTGCAATAGCATTTTTCAGTGTAGCTTTGAAGTGCAGGAACAGACAGAATATAGCAGAGATAAACATCATGGTCCATACTTTACTCAGTTATTAGATTAATAGATGGCAAACTTTTACTTTCTAAAGATTGTCTTCTTTCTTGTGTTTCTGTTTATTAGAAATATGCAAATCTGTGGAAAGTGGAGAAAACCTTTCAAGGAAACATTACCTTGAAGATGTATCATTGCACTGTAGTGTTTGCCTGCTTTTAAATGGCCTTCAGGTAAAGTTTATAAAAAGAACTTTATCATTGTCGATTTTGTTGTGTTTTTTTTCTCTATAACATGTAATCTACAGTATCTTTGATCAAAGTAAATTGAAAAATATATTGATAAAACTGATAAATGATTACAATCAAAGAGAGACATTTATCATAAAAATCGCATTTATCAGGCTTTTCTTAAAGAAAGGTGAACCTTCTGTTTTCAGTGTCTGTGATCATTCAGATAATGTAAAGAAAAATATTCTATAAATCTTTATACAGGACAATTTAAAAAAATCATGATTAACTGTAAATTCGTGAAAAGAAAAAAAAGGATGGATGTATTTCAAAGTATTCACACAAAACTAAAACTCTTATTGGCAATATTCCTTATGGCAACAGTAAATATTTTGTCAAACAACAAACCATCTGCTAAATCTCTCCGTCTCCCACTTCATCACCACAACCATCACAAAGATTAAAATTCTACACTGAAACAACTGTCCCTCTCTTGTTTAAGGGTTTAAGTCTTTAACTAATAAACGTGGAACACAATTTTGAATACTGGTTGCATCAGGAAGGGCATACAGTAAAAAAAAAAACTATGACATGTCTGAGAGCAAGTTGCATATAAGTGTTGTAATGACCCCTGAGTATCATCATCATCATCATCATCATCATCATCATCATCATCATCATCATCATCATCATCAGTAAAGTATACAATGCTGGGCTTGCTACAGTTGGGGAGGAAAATACTCAGCCCAAATCTGTCCCTTATCTTTGGGTCAGACAGCAGCTCCATCACCTTGATAAAAAGCCACACCTCAAGCCGCAGGTATAGCCTGGCTTTATCCCTCATCCTCTTACCTGCTTCATGGCAACACAAGCTACAGTAATCAGCACATGATGAGTTCCTGTTACGTAAATAACTACAAAAAAACCTTACAAGTAGTAGTGATGGAGCTAAAAATTCCACAACTTGAAGTGAATGTTGAGGTCAGTAAAGAAAAATCAGCCCATTTTTTTTGTCCCTCAAAAGAATTGGCAAAATAACTGTGAAACAACGTTTTTGGTTTGACTTACCATCTTAAACTGCCAAAACAAACCCATGGAAATACTTTGGATTTTATTAATTAGGATCTAAACATTTCCAAAGTTTTTGTAACTGATATCACCCAAGATGAAGACTTCTCTGTTATATTTGAAGCATTTTTTCCATCAACTCTATTAGCCATACTGATAATATTAGAAAATTAGTTTCTAAAGTCAACCTAATAAGGCTTAATAAGGTTGACTGTCACTTGTACATGTAACTCACTATATGAGATGATGTATGGATACATTCCTTTTTAATGTTTGAGATATGATTTTCACCATCTATATATAAATAACCAAAGTGCTATTAATACCTGGAGGGCCCCTACCAGGTGTTCAGATTCCCATTATAATGTATGTTGTTGGTAAGGAAAATATAAGGAGAGTCAGTGATGGTAAAATACTGTACAGGTATTAGTGTTAGAGGTAGATGCAAGATATAATCTTATTTAACAATAATTCTTGTAGAAATAAAAATATATGCGAGAAATGGAATGACACAACTGTTAACATAGAAGAAGTTGAATTCCAGCCCTTGGCTAAAAATATAATGTGGCACGTTATCATAAAGTAGAATTAACACACTTTATTATTTAAGTTGACATTAATTGGCAGATCAAGGGGTATGGAGAGAAACTAGACTAAATGTAGTCATATTTTTACAATACCGTACTAGATTCCTAAGCTGTGTAAACCTGTATGTGTGTGTGTGTGCCTGTGTAGCTCTGAGTGTTTACATGTATTAAATGTGCTTTGTAAAATCCCCTAAGATTTCTGCTAGTAAGTTTAAATCTTTGCAAATTTCTGCTCACACAAATCTTTAAAAAGTACGAAGTACAAAATGCAATAACACACACAAACACAATTACTCCTACACATGAACATAATCAAATACGTGTACAACTCACCTGCAGTTATGCACAGTTCAGATTACATGTGCATTCAGGATTTTGACATTCATTCCACACTGCCAAGCCTTGCAGATCTTCACAAAGCTACACAGTGCATATAAAATTCTGGTGGAAAGCTGGGTTGTTTGAATTTTTTTTAAGTTTTGTGTCATTTCCCACTTTGGGCTTAAAAAAAAGGCTTTTATGGAGAGGGTAAATTACACTACATGGCAGGGCTTACTGGCATCAGAAAAGTTATTTTACGCTGACTACATAGACAGAGCTAGAGTTGTGTTTGTTCTTAATAATAATGTGACAGCATGCTTTGTTCAGGGAAATTAATTACTGGCAGATATTTTTAACTATTCTAGCATTGAAGGACCATGGATCTGTCATTTTAGGAGACCACAATAGCCATAGATACCAGCGGTAAAGCAAAGATATCTCCCAACGCCATCCCCAATATAGTCGAGTATTTAAGGCATTTCCGAGCTGTTCATTGAAATCAAACAAGATGATCTTCTTTTTTTAATATGTTACACCGAGACAGCTGTAGCAGCAAAGCAGAAATCTCTCTTCTCTCCACTCATAAGACATTAATTTGGAACTTACATCATAACTCTCCTAATTTATAAAGCAATAGGGGGTGTGTTTCCAGGTGACACCTGCTTATAGAATGAACGACATAGAACCAGATAAGGCACCCTCATTATATCACAGGGGGTTGAGACCTAAAGATAATAGGAGATTTCAATGGAAAACAAAAGTGTAACAGGAGTTAGAGAAGCACCTAAACCCCTCACACCAGATGTGGATGAAAATGTGGCAATGGTAGCAGCTGTCAACAGGACCAGAGTAATTTCAAACATGCTTTTTATCTAAATGATTATTTATCAATTTTTGTGTTTTTCTTAAAATAAATACTATGGATTTTAATCTTCCTCTGCTTATCATTTATTGACATTTAGTCAATCTGTTAGGAACAGGAAAATACCCCCAGCCGTTAGAAAAGGCCATGCCTGTGAGCGATTATTATAAATGCAGTTCAGCAGCATATCTCGCACTTGTCGTTTTCTGCTTTATCTGGGAACAGATCGTGGGGGCAGCATTTTCAGCAGAGACTCACTTTCCCAAGGCACCTCTTCCTGGGGGAAGCCCAATGTGTTCCCAGAGAGTGTCCTGGTTCATTCCCTGTATCTCTTCCCCAGTGGGATGTACCTGTAACAACTTCCCAAAGGGGGAAGAGGGGGGGGGGGCAACTGAAAAATAAGTTGGAGCCATCACAGCTGACTCCCCTCGATGTGGAGGATAAGTGGCACTACTCGAATAGCTCCCCACCCAATTTTTAAGGGAGATATTCTGTGGAGAAAGTCCATTTAAGCCGCTTGTATCTTGGGTCTTGTTCTTTCAGTCATGAATAACCTGTCATCACCATAACAGTTAGGTGCAGCATCTGCATTGTAGCAGCAACCCCCTTGATCCATGTTTTAATCTCCCACTTTATTCTCCCCTTAATTGTGCACAGGACCCTAAGATACTTTAATTCCTCTACTTAAGACAGGAACTCTTCTTCAAACTGAAATGGACACTGTTTTTCAGTTGGGTACCATGGCCTCAGACTGAGGAGTTTATTCTCATCTAAGCTGCTTCGCAATCTGTGGTGAACTGTCCCCAGTGCATGTTGTAGGTCTTAGCAGGAGAGAGACAACAGAACCACATCATCTGTTAGAAGCAAGGACAAAATCCACTGGCCCCAAAACCAGACCCCATCTAGCCCTTGGCTGCACCTATATGAATCCTGACCACAAAGGTTATGAACAAAGTTTTGGCAAACTCCCATCAGAGTCCCACAGCCAAGACTAAAACCATCCAACTTTTTCTGAAGATTTGGTTGGATAATCAGACTCTCCTCTCCAGCACTCTGGCATAAGCCTTCCCAGGGAGGCTGAGAAGTGAGATCCCCTTATAGTTGCAACACACACTCCAGTCCATCTTCTTTTGGAGGGAAACCACCACCCAGCTTGATATAACTACTTCTTTAGCATGACAGCATCCCTTACTGCTGAATGAAAATAGGGGCAAAGAACATCAATAGAGGCAAATTGTCTACTCAGACTTCATGTCCCAAGCCTCCCCAGAATTAAATTAAGATAAGATGCTTTATCAGTCATTATACATACAGGGTACATAGAGCAAAATCAGATTGAGGGTTAGCTTGAGCCACTGCAACTGAGCACACAACCACTAATGGCCAAGCTGAGCAGCATGTCTTTAGTGGTAGGGGTAACCTAAGCACGCAGAGAAAATCTATGCAGACACAGGAAGAATATGCAAACTCCACACAGAAAGGCACCTGCTGAGCCAAGCACTCAAACTCGGGACATAATGGCTTTAAGACAAGGGTGCTAACCACTGTGTCACCATGCCACCCAAATCTGAGACAAGCTCTTCTAGAGGTGAGGGATGAATATGTGCCCAACTGAGGGCTCGGCCAGATGTTCCCAGCAGTCCCTCACTACTTGCATGGCCCTGCTGAGTCTGTCCAGCTTCCCTCTCAACCAGCGTATGCAACTCACCACCAAATGGTGATCAGTCGACAGATTCCCCCATCTCTCCAACGTGTGTCTAAGACATGTGGCTGATGTGCAATTTTATCAGCAGATTATAAATGTATTAATTAGCTACAACTGGCAATTCTAGTTAATTAATAGGTTATTCAAACCAAGGGTAAAAACCAATCATTGATCATTATATATGAAATCTGCTTACTCAGCAAGGTTCTTTAGTCTTTTACCCAAAATTTGGACTTTTAAACAGACTATTAAAATCCAGTTGTCTTTCACTAATTTAGTAATTTAGACTATGGTTATCAGCAGAGTTATTTATCGCCAACCAAAGGAACAATCTATTTCTTCAATTGTTTTTCAAAAAGGAGGAGGATCTGTATCTTAGTGATATCTTTTTCACTGTATTAATACGGATAGACTACTACAGCTTAAAATGTCAGTATCTATATTGTCTAAATTCCTATTACAGCATCATTGTATCTAAAAACAATGCAAACACTACACACTACTGGAAATAAGCACAAGTTTAGTGAAAAGCTAGTAAAATTATAAAAACAATCTAACAGTCCATCTTAAGAGTTTCTAAAGAATGTTCAAGTTTTAAGGCTTGGCAGCAGATAGGAGTAAATAACAACAAATGCAGTGATCAGTGATGCAATTAAGACAATGAAGCCTTATTCAGTTTTACATTGAATAATGAACAATAAAGAAATGCATTAAAATGTAGCAGTACTGGAGCAAAATGAGTTAACACAGACAGCACCAGGAAGCCAGGATATGAGGCAGGGCCAAGCCAGGACAAAAGGGCCATAAACCTTGTCCTAATATGGCCACCACCACGTGTTAATTTTGCAAGTGGCAAAACATATCTACGTATATAGATATGTAGCCCTGTTGCATTCGTGTTGGATGTACGTATCTAAGTACACCTAATCTGCAACATCTTGAAGTCTGGGTTGAGATAAGTGAGTTGCAATACAATCATGTAGACGTGATTATATTTTTGTTCATGATAAAATTGAAAAAAAAAAACAATAAAGCAAATTAGCTGTTGGATAAAGCACTGTTGGAAAGGACTGTATCAAAAAAAAAAAATAAAAAAATAACATCAACATCAAAATGGCAGCCAGCTTTCAGTAAGTATTGATGATTGATCGATTGATTGATTGATTGATTGATTGATTGATTGATTGATTGATTGATTGATTGATTGATTGATTGATTGATTGATTGAATTTACTGATCCCACAGTGGAGAAATTTACTCATTACATCAGCTCAAATTGTCCAAGGAGATGTAGAAGGTGCCAAAGGAACAAAAGGTGCATAGGATATGTACAGTATATACAGTACAATGCGTCCACATATGAAAGCTAATGAACAGAGAATAAATGATGAGAGGATCTTCTTTAAATTAGAGATTCATCTTACCAATGTATAAAGTCTTTGTTCCTGCACATAATGATCACAAGAAAATGTAGCCTTTAACCTAAGCACAAACTTTTCTTTACAAATGCTGCATTTCATACATGCCTGTAAATTTCTACATATTTATTTTTTGTAACCTTGCAACACATAAACTGCCATATTGGCCAGTTCACTCTTGGAAAAAAGGTTTTAATCTCAATTAGTTTTTTTCTTGGTTAAAGTCGTAGGCAGGTGGCTATTCCAACGGATGCGTTTCCGAATTCTTCAAAGTGGTGCCCGACTTTACGCTAGTGATTGATCAATGTGATAGGTCGATCATCAAGGGGGCAGGATTGTTGTGGCAGAAGGTTTGCAAGCATTGTGGTTGTGGTTGGTGTCTCAGATGCATCTTGCTAAAAGGCAACTTAGTGCTGGTAGGTTCCAAATGGGAAATTACATTGGGACCAAGTAGCACTAAATTGATAACTTAGCAACGACACTGTCACGGAATGCCGAAACATGCAAGTGGAGGAGAGTTTTGTGTCAGAGGTCGTTGATGAGTCTCCTCCATAATACATTTTTTATTGACAGGAGGAAAGTGGGGACGAAGATCTTGTGGAAGAGGATGCCAGGGCGGTAGAAACTTCATTTGGTGCAGAAAGCTTACAGTACAGCCGTACATGCTTGAGTCCTTGCCTCGCAAGCTGTACGCCTGCCGAAGACACAGACATCCATCCCACGTGAACACTGGGACGTAACTCAATAGTAAAGTAAATGATTCTTATGTATTATTTCAACCGTTGCGTATATTAGCTGCGATATATGAATTAAGATTCTATGACCGAAAAAAATGTATTGACAGATGACCGTTGATATATGATACGCTGAATTTAGGTGTACAAGCTGACGTATAACTAACTGGCCTGCATTAGGTAGGGAAAAAAGCCAACAGATTTTAAGACAAGATTTTTTTTTGTAAATAGAAATTTTCTAACATTTGGGACAGTGTGGTCTGATAAAGAGTACATTTATATATATGTTTAAGCCAGAATGAGTTGAATTTTGAATATGACTTCCCTATGACTTTAAATAAAGGAATTAATCAATTCACCCATCTGTCTGTCCCTCCATCCATCCATCCATCCATCCATCCATCCATCCATCCATCCATCCATCCATCCATCCATCCATCCATCCATCCATCCA